>NC_090935.1:156429975-156742930 GCF_040938575.1 Ambystoma mexicanum | reverse complement strand
GCGCCAGGGTCGTAATGAGGCCCAGTGACGTACTTCAGTGGTGGATCTGAAGAATACGTTCTCCTCAATCCCACTTCACCCCAATTCATGGTATCTCATTGCATTTACACATGGTTAACAGCGCTTTGAGCACACAAGATTGCCTCAAGGGTACTGTGAAAGTCCAAGTATTTTCAATAGAGTACTGCATGGCGACTTGGGAAATATTCAGGTGCCTAGCACAATCATCCAACTTATTTCTGAAAACGGGGAAAAAAATATTACCAGGTCGGTGGCGGTATGCACTACCCCTAGGCCCAGTATTGTTAAGGACTTGCAACAGTTTTTGGGATTATGTAATTATCGTAGGGCCTGGATCCAAGACTACGCAGTTTACACAAGGCTGCTGTTACAAAGTCTCAGAGAAAGACAGAAGACAGAAAACTGTAAATTGGAATGGATTGAAGAATAAATAGACAATTTGAGGACTTGAAAGAAGCTATTTCCACGGCCCCTGTTTTAGGAACTCTGGATTATACACAGGAGTTTTATTTATTTGCCAACTCGGATGGACGGCTCATGACAGCAGTATTGACCCGAAAGACCACAATGGGCAACAAGCCATTGGCTTATTATAATGGAACGCTCGACTCAGTCATGCAGGGATAGTTCGCATGTGAACAAGCACTCGCAGCGGCTACATTTGCGATAGAGAAAAATTCCACGATTGTCATGGGGTGCTCTGTTACCTTGTTTGGGGAATATTCACTATTTGCCATTTTGGAAAGGTTTAAATCGAACTTGACAACTCAGATCCTCTGCATGAGATTATAATATCCAAACCACATATTCATATAGTAAGGTGTAGGACGGTGAATCCCACCACATTTTTGACAGAGGCATCCACTGATAATGTCCTGAAAATGCATGACTGTGCTACATATGAGGGTGAAGAGGGGGGGTAAATCTGAAGCTAGAGACAGTGCATTGACAGAAGGAGAGATACTATATGTTGATGGGTCATCAATAATTGACCAGGAGACGGGACATAGGCATACAGGAGCGGAGGTGGTACATGGTAAATGGGAGGAGCATGAAGCTCTGATCAAGAAAAGATTACCCATGCACTATTCAGCTCAGGCAGTGGAACTTGTCGCTCTCATTGAGGCATTGAGAGCCTCCCATGGGCAGTGTGCCACCATCTACTCAGATTCAGCATATATCACAACAGTGCATGCAGATCTGTCTCGGTGGAAGAGGAGAGGGTTTCGGGGGGCAGATGGCTCTCCAGTGCAGCATGCAAGGCTGTTGGAAGAACTGATTGAAGCCTTGTCATGGCCCTCCACTGTGGTAGTCGTCAAATGCGCTGCCCATACTAATGCTACGGACAAAATCTCTAAGGGCAACGTGGCTGCAGACCAGGTGGCCTATCTCCCAGATACAATGTTAGCAGAGTGTATTGTGACCACCCCTGTTGAAAGCGAGCCTACAGTTCCATACACAGCACTGCCCATATCACAGATTAAAGAGTTGCAAGGAGAAGTGCCTGAGGAGGAAAACAGAGCTATGGTTGCAGAGGGGATGCAAACAGTCTCCCACTGTTCTATTGTGGAGGCAGGAGAGTTCTGGGAAGGCAGTGTTATGCTCACATAGTCTCTGCGGGGGCGTTGGGGCACGGTTGGAGCCCTCCCTCGACTTGGCTCCCCTTGATCACCTCTCTCTCCCTGTTGCTGCAGAGCCTGCTGTTCTGGATGCTAGTATTGCCCCTGAGAGAAGATGAGAGGCAATGAGAATTGCGTGGTGGTGTTGTGACTTCCCTCGACCCTCTCGTGCCAAAATGAAGTGCGCAAGCGTTTTCCCATGCAAGCTCACCTGTTGTGTTGTAATGTTGAGCTATCCGTCCTGCTTCTTATAGCAGGGGCACGTAGAGTGGACCTAGTTGCTGCACTGGTCCGTGGAAGTGTTGATCCAGACCGGCTCTGGCCAATCCACTTAGTAGGTAAGTCTTTTGGTTATGATTATAGTTTGTTTATTATAATGTCTTCTGTCTAGATCATAAATAATAATTCTTGCAATGTTTTATCTCTTCCCAATACGTATCAAGATGCAGATCGGAGTCGTGGAGCGAATCCAAGGTTTCCCCTGAGAATGATGGAGCTCCCAAAGTAGCTGGTAAGTAGGCCTTTATGATGGAACTCTAGTCTCAAGTATGGCACGGCCAAGCGTTCGTTATCTATATGATTTATAACCTGTTGTGTTCTTTTTCCCTTGCAGGAGAAGGCCAGCGGCGTAGAGCAAATCATGGATGTTCGGCACAGCTCCGCAGTTACAGAATGAAGGTACCGCGAAGGAGAAGAAAAGAAGTGGAGCTCCAAGTAGCTGGGCACCCAGATCAGGTGAGAAGAAGGCTCTGACTCCGATAGTGATTGGATGCAGGTAAAGGGCACGCACAGCAATGGAGCGGCTGAAAGTAGGTAAGGTGCTCCTACAGCGATGGAGTAGCTGGATTCAGGTAAGAGGCCTTCAGAGATGAGCAGCTGGGATCAAGTGGATGCACAGGTAAGGATAGCGGTAAGCGTTACGCTGCAGAAAGCAGAATAACGTGGAGCCGAGGCATCTGGATGGGTTGGTCCTGGCCCCTCCCTTTAGCCCTCCTAGTGGCTCCACCTTGCCCCTCCCAGGGATCCCTGCACGTGCCTTCCAATGATGTTCTATGGCCACGCCCGGCCCTGCTGCACGTGCCTTAGGCACAGAGTGTGCAAGGCAAACTTTTTCATGAGCCTGGAGCCAGAGTCGCCAGGACTAGGTCCATTTGGACCCTGGGGGTGAGGAAGGACTGGACTCTTCTCCAGTGGCCATGACAGGTAGTGATGCCCCAAGAATGACTCTCTGTGGCATTTGAGCAACTCGATTTCCCCTCCCACAGCTCCAAACAACATACTGTGGCAGATATTCAGGAGGAATGGTTTGTACCAAACCTCCACAAGAGCATTTTGAAAAAAAACAATACATTGTCTGACATGCCAAAGTTTCAGCACAGGGATGACATAACAGACATTAAGAGGTGCATTACCTCGCCCTATGGGGCCGTTCTGTAAACTGCATATAGATTATGCAGATATGGGGGAAAGGTGCAATGGATATAGGTACCTTATTGTGATGGTTTGCCCCTTTTCAAGGTGGGTGGAGGCAGGACCATGCGCACACCCAGATGCGAAATATGCAGGACGGTTCCTGGTCAGAGAGGTGTTTCCACGATGGGGCGTGTGTCAAGTATTGAGTTCAGATAATGACACACATTTCTTTAATTCGCTATTTCAGCATGTCGCAGGGCATAAAACATTCAATGTGCTCAATTTACCACCCTCAGGCTAATGGCGTTGCAGAGAGGATCAGAGGGATTTGCAAGAGTAAATTGTCAAATTTGTGTTCCAGGTTAAAGAAAAACTGGGTACACTGTTTGCCCTTTGCGCTCTTCAATTTATGCACACAGCCTAGTAAGGACCACCATTTGACACCACATGAAATAGTCACAGGCAGGCGCATGTACACCCCAATACCCCCTGCGAGGAAAGTGTCAGATGCACGTCAAGCAGTGACAGTCCTAGGAGAGGAATTTAGGGAATATTTAACAGCACTAACACATGCTATCAAATATATCTTGGCATATTGCGTCACCCAGGAGCGAAAGACAGGACACACCGGAAGGGACAGCAACTGCAAACATATCTGCAACAACTGGACCATTAGTACCTGGGGAGCTAATCTATGTAAAAAAACAGTGTGCGTCAATGGAACAATCCCAGGTTTCAAGGTCCATATGAGGTGGTGTTCTGTACGCCCTCTCGCCATCCGCGTGAAGGAGTTACGAAGGACATAATCAAAGAAGACGTTTAGTAAAGGATCCATGCCAGGGTGGTGTGCAGTGGCACATGCCCGATTTTTCTTTTTTCTTTTCATTTTTTCTTGATCTTTTATTTTTTAAAAATCTTTTTGAAGGTCCAGAACCCAGGCAGCCCTGGAGGGAAAAAGGTCTCCCCCTCTGTCTCCATCTCCTTCTCCCTCCCCCTCTCCCTCTCCTCCTCTCCTCCTCCTTTGCTCTCTTTCTCTTTTTCTTTCCCTCTTTCTTTCTCTTTTTCTCTCTTTCTTGATAACTTTTTTCTCCTCTCCAGGGATAAGCAAGGATCCCTGACCGACGTATTCAAACCTCTCTGTTATGTAGGGATAATGTTAAACAGAATGCAATTCATTCTAGGAATTATGTATTATGCTTTATTTGTATTATATTGTTTTGTATGACGCTGACTGTGGTTGTTGGAGTGTATGAAGGTATGTCTGTTATATGGGGTGGCCATATAAAAGGGGGGGGGGCGAACAGTTGGAAAATAATACTAGTATGAATATGTCACCTCTACAGGTTTTCTTAGACAAATAAAACCAGAAGTATGAATGACGTATGATTTATATAAGGGATTGGGCTTTGACGCTATTTCTGATATTCTACATTTAGATTCATCCAACAGCTGGTAATCCGTTATGCGTACTGCGGGAAGAAATGTAATCAATGAAAGCTGTTACGTGTGTGCTCTTATCCCGCACACATCAGGGGCTCCTAAGGTTTTAGTTCCACATCCAGTCCCAATTACAGAGGCACAATGCCTGCTACATCTTGCACTATGTAGGATAAAGACACATTCCAGGCACCCAGCGTGCAATTGAGGAACATTGATTTAGACCCAGCGCTATGGAATGGCAGTATGAAATACAGCAAGTGTCTACAAGCACCATATCTTTGCTTGGGAGGTCACCAAATGTCAATGGCAAATGGCAGGGCACCACAGTGACGTGCTCGGCAGATGGACTGATAGAGTACAGCAAAGAAACGATAGCCCAAGTAGAGACTATGTGTGCGCAAATAGGGTCCCAATACATCACAAAGCTGACATGGATTGCAACAATGGGGAAGCCAGTGCGAATACATAGAGACATAGACTATGAACTTTGTTTTAGCAATAAAGGAACAGTTCCTCTTGACGCAAACACACAGTGCAATCACACTCTTGTGATCCTTGATATGACAAAAGGTACAATAGCGGTGATGGATTACTACTGGGGCTGTGGCCGACAAGCCTACTTGCACCTCCCATGCACTCAGTGCTACTAGTAATCCCAGAAAAACACCTGAGGGAAAAGAAATGCCTGTCAAAGTGCCACAGCCACTCCAGCACCTAAAGAAGCAGAAAGAGACTTGCAGATCACATAAGAATTTCATGTGCTGCTGTAAAAAGAATGATTTCAACAGCTGGCAAGAAAGAAGAGGTCATACTATGTCTCAAAAGACTCTTCCACACTGTTCAGAGGAATACCTGATGAGTATCGACTTTTTAGCTCAGCAGATACTTTCTTTTCATGCTTTTTGGCTCCTGGAGTACAATCAGCTGCTAATGCCAAGTGGGTGCAGATCATCCGATGGGAGCTAGTCCAGCTAGCCAATGACAGAGAATGGGTTTAACGCCATCAAAGTAGAGCTCTGTGCATTGATAGTCATGATGATGCAAAACCACTACATGCTGGATCTGTTAACAACCAAAGAACGAGGAGTGTGTAAAAAGTTGGGCAGCAGCTACTGCTTCCCGGAGGATGCTGAGAATGGGTCACTATCCCACATCATTGAGGCGGTTCACAATCTAGGTATTCAAATGAAGAAAGAAGGTGGAGTTCAGAACACAGATTGGCTATCGCTTGCCTTTGATTGGGTCCCGTCATGGCTGGGGGCAGCAGTAAAAATACTGGTGCCTGTTATCGTATTCTTCTTGGTCCTCTTCCTGCACGTGCCAATTGGGTCTCTGATGTTGTGTCAATATAGTTCCTAATAGTGCAAAGATGATGATATCAATTGGGGGATCTAAAACACCTTGCCATACAATAAACAGCGAAACTCAAACTGATATTTTTGGGGTTGTAGATATGTCAGGTGGGGATGAGTTTGTTACTGTAAAATTAACGAAAGGGGGGAATGTTGAGAAGGAACTAGTGTCTTTCCGCACCCCCAAGCACTTTAAAATTTGGTAAGACTTCTTTTAGGCGCTATAATAGGGGAAAGAGGGGCACTGGGAAGGCTCTCATGCAGATATAATTGCATACACGGACATGAGCAGACACTGAAGAAGGCAGTTTTTGTTTAAATATAAGGCCCACTTAACTATTAGCTGAATACATTTGTAATGTCAGATCCTACAGTAAATACAAACTCTCACTCCTTCCCAAGAATGTGGCTTGGGCTAAAAATGGACTACAGGTTTTTGTGGTGTTTACTAGCACTGGCAGCACACGAAGTGGCTCACCTGGTGTCTACTGTCCGTCAAGGGTCCAAGAAGGTATGGGGGGAACCTACAGAGTCCAGATAACATTAATTGAATGAGTGTAATATGGAGAGAATGACTAGAACATGTTTTTGTACATGAAATGTTCATAGGTAGCAAAAGGAAGGAAAGAATGAGCTACAGACAGAAACCGCTGACAATGAAGAAAGGAAGGTTTTGGAGCATCCCTTGTATAGAAGAAGGATGTATTGGGATGAAGCCATAGCCTTTATCCAGTGATGCAACTACAGCAAGACCAGCTATATAAACTCCTGCCTGGGACTATTGTGACAGGAGAAAGGAACGGATGAGGGACAGGAGAAGACGTTCAGGCAGCAGAGTCCTTTGCTACCATCCCCATTTTTGTGAGATTAAAACATGGTATCCTTACAAGATAGACTTTTGGCCTTATTTCCCTAGAGGGGTGTTTTTTATTCGGGTGTGAGCGTAATTAGGGACACCCTTACACTGTGTAAGATCTTAAGATCTTAACTTGGATCAATCAGAGTCTGGAGTTAAGTGACACCCCATGTGTGATTAAGCACATGGTTTCTCAGGCTTTATGAGTGATATCAACCCCCAGGCTCCCCAGAGTTTGTGAAATGAACCGCAGGCCCAGCCTGGTAGCAAGTCGTACATTCTCAATAGTCTCCCCCGGGATGATGTACCTTCCAGAAACAGGGTTAAGAGTGTATGATCTGGAGACAGTGAGGGGAATTCAGCCCATCCAGCCCTGAGTGCCCATCGCAGAATAGCATAGTGTAGCCACCCGCAGGGTCAAGCTCCCAGGATCCTGGGTGGGTCCACCCATTCAATAAAGGAGCCCATCTCGTACACATCACGCAGGTTAACAAATCCATCCTCCGCCCAGCTGCGTGCAGCTGTCCTGCCTATCGGAAGGCAGTTCCACAAAGGGAGGTCTCAGTGGAATGAGTTAGGTTTCCCAACAAGCTTTCAAATGTTGCCCCATAAACGGACTGTGGTGGCAACTGGGTCTATGACCTCAAGAGCGTGCATCAACAGAGGCAGTATCAGGGAACTCACATCACAGGTCCCAGCTGCCTGCCACTTCAGCTTATCCTGGGGAAGCAGACTGTCTGCATCAAACCAGTATGCTGCATATTGCGTCTGAGCCATGATCCAGTACATCTGTTCAGTTTCCAGAGAAGGGACACCAAGTACACACCATAATTATGGTCATATAGCAGAGATTGGCGCCGGCCAAATATTTGATCTCCATTGGGAACCATGCAAACCCCATAAGGTCCTGCAGAGCTACTGTGTGATTGGTAAGCAGGAACTTCGGACTTAGTACAGTTGACCTTATGTCTGAACAGTACCCTGAACAGTTGGACATCTCGCATGATCAGGGCCAGGTTCACAGCAGGGTCATGGACATATAGCAGCGCGCCCATAGCGACACTATTTCTGGGGCAGCCACAAGTCAGACTCCCCTGTGTGCATGTTGTTGGCGAATCTGGTTGGCAGGGGGCTCCATAACCACAGCAAATATCAGGGGAGAGAGTTGACAGCCCTGTCTGGTCCCCATAGCAATGTCTAATGGAGCGGACAACAGTCCGTTCATACAGACCCTGGCCACGGGAAGTGTGTAAAGCAGCTTCACCGATGAGATGAAACGGGGACCGAAGTTACTCTTCTAAAGAACTGCCCACAAGTATCTCCAAGACACAGAGTCAAAGGCTTTCTGGATGTCCAGTGTCACTGCCACTGCATGTGCCTCTGGGTCTATTTGGGCCAAGATGTCAAATATCCGCTGCAAGTTGAGTGCTGTAGACCAACCCGATACAAACCCTGCCTGATCCCAATGGATAATGTGTGTCATGTAGGAAGCAAGGCGGAGAGCCAATACTTTAGCGCTGTTTATCAGTGAAAGGGGACGGTAGGAGCTGCACTGTGTGGGCGATTTATCTGGTTTCAACAGCACAGTTATAACCGCCTCCCACAATGTAGGAGGGAGGACACTCAGCGCACAGGCCTCATTCCATAGAGCAGCCAATCGAGGAGCCAATCAGGCTTTAAAGCACTTACAGAAGTCCATGGTTAGGGCGTCTGAGCCCGGCGCTTTACCCGATTGAAGTGCTTCAATAGCAAGCAATATGTACTCTCTGGACAATGGCCTTCCTTGGACTCATCGGATAGCACAGAGAGCAGAAGGTTATCAAGGAATGCCTACACCTCGGATATAGGTGCCGCATCACTGTAGAAGGAGCGAAATACCTAATTAACCACAGGCGCGTGGTGTGTACCAGCACTCTGGAGTCGTCCTCCACTGAGGGGATGCGATGAGCACCGTTCTCTTGGTGCACCAACCTGGCCAGGAGTCTGCCAGGTCGTTCACCTTCACCATACTGTTTTGCAGCCCTCCAGTCATCCAGGAATTTTCTCTCACAGTCGGTATGTTTCCTAAAGCTGTCTAACGCATCGCCAATCTCGCCTAGTGCAGTTGGGAAGGGGACGATGCATGTTGCGTCTCTAGCCGGGCGAGCAGAGTTTCACACTCACGGATATCACAGCGAATAACCTTAATAATTCTGGTTTCTTTGGAGAGGGCCATGCCTCGGATGCATACTTTAAAGGGGTTCCAGAGGATAGTATTGGATCTCGCCTAGTGTAGTTGGGAAGGGGACGATGCATATTGCGTCTCTAGCCGGGCGAGCAGAGTTTCACACTCACGGATATCACGGCGAATAACCTTAATAATTCGGGTTTCTTTGGAGAGGGCCATGCCTTGGATGCATACTTTAAAGGTGTCCCAGAGGATAGTATTGGAGTCCCAGTCCCAGTATTAAGGTCAAAGTATTCATCAATATATACGCCCATTTCGGATTCAAAGACCGGGTTAAGTAGTGCCTATGGCGCAAGACCCTTATCCCATATTAGCGTCACAGTCACCGGAGAGTGATCTGAGTAGGTCCTAGGTAATACGGCCGCAGCTTCTATCTGTCCAAGGAGGCTGTCAGAAACCAACTATCTTTCAATTTGCGAGTATGAACCGTGCACCGAAGAATAGTAGGAGTATACCTAGGATTGCGGGTGCAGCAACCTCCAAACGTCCGTAACCGGGATCATGGCCTGTTCTTCAAGAATCACCTTGGCACCCTGGACAACTGTTGGGCCTTGGACCTTCTCATATCGAAGGCAACTTCGATAATGGTGTTAAAATCACCCGCCCCCCCCATAGGATGGGTATCAGGGGATACAAGGTTAATATATCAGCTATCTGTGTATAGAAGACAGGATCATCCACATTTGGACCGTAGACATGGACTAGAACCACCTCCCGTTCCATCAATGTGCCATGCAATAGGAAGTATCGCCCTAGGGGGTCTATGTGCGCAGACTTATGTGTATACCTAACCGATTTATGAAGGAGGGTCATTGCTCCATGACTCAGGGTGGAATAAGTGGTATAGTAACACTGTGTTCCCCAGCTCTTAGCAAACAGGTCGCAGCCCATTGCCACTCCATGCGTCTCCTGCAGAAACAGGACACAGGAGTTGTGCCGCTCAACATATAGCTGAAGTTTGCACATTTTCACCGGGTTATTAAGGCCCCTGATATTCCAGCTCATGCATAACAGCTCCTCACTCCCCCCCCTACATCTAGATGGTACACAAAAACATTCAGCAGCCCAAGCAAGCCTCTCGGCAACGCAGGATATGTTCCAAATTTCATCACTAAATGCAAGTCGAGCATTTTTTGTACCTTACCTATCTCTCCCACCCCTTTCCCAATCAGAGGAGTGAAATCCTCCACCCCAACCCCTTCAAAACAATAATTGAAACCATTGCAACTTTGCATGGGGACTGCACGGCAAAGACAGCCCGCTTCAACACCACAGAGCGTAGCTAGAATACACAATCAGGTGCACAGAACCAATTAACATTGTAAAGTTGTAGAAACATCAGGGATCCACATGAGGAACCCATCAGTTTAAATCAAGATATTGACTGTACCCACCCAGGGAGCATTAGTCTCTCTCCTTGAACCATCCATGTCAGTTTTGCAGTATCTGTCCTGGGAAGTCTCCGCTATGAATTGTGTAGCTTCTTCAGGGATAGTAAAGAAGTAGACCCTCTCAGAGTGTTTGATCCAGAGTTTAACCGGATACAGCATTGCATACTTGACCCCATACTTGATCCTAGCAGCAGCTCTTGCCTTTGCCCTGCCGGCTCGCAGCAGAGCATCCCTGTCCCGGTAGTTGAGGCCCTGGGCAATAATTGGACGGGGAGGGGCTCTGGGCTTGGGTTTTGCCACCAGGCAGCGGTGCGCACACTCCATCGCAAATTGTGGAGATAGTTTAGGTCTACCTAGGAGAGACAGAAGGGCTACACTCCAGGAATTCCTCCATTGGTTCATTGGTGTTGTCCTCCGGCACCCCTATTATGCGTAAGTTATTGCGCTGAGATCGGACCTCCAAGTCCTCGTTCTTTTGGGCAACGGTCTGCAGCTGCCTGGATAATGAAGTGACCTCAGCCCTGAGCGCTGTGATGTTCCCCTCTGTTGAGCTCACCCTGGTTTCCACTTCCGAGATGCGGCTGTTGGGTTTTTCCATACAGGCTCTGATGGAGCCAATAGTGCAGCTCATATCGTCAAATTAAGTGTGCAATGTAGTGAACCCCTTCCCGCATGTACTCCATCATGCGCTGTAGCTCTGTGGGCTCCCCAGATGTTGATGGCTCACCGCCAGTCGCCACCACCACCTCAAGGGTCTTGGGTGCCACTTTAGTGGAGACGTTGATGGAGCTTTGCTTGCTGCCGGCACCTTTAGTCATGGCAGCACCATGTGATATGCAAATATGGTCCCTTAACCCCACTCACTGCACTGTCCGGGACCCAAAGGAGCACAGACCGTCTTCCCCCACAGCGGGGCAGGGTGGGCTCCACACGGCACCTCAGCCCAGGAAAATCGTGCAACAGCAACATGTCACCTCAGTCCAGGATGGGGGATGGGGATGGGGGGCGCCTCCAGGCGATGCGCCCTGGACAGTCTCAACTGCCACTGCTGATGATAGTCCTCTCCCTAGGTATCCTCGGGGGAGGCCCCTTCAGCCACCTGGTAAATAGCGTGTTGCAAGCAGCAGTGGTATCAGGACCAGGTTGGGGGGGTCTCCTCCGGGCAGCACGTCTCGATCATCGCTGTGAATCCAGCAACAGCAGTCATCACCGCAGCCACTACAAGTAGGTTCTTTCACTGCTGTGGAATGGAAATTAAAGTTTCTGCTGGCAACAAGGGTCCAGGGGCCTCTTCCGTGTAGTGCCCCAGCCGACAGTTGTGGGCTCCGCCGGCACAGCCATGGTAGGCAGCCGTAGATCGGTTTGTGAGGCGCCAGCGCTGTGTCTGTGCAGTTGCTGCAGCAGGCCCCAAGCAGTGGCACCAGATGTCCCTCAGCACACAGCATTCACTGGCAGGTGGCCAGTAGTCTCTGCCACCAATAGAGCAAGTTTCATAGGACACTGTACACCACAAGTTGCTGGATGGGCCGTGTAAGGTCCCCGAGCTGAGGAGCTCGCGTCTCAGGCGGCCACCTCAGTTCACGCGCAACAGCATCCCCCAAAGTGTTATTACTTAAATGTATATATATTCCTGAATCTTATTTTATATAAAGAAGCTGTGTTATCAATTGTCTTAAATTGAATGGGGGCAAATCTGATGTTTTGGTGGTGGGGTCTGCTTTTGCCACTTCTCTTTGGATTCCCCCTTGTGGCCTTCATCTATTGATTCTATCCCTGTCCCTGCAGCAGTTGTTAAAAATCTTGGTGTTAAATATTCTGCCTCCCTCTCCATGTCTTCCCAGATCAGCTCAGTTGCAGTTTATTCCCCAATTTATTCCCCACCATTTTCATGCCCCGGTGGTTGCAGCCTTAATTCATAGTTCTTAGTCACATTGACAACTGCAACTCCCTCTACCTGATGCAACTGGCGCATCTGGTGCAACGCTTGCAAATCAAACAGAAGTCTGCTGCCCGGCTAGCAACTGACAACACATTTCAGGGATCTCATCTCCCCGATTCTTTGTGCTCTTCATTGGCTCTCTGTGGTCATGCATGTGCATTTCAAATTTCTGTGTCACATACGCAGGGCCTTCCATTCTGTGTGGCCTGAGTACCTACAGCATAAGTTCAGGCCTCAGGCCTACCTCCAAGAAGCGGATAGGACAATCAATGTTGGTTGCCTCCTCGAGGAGGAGTCCCAGTTGATGAGGTTGCATTTTATGAGGTAAAAAGCCATCCGACAGTCCCTTTTGCCAAAAATCACTCATAACCTAATTCACACATTTATACATTTGTGGCACTTTAACAAATCACATGGGCAGATTACATATTGTATGTAGAGCATAGCAATCCAATCCTCATGGTTGACAGACCTTGTTTCGCCCTTCTACCAGTACTTCCAGCTTTTCAGTGAGAATTATATTACTTAAAATTCTATAACTTTACAAATGTGTATAGATTATACTCCTACGTCACGTCCCCTTTCCTCCATACTTATGGGACAGTCCTCCGTCCTGTGGGACGGGACCGGAGCACTTTGTAAAAGCATCAAAAATCTTGCAAATATTTTTGTCCTTTCTCTCTTTCTACGCGGGTACTGCACGTGGCCGTAACCCCACCCATTTTAGCTCTGCATCGCCCATCAGTCCTTTTCTCCGCTCGTTCGAGACTGGACGCACTTAGCATCTGCAGAAGTTTTCTTCCCTTTTTCCTCCTCTCTGTCTCTCGCTAGCGTTTGCTTGATAGTCCGTCTATGCCTTTTCAGCTAGACTTCCCGAATTGTTCTTCCTGTCAGCGACACTTCACTAAGGCGGATCCCCATCCTATGTGTTTAGAGTGTCTGGGTCTCGATCACCGTTGGGACTTGTGTTTTTATTGCGATTCCCTTTCGGTCTGGGCACTTCAACGTCAGTGAGAGCGGTGGGAGGAGGTGTTTCAGCACGCTCCTCCTACGCATTTCCAATCCTTCATCGACGAAAAGAAGAAACGCCCAGTAAGTTCCTTACTTTTCAGGGAACCCCAGCCGGGGGACTCCTTCCCGGTCTGGGAGGGGCGTCAACAGCTCTATTACCGGGGCTTGCCCTGAAGTGCCCTCTGGGCCTAAAAGGTGTACCAGAGTTTTCTCTGAGGGTCTCCGTAAGGAGCCTGTTGACACCGGATCACAATCCGAGGCCCCTCCTGTGGGGGGAGCTATTTGTAGACCTAGTTCTACCAAGTCGTGGGGTACCGGAGCTCGCTCCAAGGCCTCCTTAATTTGAGCTTCCCTCAAAAGTACTGGGGTGCGCCCCGAGGCCTCGGCTGGGTTGGTTTCTTACCGAACGGAAGTTTGAAGCCCGCCGTGAAGAGGCTTCTACCAGGCTTGGGTCTGAGGTCCCTCGTTTAGAGGCTAAGGTGACCAACAGGCCTGTTAAGGCCTTGACGGTGAAAGGTGTTCCTCACCGCTCCCGCTCTTGCAGTGACTCCAGAGCTGTTGAGGGGGCAAGGAGTGAGGTTTTGAACCGTAATTCCTCCTTTACCGGCAGTGCCGAGATCCTTCCTGAGAAGGCTAGTTTGGCTATTGGCATGTCGCAGAAACATCACAGGCCGCATAGTACCAGCTCGGCCAAGGTCCCTTGTGTAAAGGCTAAAATGAAGACCCCTGACCCACCTGTGGGGTCCCCTGCCTCACTTCCACACGTGTCTCAGTTCTCCTCAGGTGCCGACAAAATGGCGGCCATTCCCGCCAAGACCATGGCGGCCATTATGGATGCATCCCTTACAACTACGCCATCGGCCTCAAGTGTAGGGATGGGTTCCTTAGGTGAACATCGGGTTCCTTGTGCGCATCCGTTTCGTCCAGTTTATGACTGGAATGCCCGGATGCCCCTACCGTATAATGTCTCGCTGCCTGCGGATTCGGCACCCCTGATTTCTGTGGACACTCTGGGAATGGGCCTTCTTGGCAACCCTCTCCCCTGTGCCCCTGGAACTATCTTCCTCATGAGAGGCCTCCTCAGGCTCCTCTAAAGCCGTCGCCGGAGGATGCCTTCTTCGGCAAGTTTCAAGTACTTATGCGTTCCGACCCCATGAGAGATTATTTCAAGAGTCTGTTTAGGGAGATATGCCTGCCTGCGCTGGTGGTTCCACCTGCGCCTCCAGTGGTGCCACCGGTGCCTCCTTTGCCTGTGTGGCCTCCACCTACCCTTCCGCCCTTGCCACCGTTATCAGGTCAACGAAGCCCAGCCCCGCTCTATTACAGCCTTTCATGACCGCATACTGGACATGATGTGTCTGTTGGATGTCCCAATACCCGAGGTACCCGCTGCGCAGGATGGCGTGCTTTCGGGGGCGTTCACCTTGTCTCCTTTGGAGCGTACCGGTCTGTTCTTGCAAAAGGACGTTTTGGCCGAGATTTGTAGAATCTGGGAGACGCCACACTCTGGACTGTTCGTCAATGAGAAAACTGACGTGCGTTACAGGCTGCATTCTTTCAGAAAAGGTGGCCTTAGCATCTTGTCCGCCCCCCTCTTCCACGGTGGTGGCAGCGGCCACCTTGTAGTCCAGGCCTGCATCCTCTTCTACGACAGCTACTCAGGTCCTGGGGAAAGAGGACAAGCTCCTCGACTCCCTTGGAAGAAAGATTTTTGCTAACTCGGCCCTGCAGCTTCGGCAGGCTAATGCAGAACTGGTGTTAGCGGGGGCGAATATGAAGATGTGGAAAGGTCTGTTGGAGTTTGAGGAGTTCATTCCTGGCGAGAAACTGGACTTTAAGGCAGGACTGTCGGATGCCAGGGTCCTGGCCCAGGATCTGCTGGAGGCCGCGGCTCATCACATTGACACTTCGGCCCGGGGCCTTATGCTTGGAGTTGATACCTCTCGGCAGGCTTGGCTACACGCCACCAAGTTCTCCAAGGAGGTGCAGGACAAGGTTTTGGATCTGCCGTTTGACGGCAAGGAGCTTTTTCATTCCTCAACGGATGTGGAGCTGACCAAAACTAAGGATAGCACCCGGACCGCCAAGTCCTTGTCCGTCCTGGTGAAACCGCCTTTTAGGACACAGAGACTGTTGTCACAAGCCCAGCCCTCCTCTGGTTTCAGGGGGTTTCTAAAAATCCTGCAGAGTGGACACCCCTTTGGGAAATTCCCACCGGAGGCAGCAACGGACTCGGTTTTCTCCCACTCCTCAGCCTCCTCCTCAGGTTCAGGTGGTAACATCAGCAAAAAACCTGCCAAATGAGGGTTCTCCGTGCTCGCACGAGACCCCGGTGGGAGGACGCATTGCGTCTCATTGGGAGGCATGGCAGACCATCACTGACGACGGGTGGGTCTTGTCAGTCGCTTGGGCAGGCTTCCACTTATCCTTACCCCCTTCCCCACCCGTCTACCCTCCTTTCCAGCAGTCGGGGTCGCCCTCCCTCAGAGCCAAGATCCAGAAGTTGCTGGACCTCAGAGCAGTGGAACCCGTACCCCTAGGGGAGCGAGATGAGGGCTTCTACTCCCGGATGTTTACGGTGCCCAAACCCAACCAGGCTGGCCTGCGCACCATCCTAGACCTTTCCCAGTTCAATCTTTTCCTACCCCAAGAGAAATTCAAGATGATCACGCCTGGCCAGATAAAGTCTTCTTTGCAGATGTGCGATTGGCTCAGCATGGTGGACCTTCTGGATTCGTACATGCATATACTGAATTGGAATCCACTCAGGAGATACCGCCGTTTCTCTGTGGGAGAGGAGCATTTCCAGTTCTGAGTGCTTCCTTTTGGCCTCAGCTCGGCACTGCAGTTCTTTACGAAGATGATGTTGGTGATTGCAGCTTATCTTCATCTGCAGGGTATCCATGTGTATCCGTATTTAGACGATTGGCTCTTATGCAGCCCTTGCCCGCTGAAAGCCACGTGCAATCTTCAGTCTCTCCTCCAGCTCCTGTTCCATCTTGGGCTGTCAGTGAACTGGCAGAAATCTTCCATGACGGTCTCTCAGGACTTTATTTTCCTGGGTTTTTGCTGGAACACGATCGACTGCAGAGTTTACCCGACGGGGGACAGAATGGCGGATCTGTTGGCCATGTGTCAAATGTTTGTGCAGTCGGAGAGCATGTCGGCCTGGTGGTTCCAGAGGCTTCTGGGCCTCATGGCCTTGTGTGTTATGCTCTACCTCTCGCTCGTCTCAAGATGAGGCGGACTCAGATGGCTCTTCGGAGTTCTTGGCGTCAGGCTGTGGATCCGGACTCTAAGTTGATATTGATTCCGGAATCCATGAGAGGGGACCTGGAGTGGTGGTCGTCTCTCAGCAACCTGTCGGTGGGTGCGGGTTTTCAGGACCCAGCCCCGATGGTAACGGTCATGACGGACTCCTCCCTTCTGTGGTGGGGTGCGACGTTGGGTCTTCTTCAGGTCTTGGACCTTTGGTCACATCTGGACAAGTTCCTTCACATAAATCATTTGGAGCTTCTGGCAATTTTCCTAGTGCTCAAGGCGTTCAGACTGGTCATTGCCAACAAAGTGGTCCATGTGTACACGGACAATGTGGTGTCAATGTATTACATCAACAAGCAAGGGGGCACCAAGTCTCCCCCTCTTGTGAATCTGTCCATCCAGATTTGGGAGTGGGCAGTTCATCATGGTGTCTGGCTGGTAGCAGTACACATTCCGGGCCAGCTGAACATTACGGCAGATTCCCTCAGTTGGCGGACAATGGTCAGCTACGAATGGGAACTGAAGGCGAGATCCTATCATGGATTTTCCTGCGTTGGGGCACTCCGGAGGTGGACCTCTTCGCAACGTCGGCAAACAATAAACTTCCTATGTATGCCTCCAGAAATGGTCTGGGAGCCTCCTCTCTGGGGGATGCTCTCAAGATCCCTTGGCACAACATGAGGGCCTATGCTTTCCCACCTCTGCCTCTGATTCACCGGACGATTTGCAAGCTGAAGAACACAGTAAACTGTTTGCTTCTGCTAATTGCCCTGTGGTGGCCGGCCAGGTTCTGGTTCTCCTTAGAACATCTCAACCTGTCTGCTGATAACATGCGCATTATCCAGACAGCCAGGAAGCCCTCAACGAGGTCTCAGTATAGAAGCAAATGACTTAGTTTCTGTCATTGGTGCTTAGACAAGCAGCTGGACCCAAGGGAGGCTACGATTGACACTGTGCTGTCCTTTGTATCCCACCTAGCAGAGTCGGGCATTCACGTTCTGTCATGCAGAACTTATCTTTCGGCAGTAGCCGCCTACCTATCCACAGACCAATGCTCTTATTCTCTGTCTAATCCAGTGATTAGGAGACATTTTGCGGGTTTGACGCGCCTTTATCCCCCGGTTCGCAAACCGCACCGACATGGGATCTGAATGTGGTCCTTACAGCGTTGTGCCATAAACTGTTCAAACCAATGACCACGGTGGACCTTAAGCACCTTTTGTGGAAGGTGTCTTTTTTGGTTGCCGTTACTTCAGCAAGGCGTGTGAGTGACTTCCAAGCTTTGTCGGTGGAGCATCCCTTCTTGGTTTTCCACAAGGATAAGGTGGTCCTAGGGACAAATCCTTCTTTCCTGCCAAAGGTAGTCTCTGATTTCCATCTGAATCAGTCAATTTCCCTGCCGGTCTTCTTTCCGAACCCTGCTTCAGAAGCGGAAAGGGTTCTGCATTGTTTGGATGTTATTAGAAGGGCTCTTACGTTCTATCTAGACAGAACATCGGGAATTAGGAGCTCTTCTCAACTATTGCTGACCTTTGGTAATCCACAAGGTAGACAGCCCTCTAAGGCGACTATCTCCAGATGGATCGCTGCTTGCATTACAGAGTCTTACACTGTCCAAGGGTTGCAGCCTCCTAAAGGTATTCATGCACACCTGGTGAGGGGCAAGGCAGCTGCAGTTGCCTTTCAGAAGTATGTCCCCAGGGAGACCATCGCAAAAGCGGCTACACGGGCCTCCCCATCACTTTTTCGTAAACATTATTGCTTTGACCTGAGCTCCAGATCTGATGCTCAGTTTGGCCAGGCTGTGCTGAAGAACCTGTTTCAGTACGGGGTTTTCAATCCACCCATAGTTCCTGTAAGGAGTGCTTGGGAATCTCCCATAAGTATGGAGGAAAGGGGACGGCACGTAGGCGTATAACCAGGTTACTCACCGTAGTGACCACCTTACTCCTAGTCCATAGTCCCCTTTCCTCCATACCCCCGCCCGCCATCCCCTCTAATAAGGTTCCTCTGTTATTGCTTAAAGGTCTCTGACCTGGCGATAGAAAAGGACTGTTGGGCGATGCAGAGCTAAGATGGGCGGGGTTACGGGCGCATGTAGTACCCCGCATAGAAAGAGAGGAAGGACAAAACATTGTGCAACATTTTTGATGCTTTTACAAAGTGCTCCGGTCCCGTCCCACAGGACGGAGGAATGTCCCATAAGTATGGAGGAAAGGGGACTATGCACTAGGAGTAAGGTGGTCACTACAGTGAGTAACCTGGTTATTATTAGGCATATCAGTGTTAAATTTGACAGTGCCATCCTATACACTTTCCGTGGAATACCCAATTCACTGCCATTTCTATTTCCCATGTGTCAGTGAAGTCTATGACATTTAATTTAAGTCCATAAAATCACATGTAAATGGTTAACTTTTCACATTTTTGCAAAGTCCTGCTGCAGAGATAAAAGTCTTTAACATTTTTATTTATAAATAGTCCTTGGAGGCAAATGTCAGTATTGTTCCTCATATATGGGCATGCCTTTCCAAGGCTACCCCCTTAATCCAGGGTTGTCACAGGGATTTCCTTTGAAGCTTCCTGTAGAAGTCACAAGTAGGTGTGATTTTTCACTTCGCACATCCGTGTCCTCGGAGTTCCATTGTAAGATGGCTCAGCCCAAACCCAAGTCTGATTAGTATGTGAAGTTTCTTTGTCTTGGTCAATGAAAGTTTTCCAACCTAGCGATTATCATCCAGGTGTCCTGGAAGTTTAGAACACAGACATTATGTTAATTCCTTATCTGATTCCGGATCCATCACGTCTTCGAACTTGGAAAGGACATTATTTCTGCACGCGTCGCATCGCCAACTCCAGCGCCACGCCATACTCACCAGTCCTCACAGCATTTTTCGATTTGGTGCTGCCTCCATTATTTTCTTCACCGAACTCCAGCATCTAGGGGACAAAAGAAATATAAGGTGAGCCAAGAGAGCCAACAAATACAATCTCTTTTTTACCACCATAGACTTACCTGATTTACCACTGGAGGCATTATTCTTTAACATCCCGCAACTTTTTACGCCGCACCTGTAAGGAGAGAGAAAACAACAAGTTAAATACACGCATCTTTTACCGGACAGTGTTGGGTAATACAGACTCTTACCTGAACGCCATCAGCTGCCACAAGACAATCTTCTCTTGGACCCAGCTGCAACACAAGAAGGGAATGGGACAAGAGTGAACATCGGACATATTGAACTCTTTGGACTTTATACTTACTGGTTCTCGCCAGGAACCTCAGAGTCAATATTCATCTGGAACTCTTCCAATGCCTTCGAACCAGTGAAGTAACTGGTATCCACGTGCCCCTGCATTCCACGCAGGATGGAGAGCTCATCATTCAAAAACATAAGGTGAGATTACTGAAAGGGAATATCGTAGGTGATTAGTGGGGAGAACAGTGGGGTGCCATTACTAGAATCCACGGGTGGCTAAATCCCTTTCTCCACTTGCAGGAGAATACTTCTACGTGTCAAGCAGACAAGATTAGGCAGGCCAGTCCAGTCTGTCATCTCTGCACTACGCTTCACGTTGGAGGAGACCGCAGCTGTCCGGGACCGATTGACGCCCCTGTGGGAGCCAGGTGAGCGTAACAAGTGATTTTTACATTTTGTAGAAAAAGTTAAGCGTTTCCCGTGTAGCTGAAGGAAAGCTTTTGTTGATTTTCTCAGGTTTGCCTGGCACAGCCTGTCATTCAGGAACAAGGCTCTTTTCTGATGGAGCACAATGTGAATATAGCGGTGCATGACAGGGTCTTTTTTAATAAAGGTAGTGTGATGAAGAACATGGAAAAATGGCATCAGAGCGGCATCATTTTAAAGGTGAAATATTCCCTTTTTCAATAGGAACTTTGGGCTTCCAGCAAAGCAGAGCTGCTTTTTCACTCCATTTCTTTGAGACAAACAAGAACACACCCTAGTAGCCTTTCTCTGGATGCTTCCTGTTCCATCTTGCTCAATGGTGCTTGGCAAAACAGTGCAGCCCTCCTTTTGTCGCTGCAAAATGCAGTTTTGGTGTGAGGCAATGGTGCACACAGCAGCCAGTGCAGCCATTTTGCTGGTTCTGCTGAAGTGCAGCTTGGTGATGTGGGGAAGTACTGCTGAGTGGGTAAATATATGCCACACATTGCCCAGGGCTGATGAGCTTGTGGACAAGATAGGTGCTGCCATGGTTGTGAGCACCTTTGACCTCACATAAGGCTTTTGGGAAATAAGTCTGACTGACCAGATCAAGGAGAAAACAACTTTCTCAATACCAGAAGGGCTCTACCAGTTCACGGTTATGCCTTTTGGGTTGAAGAATGCCACTGGCAGCTTCCAAAGTTTAGTCAATCAAGCTCTCAGCGGGCTGGAGGCCTTCTGTCTGACCTAACTCGATGACATTGCTGTCTACAATTCCACCTGTGAAGAGCATTTGACACACTTGGGATAAGGTGCTGCAGGCCATGAAAATGGTCAACCTCACTATCGAGGCAACAAAGTGCCAGATAGCACAGGGGAAGGTTACCCGCCTTGGTCATGAGGTAGCAGGGGATTCAAATCCAACCTCTCCCTAGTAAAGTACAAGCTTTACAGGAATTACAGAATCCCTCTACTCAAACCCAAGTGAGAGCTTTTTTGGGCCTCACTGGGTACTACTGAAACTTCATGGCAGACTATGGAACTTTACCTGCACCTCTGACAGCTCTGACATCACCCAAGCAGCCTAGTAAGGTTCATTGGAGTGAGGACTGTCAGAGGGCCTTTGATGGCTTGAAGGAAAGTCTGTGCAGGGCACCTGGGCTTGTGTGCCCCTGACTACAGCAAACTCTTCATTGTGCAAACTGATGCCTGTGACACCTGAATTGGAGCTGTCTTGTCTCAGTTAGATGACAAAGAGAGAGAACAACCCATTATTTTCATCAGTATGCAACAGAAGGTTAGGGAACTTTGATGGGCCACTGTTGAAAAGGAGTGTTTTAGTATAATATGGGCACTTATGGGTTTTAGACCTTACCTTACAGGGTCTGCCTTTAAGGTCCAAACTGACGATATGTTCTTAAAATGGCTTATGCAGACGAAGGGTGAAAACCCCAAACTGCTCAGGTGGTCCGTTAGCCTGCAAGTGCGAGACTTCGCCATTAAGCATAGGCAAGGGTAGAGTCATGCTAATACAGATGGCCTTTCCAGAAGGTATGTTCACCATCTGGTTGAGGGTAAGAATCTCGTAGGAGATCAGTTGGCCTAACCTCAATCGGGGGTGGGGGCGAATGTGATGCTGGAAATGCGTTATGGAGGGACCGGGCTTCCTAGTCCTTGTCCTACCACTTCTATGAGTGTGCTTTTTCTCTGTTTTCTGCCAGTGAGGTCCAGCTGGACCCCTGGCGGTGCAGCTCTTCATGTTCCTCTTTTGGTGAACAACACCCATGGGATACCCTTATGGCACCCATGGGCGGGGGTATACCCTGGTACCCCTTATGTGTGTTTTTGGGCACCTCTGTGTGGCCCATAGAGCACACTGGAGGTATGGGCTGGTGGCAGCTACATACTGTTTAGGCAGTGGCTCTGAGTCTCCTCCTTTTTGGGACACTCAGGCCCTGACATAGGAATCAATGGATTCCTGATAGAAAGCAAGATGGCCTGTGGCCTCTTGGTTTCTATTGCCTTTTACCTTGTTTCCCAAAGTCCTGGGAAGCCCTGTCTCTGTTCTCTTACCCCTTGACTGGCTGTTGGGTAGAAATACCATATATGGCTCTGGAGCTGCCTCCTGTCAGGCTGGCTAGGGGCTTCTCAGGGGCTGTCTATTGTGGGTGCACCCTAGGGGGTGGGACCTGTATTAATGGAGTCTGGCGCGACCTCACATTCTGTGTTATGGGGGTCGGGTTTCTGTGCGAGTGACACAATGAATGAGACAGCTCTGACTGAAACTGACATGAATGCAGTGTAGGGTGCTGAAAGGATGGGTACCTTCCCCAATCCACATACTTTGTTATGGCTGTCTGGGTGGAGTGAATGGCCTGAATGCCTGTGAGCCTGATTGCATGCATGAATGCCCTTCTGCGTGATTGGCTGACTGACCCAGAGTGAACGGCCAACAGATGTGCATATCTGGGGACCTCTCACTTACCAATTTGTTCGGAAGCTGAAGCAAGAAGAAGCGTTTTTTGAAGCCCAGCTGGGGGAGTTGTCTGCTGCTGCATTTCTTCACTGTAATCCAAAAGTTGCCATGTCCTTCCAAGGACTAATCCAGAGAGGACCTGCAAAGGAGACCTCTCCCTGAGCTATGAGGGTCCATTGAGCAAACTGGTTCTCTTCATCCAAAGGTCCCTGGAAACAAGTCCTGCGTCCCTGCCCTCTGGAGAAGGGGTCTTCATGAGACCGAAGAGGAGTGCCTGGACATCTTGAGTCGAAGAAGTCTATTGGTGTCAGCCAGTATCCGGAAGTACGTTTCATGACAGCTGGTAGCCGTTGCTGCCTACTGCCCAGAAGAGGGGGTATCCTGGCATAGTGTTGCTGGACAAGGGTACCAAGGCATAGTGCGAAAGTTCCAAACTGCCTATGAACATTTCAAGGGATATCCTTGCAATCATCACTGACCACTTTTTCCCACCAGAGAGAGTCCAGAGTCGCTGAGTGCAGAGGAATGTCCATTGGTGGGTTTCTCGCCACCAGAAGCTAAAGAAGACGTCCAGAGTGTCCAGACTTGGTGAGGGTGCCTGGCCCACTCCAGTGGTTGAGTCCAGGTTCCCAGAAGACATCCAGAGGCCCGTGCTGCAGCACCAAAGAACCAAAAGTTAGAAAACTGCGATATTCATGAAACCCGACACCAAAAGTGACTGATGCTCCTGTTGCCGCCAGACGTCATCTTAGGGTTCCAGGGGTCTTACTCTCATCTGCCAATCCTTTAAGGAGACCACAGCAAGTTTCATCTTTACAAGACTTCTACAGGCGGAGAAATCATCGACCACAGGAGAGCACCGAGAAGAGTAAAACTCTTGCACTTCATAAAGACTTTGGTTCCATTTATTTCATGGACTCAGCATCCCTATGGCTCCTTCTTCCTTCGTCCAAGGGGGGAGGGTTCATCCGTGACACCGAGAAACTTTGCCACTTCGCCTGCCATGGCTCCAAAGGTACTTTGATGCGGAAGAGCATCCTCTAGCCTCAGGAGTCGTCCAGGGGTCCAAGATTTGCCTTGGATCCTGTTCTCCTGTGGCCTCTCTACTTTAGGGGGTGGTAGAACCTTTTAAAAGAACGCAGAAGGTTATTGAACATTATTGGACTGGGCTGTAAAAGACAAGATAAGTTACTCCCTAACTTCTCCATTACAGGTTGCCCATGTGGGGGGGATATTCACACAGAATTGTATATCTAATCTAAAGAAAGCATTCTGACACTGTTCCCAAATTACCTGCCTTTCTTCCCTATTCTATACTGATGCACCTCACTTAAGAATTCACATGCCTATTTAAAACTGTCTGCAGTTAGTACATCTCTTACTGAATGTAATTATTGTGTGGTACCACATAGTGTATCTATTTGCCATTCTTTGAATAAGTATTTCCAAGTACAAAGTGTTATTATTTAAATGTATATATATTCCTGAATCTTATTTTATATACAGAAGCTGTGTTATCACCTAACATAGTTTGTGGATCCATTGTGGGGGCTTTGGGGAGTCACTGTACTTAAGAACCAGCCTCCATCACCTCCTAAAAGCTTATGCCTGGCTGCTCGTCCATTGCTACCAAATTGAGATTCATGGCTGGGGTGTTCCATTCCTTTACTCTAGCATATAGCGGGCAGAAGTAAAGATACCCCATCCAGTCCATATAGGGACCTTTTTGCTAACTTTGAGAAACTGTTACTTGGAAGAGACATTCTAACACTCTTTAAAGGAACATTAATTGTGCCATCCTTCCTGAACGAATCCAGGGGAAGAAAACAACATTCTAGATCCAAGGACATTTTGAGTAAATATAAGCCAAGAAAACAATCCTTACACTTTTTAGTTGCTTATTTTAGTGTGAGGGTCAGATATGTTTTGGACACAAGAACAGTTGTTATAATTTGACGACAAGACTCAGACTGATCTTTAGTTTTAGTTTCCTAGGCAGGGAAACTCTTGTTAGGATAGGGACAGAGAAGCCTTTATCCAACCCCCTTTCTTTAACCCCTTAAGTGCCAAAGACGAGTATGCTCGTCCTTTTTGCATAGACTTGCATAATAGCCTGGCGCTGTCTGATGTTGAAAATACTACCACTTTGTGTCTGCCTTTCATTTCTGCCCCTCACAGTTCTTCTGCTGTGTGGGAGACAGTGCTCTTGTGTACTGCAATAGAGGGTGGTCATAAATCTACATAATTAAGGAGGTAATCATTACCCAGTACCAGTGGTAGGTGTGTGGTCTCCCCAATCAGGACTCAGCAGTAATGAAGAAACTAATATTAAAGCATGTATAATGATGGAAGGGCATTGACTGATCAGACAAGTCAAGCCAGACCATTTCACTCTCTCAAGTAATTGTATGTACAAATAGATTTTGCACAGTGTCTGCCCAATCATTTACCTTATTATGAGATTCTGTTGGTCATTCGGGGTGCAAGGCCCATCATTGAACAGAATAAAAGGGGATGTGAGCAGTAATGTCTCCCTGATCTTTTATCATTGTTAGGCAAGATTGTATGTAGTACCCTTTGGGTGCACTACAACAACCCTGACCTCCTGGCATTAGAAACCCAACCTTTGGTATAACTCTGCACTACACATGTTGGTAGTGTGTTGAGCAGCCAGGCTTATCTCAAGAGGGGTCAAGTATCCAAATAACTTACACACAAGGTTTCTTGATTAAACAATTATTCATTTATTTATCAGTCAGTTAGAATAATCCTTCTTCAGAAGGGAGCAATGTAACACAACACACAGGACTCAAAAACATATGTCAAAACACACACTCTTAAGTTTCTAAATCAGTAGATACCCCTTTGGGAAGGCCCACAGACACAACCTCCAACCTCAGGTGACTTGAATAGTTGTGGTGCTGGGGACATTAATATATCCCTGTTGCATTTAGAATATTCTTAGGAATAGGTCAAAGGAAAAGGTTATTTAGAACAAACAAGAGATCACAAATATTCTTAAGCAGGTAAGTACTTTTGGATCTCCCAAGCAGAGTCATTCAGTGGAACAGGCTTAGGCCAAAGTCAATGGACAAAAAGTGGGCTGAAGCACTTCTGGTAGGTAAGTCAGAAAAGTCTTTGCACAATGTTTTATAAGTCTTTGAAGAAAAAGAAGAATCAATGTAGGGCCACAAGCTGCTAGACATGTGAGCAGTAGAAGATGCAAGCAACTCTACAGAAAGAGGTAAGTTCTCTCAGACTTTACAGTACCTTTAGGTTGAAGAAAAGTGCAGCAGATGACTTCTGGTCCTGTGCAGCTCTGCAGATCTCACTGTTCCTGGGCCTCTGTCGTGGGGACAAGAGGGATGACTTCTGGGGACTCCTGCACTGCAATGAGACGGTCACCGCTTGCAACCAGCAATCTTGAAACAAGTGGCACTTCATTGGTTCAACTCCTTGTGCTTACCGCAAATAGCAACACTGCGGTTCCTGGCTGCCAAGATGGACTTTCCTTGCATCTGGGGTCCCACACTCTGTTGAGGGGGCTTAGGCTCGGTAAGTCCTGCTGCCTGGGAGTCCGGATGATCTTCCTGGAGCTCTTGGCCAGCTTAAAAGCAACGCACATGATCTGGTGTTTCTCTCCCTGGCTATTCGATTTCAGCAGAAACTCTGTGGAAATTCAATCAGCTCTGAGAGGATGTCCAGGTGGCTTACTCTGGAGTTGATTGGTCCCACCAACTCAAAGGGAGAAGTCGTCCTTGCAGGTGCTTCTCTGTCGATATGAATTTGGAGTTACATCACAGCAGCAGGGCTTCACCGGGCAAACCAACGGTCCAGGAGTTGCAGCAGGCATCCTCTTCAAGTTCTTCTTCGGATTCCTTCGTCCAGCCTCGCCTTTTATGCAGCTTGCTCCTATTAATTCCAGCCTAGCTGTCAGTTGCCCAGCAGGGTGGCTGTCCTTGCCACACAGTCAGCCGGCCATCACCACAGAGTGCATTTGGGTCTCCTAGGAGACTAAGCACAGGGAGTTTCGGGCACCTCCCTCACTTCCTGCCCCTGCCAGACACCCTGGAGCCAGAGGCAGTTTTCACTCGAGAAGCCAGCCAAAGACAAAATGAACAAAGGGACCAAACCTGGTTTGGCGCGCAGAGTAAATCTCAAGAAGGACCTTTCCACAAAGAAATGGCGAAAAAAGAAGACCGGGGACATTTTGACAAAAATGGCACCCATGGGTGCTTTACCGTGGCTGCAAATGCAGCCCATGGTAAAATCCCATAATGGTAGTAAAAAGTAAAGCACTGCCACCAGCCATTCATTGAGGAAAGGGTAACAAAAAATGTTACATGAGAAGCTAGACAAAGGGGATACTAAGTAACCCCTCCAGCACCCTATGGTAAGATAGTGTTTGCTGGGTCTAGAAAATTACAATGTAAGTAAAGTCAATTTCACTTTACTGCTCTGGGAAACAGTAGTTTATCCCAGAGAAGGTATTTAAACCTTTGGGAAATCTAAGAGCCTTCCCTGTGGCACTGCAATGAAGGTGCCGTGTGACACACTGTAAAAGATGATGCCTATGGAGTTTGTCAGACTCTACAACCAAAAGAAACAAAGAGGTCAAAAATCACATTAAAACACATGAGAGATTCAATCCTACAGATGCCCAATATGCCCACCCCCGAATGTCAAAGTGGTGTCGTGGGGGGGGGGGGGGGGCTTGGGATTGGGAGTTGCTTATAACATGTTATCCGTTTGTTTGATAGAGGGTTCTTCCCTCAGTTGCACTTATTTAATTTCTGTAAAACTCAATAAAAAGAAATTTACAATAAAAAAAACACATGAGAGAGTGGGAAGAAAGGGTCTCACTATCTCCAGGTAAAGAAAATCAAGCCCTCAAAATCCAGCAAAGTTGCCGGGGGTCTCTAAGGTAGAGGGAATTAGCACATTTCTGAGAATTCTCCCTAACAATCATCTTGAAGGTGTGGTTTTCACATGCTATGAATGTTCTGCTCCCCATACAAAGGTGGTCAACTTTCATATGCTACTACTGGGAGTAAGAAAGGGTGGGCAACCAGAGTATTCAACCAGTCCTCCTGCAAGGTGTCCACACTTGTCACTTGCACAAGAACAGTAAGGTTAGAGGAGTCTAGAGTGTGGCACGCAGGAAGAGGTCTGTCTACAGAGCGAGTGACTAGCCAAACAATGTTCCGCAGCTTAGCTGTAAGCCACCCCCAGGGGCAAGGCCAATCTCCTTCCTAGTTGCATAGGCCAGAGATACGCTTGACAGTGGGTGAAACCCCTCTAAAAGGAAAAGTCTGAGGCAGAAAGCAGTTGGAGCTCATTTGAAGACTGCTGGCAAAGAATACGGACGGCATTGGAGACCGTAGAGCCCCAGGGAGCTAGGGTTTAGGGGAGTTAGAAGGCTGGAGGAGTAACCCAAGAGACTCATCAGCTGAGAAGAGAGACCCAGGAATCTGGGGAGAGAGCACCGCTCAGGAGGTTGACAACGCTATCCTGAGTAAGGCAAAGGGATGATTGAATCATGTCACCACTTTGATAGATGGTGGGGTTCTTTTTTGCAACCTCTTACTCTGCCCGCAAAAGCAAAGTGCAAAACCAAGCCTTAACCTGTTTACCCCCTGCTTTTCGGCTCAGTGAGGAGGAGGGGTATGCGGGGACATGGGGGGGGGGGGATTCATTCGAATTGGAGGCAGAGCTGAGTGGAATTCCCGCTCTATCTTCAAATAGCACCATGGATTTCTGCCAGCATGTTTTTTCCTGCTGGCAGAAAACCTATGGAATTGTCCAACACACAAACTGGTAAAATGAGACTGATTCCATCGAAATCTTTTGCAAAATATAGGCAGCCTTTACACATTCCCCGAAATGGGTTGAAAAAGCATGGAGCTTGGGTGATTTTGCCTGTGTTTTACGCTCCGTTTTGGAAATGACCAAAACTGGTGGTGGGAGGAGGGAGGGGCTTTTGCGTTTAAGTGCAAACGAACACTGTCCCCTCAAGTTTAATTTAGGATTTCTATAACATTCCCCCCTGTGTCTGTTAAAGTGCTAGAGAAATAGACTACCAGGGACAACATTATAGAAATTGGGTAGCTTTTGTATGGTACCTTTTGAAGAAAGTGTAAACAAACATATAGGAGGGTATTTCATGATAAAACTGCCTTTTAAAATTTAAAAATACAGGAAATATACAGATAATCCAATTAGATATGAAATGGCTCAAAGTACTAACATGAAAGCAGTGAGCGTAAATGAAAATTAACAAGATTTTCTAGTTTGTGAAATTGAGTAATTCATTTATTGCAATTGGCCTCTGGAGATATAATACACTAAAAGAAAGCAAAAGTTAGTCTAATATATTATCTGTCTGCATAGCCGCAGGGAGAAGGCCAGAGGAAAAGGCCTTCCTCCCTCTCTGCAGCTCTGCTGCGAGGGATCCTGCCCGTGTCGGAAGAAAACACAAAAGCCGTGAGGAGTGGCCAGCGATCGAGCGATGATGACGTGACTCGTCGGCGCTCCCGCGGCCGCCTGAAAAATCCTGTAATATCCTGCGTTACGAAAAGGTGAAATTGCTAAAAAACAATAAATCCGGGCAGCGGAACACGATAGCAGCACCTAGCTGTGAAAGGGGCCGGATACACGCCGGAAAACGCAAGATATCGGCATTGGAAACTGTAAGAACGTATCGCATGGGCCCAACCAAGATGGCCGCCTCCAAGTCGCGATGAAGTAGAGTGAAGACAAACGTGGGCAGCTGCGAATCTCAAATGTCGGAGCAGATGCGGTACTAAATACCCTCGGAGCAACTGGGTGTTATTCAAACCACAGACTTTGCACAGCGGTGGACCATATCCTGTGCTGTGGCCGAGGGCGAGCGGACTGTGCGATCTTCCCCCACCCCCGGCACGCGACGGTGGAATCGACACACGTAACAACGCCACTCCCGGGCAGCGGTGCCTCGGAGCGCCATTCGGCTCTTGGGCGGGCGGAGCCCGAGAGATCTGCTCCGGGACACCGTGGAAAGCATCGCCAGTCAAGAGGACCAAACCAGAATGGCGGTAACAGACGTGAAGGGCCTGTGACCCTCCTTCCTCCCCGCCCGACCAACGACATCCCACGACACCTGGCAACCTGGCGAGGCAGCCTATCACACTCCTGCTGCGGTGCAGCCGCCTGGGGAGGATATAATCGAGAACCTTGTGGAATACTGAACGGAACCATCCTTGCGATGCGAGGGGAGAACTGAGTAGGCGAGTTGGCCCTCCTTGATACAGAAATACATACGAACAACGTATTTCAAGGTACTAAGGAGGCAAGATAAACAAGGTGATACCCCGAACAACTCATCGGTGAACAGAACCCCAAGGAGACCACTACTGCTTAAGGCACCTGAGACTATAACACTGTAAGCAAGCTACAAGAGCACGGTAGAGGCCCGAGATAAGGCGGGAAAAAACAGCCCCTCCAAACAGGCAACAAGCGACCCACGCAAAGCAATACCATGGGCAAGGAAAGGAATAAGAAAACCCCGACCCAATACACCATGGACCAATATGCCACGAGCACAACCACGGCACTAAGCACCAAGGACTCGAGGGTAACCCCCTCTCCGCCAAAGGAACCAGAGGAACCACTCTCATTAAAGGACGTGATGGCCGCCATCGAAAACTTGCGCGCCTCGGTGGAGCAGAAGATGGACACCATCTCCACCGAAGTCTCCTTCCTCCGCCACGACCTCCAGAAACTCTCATCCCGGACCGGGGAAACGGAACAACAAATCTCATCAGTGGAGGATGACCTGAGTGGGGTACACCAACAACTTGCGCAAACGTTGAACCGACTGAAAACCCTGGAGGCCCGAGTCGATGAGGGAGAGGGAAGGTCCCGCCACAACAACATTCGTATCCTGGGACTACCGGAGTGGGCGGAGGGACCCAGCGTGGAACTCTTCCTGGAGGAATTGCTGGCGGATCTCTTTGCACCAAAGACCTTCTCAAAAATTTTCTCGGTGGAGCGTGCACACCGCATGCCCACGGGACGCCCGATCCCCGGGGCCCAACCGAGAACAATCATCACGAAACTGCTTAATTACCGCGACAGAGACGCCATCCTACAAATGGCCCGTACCAAAGAATCAATGACATATAACGGAGCGAAAATAGCCTTTTTTCCAGACTATACCCGTGAGGTCCAACGGGCCAGTCAATCCTTTGAACACCTAAAGAGGAAACTACGCTCAATGAACGTGAAATAGGGACTGCTGTTCCCAGCCCAACTGAAAATCCTGCATGAGGGCAAAACAGTCCATTTCACGGACCCGCAGGAGGCCTGGAGATGGGCAGAAACTCACATTGGGGGGGACTGGACTGGACCGAATCAAAATCACAGAAGTAGATCAAGACCCCGACCACGGGTAGAAAGACCTGCACAGCAACCCAGACAGGAGGTCCCAATGGAACCAGAAGGAGACCCCAATGAATAACGGATGTTTAAGAAAAAAGAGGTGCAGCGGCCGGACACGTGAACGGGCTGATTCACGGCGTACTCAATGCCCGGTCAATTCTCCCGGCAACAACCTGCAAGGAACACTCCTCCGGGAGTATCATCGATGGCGGATTACTCACGTCCCCCTGCAACGGATCACATGAACTGCAAGCTGTCACCAGTAACACACCATGCCACCGGCGGCCGCAATGCCCCCGACTTGAGACCTGAGACATCAGACCCACACGGGTATAGTAAGTCGGAGGGGTAGTGGGAACAATTCATGTTAAGTTAACCTGGCGACATAGTTTTTAAGCGCCAGTAGAGTTCGGGCGACAGATACTTCATGTTGGAGAGGAGTATGGGGAGGGGGGAAGGGAAGTTGTATTATGTTCATCTTTTTCCGGGGAACCATACCAGGCAAACGTCCATAGCGAATTCACCAAACACACAGTGCTCGCCGCCCACGCTCCCACCAAATGCGAACACAATGTTTCTAAGTTCATACACACCACGCGCCCGCAGAGCACAACACCATAAACCTCTAGACAGTTGGCTACACAACAACAACATAGCGACCCCGATTGCCAAAATACACAAGCCTCATCGATGTCTAATGAACGGTCTAATGATAGGTCTCTTAAGCTCCTCACATGGAATGTGAATGGCATGGGCTCAAGTATAAAACGCTGATTGATCCTACAGTTTCTTAACAGACGCTCTCCTGATGTAGCTCTTCTAACTGAGACCCACTTAGCAGGCTCAAACTGCCAGTTTTTCCGCAGATCCAACTATCGGGCGACGTACCACGCAGGGTATACTATGGTCTCCCGGGGGGTCCTGATCCTCCTGCATAAACGACTCCCTTTTGAATTATCCACTGTGGTGCAGGACCCCAATGGCCGTTATGTGATGATTCAAGGTACACTCTGGGGGGAGACAATGGCTATTCTAGCGATATATTCCCCACCAGGATTGGGGGAGGCTCTCCTGGGGGAGGTGACGGCCCTGATGGCGCAACAACAGACAGAGCTGTGGATCCTGGGAGGGGATTTTAATGATGTTATGTGTAACACACTCGACCGGACCCATATCCGCAACCGAAACCCGCGCCGGCCCACGGGTCTAGCGACCTTTCCATCGGCGCTCGGTCTGAGCGACGTGTGGAGAGAACTACACCCAACAGACTGGAGATTCTCCTTCCACTCGGGAGCACACGCATCCCTATCCAGGTTAGATTATTTTTTCCTCCCAACCCCCGAAGCATATAGGGTAAAGGCGGCAGAGCTCCACCCCCGCGGCATATCAGATCACTCTCCCTTGGAGGTGACGCTCCACACGGAGCATCCCCTACCACCCAAAACATGGAGATTAAATAACTACTACCTGGGCCTCTCTGAATTCGTGGAGCATATTACTGTAAAGTCAGACGAATTCTTCGAAATTAACACAGGCTCGGTGGAGGACCCAGTGACACTTTGGGAAGCACACAAGGCGGTACTTAGAGGGGAGATGACGGCCTGGATATGCAACAAAAGGAGAGAACATCATAGGAAAGTAACTGAGGCGGAGGCTGAGGTAGAAAAGTGGGAAACCAATTACATCGCCGACGCTACCCCAGAATCACACCGCTTCCTGTTAAAGGGCAGAGCCACCCTGCATAACACAGCGCTGAACGCCAGACAGGCACACAGGGAGTCCAAAACCAGAATTTATGAACAGGGAGATAAAGCGGGTAAACTATTGGCATGGCTGGAGCGACGGGAGGAAGGGCACAGACATGTCAGATTAATTACAGATAGCCCAGACAGACCTGCTCAAACAGACCCAGAAATATTGGAGGCATTTGCCAACTTTTATGCCTCGCTCTACGCCGCTCCAACGGCCCCCACGGACTCATCCCTTCTGGAGAAGATCACGCTCCCGCATTTGTCGGAACCCCAAAGAGCACATCTGGATAGGGAAATAGATGAAGCCGAGATCGCGGAGGCCATGACCCAACTACAATCGGGGAAAACACCAGGCCCAAATGGCTTCCCAGCCGAGACCTGGAAGAAGTTAGGCACCAACAAGATGGCGGCCCCCCTTCGTGATCTGTTCCTAGCCGCCAAGACGCAGGGCAACCTTCCCCCAGACCTACGAACCGCCAATATCGTGGTCATTCCCAAACAAGGGAAACCTTCTGACCAATGTAAGTCGTATAGACCGATATTGCTCATTAATAGCGAAACTAAAATCCTGGCCAAAGTATTGGCAAATAGGCTCCAAACGGTCATAACGGCACTGGTCCATCAAGATCAATGCAGCTTCATGCCGCAAAGATCGACCAGAATGAACCTACGACATCTACACCTGCTCCTGGAAAGGGCCCCAAACCTTAATACACCACTCGCGTTGCTTGCAATTGATTTTGAGAAAGCGTTCGATTCGGTGGTATGGGCAAGTCTCTGGACAATAATGCGGGGTATGGGCATAGGCGAAACCTTTCTTGGCTGGGTTCAACTTCTATACGAGGCCCCCTTGGCCGCAGTTAGAGTAAACGGTTGGACCTCTAGAACCTTCCCACTGGGCCGAGGCACTCGACAGGGCTGCCCACCGTCCCCCCTTCTCTTCGCCCTGGCAATCGAGCCACTAGCCCGATGGCTCCGACAAGTAACTACATGGTGCGGATTCCAATGGCCAAACGGACGGGAGGATAAACTCTCCCTTTATGCAGACGACCTACTGTTGTATTTGAGCAACCCGGACCATGCATGCCCCATCATAGCCCGAATGCTGATGACTTACGGGAATTTCAGTGGCCTCAGGGTAAACTGGGGGAAATCAGTCCTCTTCCCGGTTAAAGGCGATGATCTGGCAATTCCCCGGGACACCCCATGTCGAGTGGAGAGGGAAGGTTTTCGTTACCTGGGCATATGGGTCACTGGGACACTATCAAACTATGTGTTGCATAATCTACACCCACTGATCGACCGCTTCGATGGTGACGTACAGCACTGGAGGCTCCTGCCACTAACACTCATGGGGAGAGCGGCCCTATTCAAGATGATGGCACTTCCACGTTTCCTCTATGTCCTGCAGAACGCCCCGGGTAGAGGGCCTCTTAAGGAAACTAATATGGAAGGGGGGGCAGCCCCGAATAGCACTAGCCACGCTGAAGCGCTCCGTTTGGGAGGGGGTCATAGGAGTCCCACATCTCAGATCCTACTACTCGGCCAGTCAATTAAATATAGTTAATGACCTCCTCCATGGGGACCCAGAACTCCCGCACATCAGAGCGGAATTACCTATTACCCAGGACCCCCCACCAATCCGAACACTATACCAAAGCCTACCCAGACCCCCCGCACAAACTACTTCGTCCCATATCACGACTGTCTGGAGGCAGGCCCATAGACACATAGGCTGGGAGAACAGGATCACCACGGCACAACCACTATGGGGCAATCATGCTGAAGGAGGTTAAAAAACTGACTACATGGACCCGATGGGTGAGGGCCGGGATAACAACAGTGGGAGATGTTATCGCGGATGGCGCCATCCTTCCGTTTGAAACACTCCAACAGAAATTTGGAATCCCGGCAGCAGAACAATATCACTATACACAACTAACACACGCTCTCAGGGGTTACAGGCAAGAACTTGCAGACGCACCAGATTATACACCCCTGGAACGTAACCTACTGCCACAACATATCCCCACCAAGGTATACTATACTGTATAAGGCCATCAATGCATTCGCTACTCCGGAACTGGCCAGCCTCAAAACTAGATGGAAGCGGGATATTGGGGATATTGACCCTGAGGACTGGATTCAGGTCCTCATGCACCCTCGCGAAATCGCGATAGACTCCAGAATAAGACTGGTACAGCTCAAAATACTTCACAGGGTATACTACCCCCGCGTGGCCCTTTTCGGTTGGGGAAGGGCAGCAGACCCCAATTGCCTGAGATTCCGGGGGGAGGAGGGCACTTTTTTTCATCTTCTCTGGGACTGCCCCAAGATCAGAGACTTCTGGACACAATGCTCACAAGTACTTACAAGAACGCTGGGCCGCACAATAACACTAGAACCCACAATAATGCTACTGGGCGCTCCGGATGAAAACACCTCGAACAAATGGGAAGGTATTTTTCTCTCCACAGCAATGGGCCTGATAAAGCGGGACATAGCACAGAAATGGGGTGCACCAGAATGCCCAACAGTCGAGCAATGGGTCAACGAAATGGACATCTGCGCGACAAAAGAACACAGGATATACACGGCACGGGGGTGCCCTGCAAAAGCTACGAAGATCTGGGGAAAGTGGGAAGAACGTGAAATCTGAGAATTATTGGTGGGCAATGGCGGGAGCACTGGGGTCCTATATTGAACATTACAGGCGACATACTACTGGAGGTGATACATGGAGTAACAAACATGAACAGACTAAGGAATCAACCCGGGATGGGCGTGTGGAAGGGGGAGGGGGGAAACTGTTGATATGTTGTATGAATGTGTTTAAATCACCAATAAAATATGTTAATAAAAAAAAAAAGCCGTGAGGAGTACCTGACAGCTGAACCACCTGCAATCCACATTACTGCCTACTTCGTGTTACCAGTACCTACCCAGGCCACAAGGAGGCCGTGTTCGTTGCCCAGGCAACTACCCTTGTTGCCCAAGGGAGCGGGAACATGCCCCCGAAAATCACTGACTTCGGCCCGAAGTCCGATTGGCCCCAGCACCCTGCCAGCTCCTCCCCTCCTGCCTTAAATGGAGGAGGAGGAGACCAGCAGGCGAAGCCGCAGGGAGAAGGCTGGAGGAAAAGGCCTTCCTCCCTCTCTGCAGCTCTCCACTGCTCGACAATGCTGACCGCCACCTCCGTGCACTCCAAGTACAAAGGTAAGGGTCAGACCCCCGTGTGCACCAACATCCCAAGCAGTCCACACCTCCTCCTGGATAGAAATTCCTGCCTACGATCCCGCACTGCATTCATCCCTCCCCTCTACGCCCCTCCTAACTTAACCCACAGGATGGGGCGGCTGAGATCCAGACTACCTCACCCAGCTAATGATCTGGCCCTGGAGCCCTGGCCACCAGCCGCCTGCCCCCCTCCCTTGTGGAGGCCTGGTCACGCACCCCATCCATCACGATGAGCACACAGGTTCTGATATCCCCCACCACGCCAACAGACGACCGGCTCCCGCATGGCCTGCCCTCCCTGCCACTGCCAAGGCCATCATCTCACTCACCTTTGTATGCCAGCCACAAGTTGTCCTCGCCAGTAGCAGTTCCACCATTTAAGCGCTCCTCGGGGGAACGCACCACTCCCTAATGGCACCCCTGCTCACCTACCAACGACGTCGCTTCTACAACAGACCCGATCCTCATGTGTTCATACTCACCTCCGTGCTTCGAAATATGCATGCCTACTATCCTCACATACAAGGTCATGGCCCTCTGTTGCCCTCTGTGGCACCGTCTGTGTAACCGAGGCTGCCCACCGCTCCACGAGATTGTCGCTCATTAACTCTGTTCTCGCTACGCCCCTTGTTTGCACCAACGGCACTGAGCCACGCAAAGGTGCCACAGGTGCCCCGCCCATTGACAATGTTGCCGCTTTCTCACCATGTATTACAGTGTCTGATGCTATGCACCCTCTTCAATGCACATGTCCCTCTGCCATATAATATTATCACTAATGATGTCTATGTTGTCCTGCACCCTGACAATGCATTTGCTACCTTAGCATGTGACACTGTTATTGATGATGTCTCTGTTGCCCTGCACCCTGACAATGCCCTTGCTACCGTAGCATGTAACACTGTTATTGATGATGTCTCTGTTGCCCTGCACCCCAACGCCACTGATGTTATCATGCCTAATAATGATGTCACTGCTGCCTTGCCCCTCTACAATGCTATTGCTACTGTGCCGCCTGAAGGTACTTACTATTGTCACTGTGCCACCTGCTCTCTCTCATGATACTACACCCTGCATCACCTCACCAGCCCACCGCAACACCTCTACCCCCACTACCAGCGCACCACTTGGCAGCTGTCCCACTTAAGTGTGCACAAATCAACTGCCGTTCCCTTCCTGCACATGCCCTTGACGTGCATGACCTAGTCACTAAGGAGAACCTCAACCTTCTCTTCCTCACTGAGACATGGCCCGCACTCACCCTCGCCATCCTGAATGGCTTCAACATCCACAGACAAGACCGCTCCTTGCTTATAGGTGGGGGTGTCGCTGTCATAGCCAGAGAGGCTTTCTCAATCAGAAGGACCTACTTCTGACTATCTGGCTCTTAAACTTAATCTTTCCCACAACTCCACCATTGCCATCCATATCGTCTACCACCCTCCTGGCTCTGTCACTGACCTCCATGAAGCCCTCATCCACTCGCTCTCAGACAACCTAAAAACAACATCCAAAGTCTTACTCCTTGGCGACTTCAACCTAGGTCTTCACAACTCCAGTGACTCCCACGCCATCACTTTCAACAAAGTGCTCTCCACCCTTGGGTTTTCCCAATCCATCACTGAGTCCACTCATACTAAAGGCCGGACCCTTGTGATGTCATCTTTAGTTATGTTGCTTAGCTTACCATAAATGGCGAATTTCAAGGGTTTTTCGGTTTTACTTGGAACCATAACGTCCCTTTAACAAAGTTTTTTCACTGAATTTCAAAGGTTTTTAGTAGCGCAACTTAACCACAACGTCTCTTTAACAAAGTTTTTTCACTGAATTTCATAGGTTTTTAGTAGCACAACTTAACCATAATAACTTTGACTTTATTGACTTTATGTACATGTAATATGGAACATACTGAACCTCTTCTACTGAACTTGATGTCCGCAAACTCTTTTAATGTACCACTACCTAAAAACTCTGGGGGGTATGTTTGATTGTTATATCATAACATAGGAACATTTAACAGATTCAAAAAGCAACACACATACACATTATATGTAGCAATACATAAGAAATGCAACCCATATATGTAACACACTAACCATTCATTTAAATACAATATGTTCTAAAATGGAATATACCAGATACCAGAAGAAGATAAATTGGCTTCCAACATAATTACCTCACAGAAACTACAGAACTAAGAACACCACCAGACCTACACAGTACTTAGAACATATTTTACCTGAAATAGTAACACTATACAGGTCCCTACTGTTCGTTAGCAAGTTGAAACTGTTCTAAGAACACAATTGGTGTTCTGAAATGTTCGTAAATAAACAAAAATGGAGGTGTCCTGAAGAACACTATACCTGTCTGTACTGTTCGTTAGCAAGTTGAAACTGTTCTAAGAACACACGCGGTGTCCTGAAATGTTCGTAAAAAACGAAAATGGAGGTGTTCTGAGGACGCTATTTCTGTCTGTATTGTTCGCAAGCAAGTTGACACTGTTCTAAGAACAAACGCCTGTCCGTAACTGTTTGTTTGACATCTGACGCACTTTTAATTACTTCAGGACCCGAACAGTGTCCGTAGAACATCAACGCGCATGAGCAAACCAATGCCCGTGCATTTGGTGTCCTGCGGACAGCCGCTTCCTTTGCAAACATGTTCGGGAAGCGACCATGTGACCGCGTCCACGCTGATCGCGTTTTCTGAATGCGGACACTGTTCGTGTCCCCGAACAATTTAAAAGTACATTTTCAAGTAATCCACAATATTTTCCAATAAAAACTCACCATAGCACAAGTCCCACATACTAATTACTAATTATAAGTTTATACATAATTTTTGAAACCTTTTGAACCTTTTTTGTGTTCGATCTGTCCGCGGACAGCGCGCATGTCCGCGGACCGCGCACAAGCACCCCTATAAAAGACCACGCCCTAGAGCTTATTCTCATTGTGTTTCTGGCTATTCTACAGAGCACAGAGATTTTTGCTGCAACCTGCAGATTTCCATCTTCAACCTGATGGCTTCTGTGGCTCCACTGCTGCCACCTGGTGCTGTGTCTGCCTCAGTACCACCCCCACCCCCTCCACCACCACCACCTCCCCAAGGGCCTGAAGAGGGGAACAGGAGTGAGGATGCAGAGGAAGAAGAAGAGGATGAGGAGAATGAGGTAGAGGAAATCCCTACTACCCGCACTAGGCGTGAGTCTTGGGTGTGGCGGTTGTTTACCATTCATGGGAATGGTCCTAAGGCTTGTGCGAACCGTGTCACCTGCAATGAGTGCAAAATGATACTCAGTTGCGGGAGGCATGGTTCGTACAGCTTTGGGACCCCTACCATGAAGCGACACCTGAGGCATTTCACTCTGGGGCTATTCGCAAGGGTGTACCTTGCGAAGAACGTAGTCGGTTGACCACCTCTGTGGGACAGTGTCTTCCTCAAGCTGCCTCACAGGCCATACAGAATTCTGATGACCCTTACCTTTCGAGGGTCACAGTTGTATGTATGTACTGTGACACAGTACTCTGCAGGGGGGAGCGACTTCGCAGTGCTTTTGAGACTATCGTCTCAGAGCATGAGAAGGCCTGCTCACTACCCAAATAAAACCCACTCTACATCTTCCTCTCTCAGCTCGCCTTTTCTTATCCCTGTGGTTGGTGTCCCCCCCTTTACCCTCCTTTCCCCTCCTCTCCTAGTGTGTCGTGTATAAAAAACAAAAATAAATACAAAATTACAAAAATCAAAAAAAATAAGGCTCTTTTCAGAGCCGCCTTTCACAGTTAAAAAATATAAGTGAAAATAAATGAAGCAGGGCCCTTAGTATTTTTTAGAGGTCGGCGGACAGTCCACGGACATCTAAAAAATTGGGTTGCTACCCTATCATAACCATTGCAATTTTCTCTGGTAGGAAGTGGTGTCTCTGAAAAGAGCCTTTGGGAGGTGTTTGTATGTCAAAAATATAAATACTTAACACCTACTTCAAAATGGATGCTGTAATTCTAAAAAAGGTCATAATGCATTTTGTATATTTCTCAAAAAAATCTGATTGCCAGCATAAGTACGATGAACTCCATCTCTGCGAAAAATGTATGTACTACGAAACATAATATTTTCATTGTGAAAAGAGGACATGCCAAAATCTCTTAGAAAGGCACAAACAGCCTTATTAACATTGTGCCTTGCTTTTTCCATTTGTGGACCAAATGAAGAAGAACGAAGCCACATTTGTCTCTGTCCAATCCGTGAAAATATTACTTGAGAATTAGGGAACATGTCCATGTCCTTCCCAAGTCCTTCTTTCACAGAAAATTGCAAAGAAATTCCAGACACATGTCCTAAACTGTTCCCTCCACAATGAATTACAATTATGTCTGGATGTTGCTTTGTCTCCAAACTAGCACAAAGAGGTAGCAAGTCCAACCACTTCATTCCACGTACTCCATGCCAGTGTACTTCCACATGTGGAAATCCAAGATCTACAGCTACTACACAGCTTTCTGCATGCACCTTCAACCAATGTATCTATGAATCTTCCAAAATCCAAACAATCGGTTTTCTGAAACACACAGCCAGAGCTATCTGTTGTTCTCTCAGCAAAAAGAGTATCTGAGAAACTCTCTCCTGGCACAACACACCCACTAAACTTTCCTGACCAATCCCTTTCAGTGCTCATTCTCATGTGCATGACTTCTGAACCCAAAATTCCCGGATGTAACACCCGATGTCTGCGAACTACCGCCATGTCCGTGGACATATCATAACATGAACAGCCCTTCTCCCATTTCCACTTCACTTTCTGTGCCATTCCCTCATTGGATGTAGCTAAGAAGTCACATGACCATCCACCAATCACATTCAAACCTCTACATCTAACTGCATCATCATAGATCAGCACTGCAAATGTACTGTGAATCTCTGTGAGTACAAGTGTCATATCATTGGCAAGCACCATCTACAAGAAATACTGTACAAGTCTCCACGATTTCTACTTGCAGCTCCATGCATATCCAAATGCATGAACACAAACTACAGGTATGCATATTTTCTGTACAATACATGAGCACATTTTTAAACTGACTTAATATTTTTGTTTTATTTCTTTATTTATTCAATTACTTTAATTTAAGCATGACATTGAGACATTATTACCTGGAAGACCTTAGTTACAGAAATAGTGGTAATCAGTGGTACATTATGAATTTCACAAACATAGTTTTGTTTGCTAAAATTAGTCATTACAATACAATTTGTTTATTAAGAACATATCATGTGTATTGAACTTGTGCGACGTATCTTATGTAAATAAGATAGTTTTAATGGTTTTGAGGAAGGCGCTGAGGATTTCAATTAAAAAAATCAATGTCTTAATTAAAAATAGTGCTATATACAAACAAAATTACTAATTTGTTTCTTTTACAATTGCAGTGAAGACCATTCTCCAGAAAAGGAGTAACAGAATTTGAAGAACAAAGAAGAACTAAGAATTAGTATTAATAGCTTTAAACCAAATTAGCAACAATTCTACACATGGCAACCTTTTACTAAACACATACAAAAAAGAAATAATAAAATTAAAAAGTACATCAGCTGAAGTACCAAACCATGTGTGTGTATGTTGCTGCAGAACTTTTTATAAAAGTAACACAAAAACTGTAGGCCTATCATACAAAATAGAAGACAATGAAGATTCTAAATGGTTTGAATTAGCTCTCTACCTTGTAGAAGAAAACAAATACGAAATAACTCACCCCTTAATACTTTGCAGTTACTGCGCTACAAAACTTGACAACAACCAAACACCTTCACGTGCTATCACAAATAATTAGGAATTATACCCACTACCAAAACCCCTACAACAACTTTATTTATATGAGAGCATCATAATTCAAACAGTGCACCCATTTCAAGCAATAATACGCCTTCAACCAAAAACAGCAAAATTACCTCCCTCTGAATTGGTAAAAGGCATTCGTGGAAAAGTCGTTTGTTTACCATTAGATCTAAAAGAAAATGTGCATACTCTAGGAGTGCAACGTCCAATGCAGCAATCTTTAATTATCTTAGTAAATGCAGTACCTTCAAAATACAAAAAAATATGGCAACAGCTGGTAGATTTACATAAAGTTAGACAAGCCTTGCAATATCTTAAAGAGAATAATGAATATTACAAAGAAATTAATATTGAAGAAAACTTGAAGGATACAACTGAAATAATTCAAGAAACACAAGAAGCTGGCCAATTTGAGCTCTTAGATCCTGCTACAATATCAAATACTTTAAACCATTATACAATTCATCCTTTGCACTCTAATGACACCATAGAAGATGCACTGGAAACGTACCAAATGCGTCAAACAAAAGGATCACCAATCAGCATATGGGAAAAAAGTATATAAGCACGTGCTTTTCCTCTACTTTTTCCTACTGGCAAAGGAGGAAGGTACGATGATAGACCTATTCAAATATCAGCTTCAGAATACCGCTCATTACGGATGTATTCTGAAGATGCCAGATTTAGACAAAATGTGGAATACATATTCCACCTACTCTTTGAAAGTGAACTAGCAACTTTATGTTACAGAGTTGCACACATATTAAAATCAGGATCACACTTTCAAAATATGACTGCTACTCAATTATTACAGAAAGTGCAACAAAAGGATGAGGTTTTACAATCAAATATTACAAATCTATTAGCAAATATGCGGGATACTAAAGAGTACTGGTTTCGACGTCATGGAGATGTACGTTGTATGATCAGATACCTTGGCCCACCCACTTGGTTTGTTACATTAAGTTGTGCAGAATATGCATGGGAGGATTTACATGATTTCCTACGCATATCAAACAAAAACAAAACAAACATAGATATACTAACACCTGGAGAACTTTGTTCTTTGGATCCTGTTAATGTTTCAAGATATTTTCACCATCGCTTCATTGCTATGCTACATTTTATTTGTAATAAAACTGATCTTCCCCTTGGAGAAGTGCAACACTTCTTTTGGAGAAAGGAATACCAAGCCAGAGGAGCACCACATATCCACATGCTTTTATGGATTAAAGATGCTCCTAAATTTGGTCAAGACAGTGATGCCACTGTTTTACAGTTTATTGGAAAATATGTCACTTGTGAAATTCCATTGGAAGCAACAAATAGTGATCTTCATGCACAAATTTTACAATTTCAAAGACACAATTGTGGAAAATATTGTCGTATAACAAAGGGAAATACTACACCAAATGCCGATTTGGTTTCCCTAAACCAGTTACAAATACAGGTCAAGTGAACAACCTCATGTCTTCAGTTAGACATGGTGTTAAAGGTAAGTCACCTAAAAATACATATTACATAAAAAGAAAAGAAGAAGAAAAATATATCAATGATTATAATGCAATCATTGCCCACTTATGGAATGCAAACATAGATGTGCAGTACATTGCAGACAATTCTACTGCAGTTGCACGATATGTCACAGCATACTTAACCAAAGCAGGAAAGACAGAGCTCCAAGACCTCTGGAATGACCTGTCATCAGATAAAACAGTGTCTCAGAAATGATACAGCTTGAGCATAAAAATGCACTCCCATAGAGAATGTGGATCATATGAAGCAGCGGATCATTTAATTGGTACTGCATTGTATGGTAAATCTGAAAATATAGTATGGCTAAGTCTTGGTCCAGCTAAATCTAGAAAAAGAGTTCTAAAATCATACGAAGATATAGAAACAATAGCCAAACGTGATCCCAACAGCCAAGACATTTTAAAAAACAATTTATTGGACACATACTACCCGAACAGAAGTAATACTTTGGAAACCATGTGTCTATACCACATAGCCCAAAACTACACATACAAAAATAATATAAAACCTGATGAAAAAAAAAGGTAAATACAGAGTGACAAACTGTGAAGGCAGCTTAGTTAAACTCACCAAACCAAATTTAATTAATCATATCAAATTGTCATTAAAGACTCCTCAACATAACAAAGTATATTACATGTCCCTGCTACAACTCTTTAAACCATGGAGAAAAGAAGAAGAAATACTAGATAACTGTGACTCATATGAAGATGCTTTCAAAGCAAATGAAAGCACTATAACTGATGTAAACTTTACACAGTACAAAACAATGTTGCACAATAAACAGCAACACCAAGATGAACTCCAGGCCCAACTAGATAAAGAAACTCCTGACAGTAGTCAACCTTCTGTAACAGGAAGCCAAGAACCACTGGGAGAACCACTAATAATAAATGAGGCAGAATTAGCTATGATAGAAGTAGAAAACACCATGTGTCAGTATGAAGATAAATAAGACTTAACTATACTACAATCAAAACTAAACAATGAGCAATGTAGCATTTTTCAAGAAGTAACAAAACAAATTGCACATGGTGTACAACATGAAAATAAAGAATGTTCCTGCCATAATTATAAACCTATACTACTGTACGTCAGTGGTGAAGCTGGTTCTGGCAAAACATTCCTAATCAAAATCATCAGTAAGTTCCTTCAACAATTGACAAACAACAAACTGTCAGCCATTGTCACTGCCCCCACAGGTTTAGCTGCCTACAACATACGTGGTGTCACGTTACACCGATTACTACTATTGCCAGTAGAACACCAAAACAAATTAGACTATTACAAACTTTCTGCAGAAGCTGCAATGGAACTACGCAGAGTATTGAAACAAATGAAAATGCTGCTAATAGATGAAGTGAGCGTAGTCTCCAACCTAATGTTGGCTTTGATTCACCTCAGATTACAAGAAGTACTCAAAACAAACTATGAAGAGCTCTTTGCAGGAAAACACATTTTTGTTTTCGGAGATCTTCTTCAATTTACACCAGTAAAAGGTGAGCCTATTTTTAAAACATTAGGACACAAACTCTGCCGTAAAACTGTTGGCAGCATTGGAAATGTCAACCTTTGGCAACATTTCCAATACAGAGAATTAACAGAAAACATGCGGTAATCTGCAGATCTCACTTATGCCAACATCTTAAAAAGTATCAGAGTTGGTATACTTTCTAAAAAAGCAGAAGCAATATTGAAAACCCGGCACATTCATGCACTTTATGGTGATAATGCATGTGCTACAGATGTTATGGAACAATTAGCCCACAAAAATGTCAATTGTATGGCCTTAATGCCAACTCTTGCAAGCTGTTTCAAATTCAATGAAATAATGTTAAGTAAAGAAATGCAAGCAATAATGGAAATTAGCGCCACAGACAAACTAGATGTACATGGTCTGACACTACCCATGTGTGACCAAGCCACAACAAGACTAAATTGTTTAGAAAAATCAATCTCAAACACAGCAGGCTTAGAAAAGATATTAGAATTATCCTTAAATTGCAGAGTAATGCTTAAACGTAACCTTGACGTGGACCAAGGACTAGTTAATGGAGCACTGGGTACAGTTGTTGGCTTTCAAACATACCCACGTGACAACAAAATTCAGTTTGTCAATATTCTTTTTGACAAACTTTCGGAAGTAAAAATGATAGGACGCTCAACAGCTCGATTCCTTCTCTTCAAAGACATGTTTGTACGCAGAGAACAATTTTCTCTAACTCTTGCATACGCAGTCACGATTCATAAATCACAAGGTCTTACCTTAGACAAAGCAATGATAGATATTGGTAACACAGTCTTTAAAGAAGGCATGAGCTACGTAGCACTATCACGCTTACGTACACTTGACGGTCTATTTCTAATCAACTTTGATGCAAGTAAAGTAAACGCTGATATTCCTTGCATTTTAGAATACAATAGACTTCGCTCACTATACACCCCCTCATCTAAACACATATTCTGTTCCACAAAAAGTAAAACGTTATAAAAGAAAAATAAATCAAACAGAAATGCAGCAGGATGTCACTGCAAATCATCCAAAGAGAGTAAAAGAAACTAATACTTCATCAAGTACCACAAGCAAAAAAGAATCAATTAGGGAAAGTAAACCAGGCACTTCTTCAAAGAAGGAAGACAAACTCCAAAAAAAGCAGTCAGATAGAGAACTACCTGGTCCATTTAAACTCTCAAATATAGTTGGTGTAAGTTGCTACGCAAATGTAGTAATGAATATTCTATTTCAATTACCACCAATTGTTGACAAAATTTACTTACACAGTACAAACCCATTGTGTTTGCAAATGTTAGTACTTCATAGAAACGCAACAAACAATCCTGACAACACGTATAGTGTTTATGGAATAAAACAACAATTGGACTACTGTGCTGGAATGGTGACATTCACTATAAACTCACAGGAAGATCCACAAGAATTTCTAATGTACTTACTACAAGTACTGGAAAACAAAAACATACCTATAAATGAAATCTTCCAGATTTCATACATGTGGAAACATACATGCACTCTCTGCAACAATGTGACACAAGAACAAATCCCCAATGAACGCTTCGTATATATATCAATACCTAATTGTGAATTCATTCCATTTCAGCAACTTGTACAAAATGCAAACCATGGTAGATTATGTTCTACCTGCAATTCAGATAATCGCTCCACGTTAGTAATACAAACACATAGTAAATACATAATACTAATGCTTCTACGCTACAATGCAGATGGTACCAAAAACAACTGCAAGCTGACTGGATTCACACATGGTCAAATATCACTTGGTAAGAAAACCTTCACAACAATAGGTATAATCTACCACGCAGGAGCCACAACCAATTCAGGGCACTACACTGCATATATAAAAAAGAAATGTGGATGGTTTGAATGTAATGATAGTACCATTACTCTTAAGCAGAGATTACCAGCAAATCTTACAAACGCTTATTTAATGTTCTTAAAACCAAAATTTGATAACTAAACTGTACTTAAACCTTAAGTAAACTTGTAGTAAAAAAATATAAACTGTTAGAATATTCCAAAAGCTATCTAACTGCCCAAAGAGTCGACAACAACTAATCAGATAAATGAATACCACTAAATTAGAGCAAAAAATAAACAGTTAGAATACGCCAATTGGTATCTAACTGTCCCAAAATTTAACAATATCCAAACAGATAAATCAATACCACTAAAATATATCAAAAAATAAACAGTTAGAATACGCCTACTCGTATCTAACTGCTCCAAAGTTTTACAATATTCAAACAAATAAATAATATGTTACTGCTCCAAAAAAATGCAACAAGCCAATGTATAAAGCATTAGCAAGAAACAACAAGTGAACACTGAAAACAAACAAACAAATAAACTGTAGCATAACAGAAAAAGTTTTTTTTTTAATCCAACATGGATTTTTATTTCTCCCACAGACCCAATGATTTTAGCAACGAACACAGAAACTGAGCAAATTGCACAGTACTCTGGTTTGTAATCTACTAAATATGAGGGTCCAAAAAAAAATGTTGATTATACAATGTAATAAGTCATTACAAAATACTAATACTAACATGCTATTTTCTTTTATCACAGAAATGAAAAAGAAATACACGTACTCCAGTTACTAAACTACTTGACCTCAGCGCCGCATTCGACCTCCTTGACCACAACTTACTCCAGAATGCTCTAAAAAAGTCCACCAACTGCTCTGACGAAGCCATCAGCTGGATAATGTCATTTTTTAAAAAACAGAATATCCAGGGTGCACTGTGGGGACAAGTTCTCCTTGGAAAAAGAAATCATTTGTGGAGTTCCCCAAGGGGCCAGCATGTCCCCACTGCTGTTTAATCTCTACTTGAGGTACCTATGCCTCGTTCTCAACCATATCAACACCTACTTACTAACTACGCTGATGATACGCAGCTTGTATTTGAACTAAGTGGCAATTATCAGAAAGACAGCGAGCAACTTACCACGATATATAACCACGTGGAGCAATGGATGGACTCCAATTGGATGTGCCTTAACGGGAAAAAAACGGAGCTCATGATTTTCGGTTCAACCTCCGCCCGTGCTAAGTTATCCCCATCCTACACATCCTTTCAGATCAAAGATACACCCATATCGGTCTTGAGCAAGGTTAAAACCCTCGGTATGCTGCTGGAAGCATCCTTGGGGGCTGATGCCCAAGCACAATACATTAAAAAAAAACTGTGCCTACCATAAAAAAAAGCCATGATAAAAGCCATCAGACCATTTATATCAGAGTACAACTGCGCGACCATAGCAAGAGCCACCATCCTGTCGCGCCTCGACTATGGGAACGCCTTAGTCCTGGGTGCCTCCAAGCAGTGCCTACAAAGCTACCAAGTTGTACAGAAAAACGCTGTAAGAATTATCAAGCTCAAATCCAGAACAGAGCATATCAGCAACTCCAGAAGGGAGCTTCACTGGCTGAAAATTGAAGATAGGGTGCACTTTAAGACCATTGTGCATAGATGCATTCACGGAAAGGCACCAACGTACCTAAAAATGAGGATCAAACCATACGTCCCAAATAGAACACTGAGATCGTCGCAACTTGGCAAAATTGCCATAGGACCACACAAACTTAAAAGCGGCCTAGGCAGAGCCTTTCCGACCCTAGCTGCCAGTCTCTGGAACAACCTCCCGGACCACCTAAGACTGGAACCCAATTACACTCGCTTTCGCAAAATGGTAAATACCCACATATTCAAATAATCTGCCACCCTTCTAACTCCCATGTTAGAGTAATTTCTTGTGTTCGTCCCGTCCTATCCGTCCCACTACCTGTTTGTTCTGTCTTTTCGTGTTCTTGTTTCGGCGCCGCGAGCTACCGGCGCGATATAAATATTAAAATAAATAAAATAAACCAAACAGTAAGTATATTATACACTCTATGCCCTGGCCACAACCATCGCAGCATATCACACCCATAGTATCTTATAACTGTGTTCCTTATGAATTTGCTTTTGACCCAAACTTATAAGCAACTATAAGTGTGATATGCTGCGGTGGTTGTGGCCAGGGCATAGAGTGTTGAGTGCATGGCCAAATGGCCATGCACCCAACACTCTATGCCCTGGCCACAACCACCGCAGCATATCACACCCATAGAGTCAAACATTTCAGCTATGGCCTATGGAAACTTTTAATGTCCACTGACATTATGAGTGTTCTTAGAACACTTTCAACTTGCCAGCGAACAATACGGACAGCGTCTTCAGGACACCTCCTACGAACATTTCAGGACACCGCGAGAGTTCTAAGAACACTTTCAACTTGACAACGAACAATACGGACAGCGTCCTCAGAACATTCCCATTTTGTTTATTTGCGAACATTTCAGGACACCGCGAGTGTTCTTAGAACACTTTCAACTTGACAACGAACAATACGGACATCGTCCTCAGAACACCCCCATTTTGTTTATTTACAAACATTTCCGGACTCAGCGAGTGTTCTTAGAACACATTCAACTTGACAACGAACAATACGGTCAGCGTCCTCAGAACACCCCCATTTTGTTTATTTGCGAACATCTCAGGACACCGCGAGTGTTCTTACAACACATTCAACTTGCCATCGAACAATACGGACAGCGTCTTCAGGACACCCCCTACGAACATTTCAGGACAACGCGAGAGTTCTTAGAACACTTTCAACTTGACAACGAACAATACTGACAGCGTCCTCAGAACACCCCCATTTTGTTCATTTGCGAACATTTCAGGACACCGCGAGAGTTCTTAGAACACTTTCAACTTGACAACGAACAATACGGACAGCGTCCTCAGAACACCCCATTTTGTTTATTTGCGAACATTTCAGGACACCGCGAGTGTTCTTAGAACACATTCAACTGGCCAGAGAACAATACGGACAGCGTCCTCAGGACACCCCCATTTTGTTTATTTACGAACATTTCCGGACACCAAGAGTGTTCTAAGAACAGTTTCAGCTTGCTTGCGAACAAAACGGACACATATTGAGTCCTCAGAACACCCCCCATTCAGTTTATTTAGAACATTTCAGAACACCCGTGATGTCCACAGACAGATCGAACACAACAAGAACGTCTACCACATACAAAAACACAACTTTCAACCTATCTCATACTCTCCAACCCTCCCCAAACACTCCTACACACCAACACACTCTACTAAATACACATTTTAAACAAACTTTCACTGCGCTGTCCGCGGACTTCTGCGAATCCAAAATGGCGAGTGCTACCGAAAATCTGACGAGCTTCACGCTCTACACCGTCCAATCAGCGAACACATCGCCTGTCCGCGGATATCACGCAAACTGATTGGCCAATCAGGACACTGTCCGCGGACTGAACACAGATATCACTAATTTATTATGACCTACTTTTTGGTCATTTTAAACTACTGGACGGATTTTCACCAAATCTGCAAGCCGCTACGCCTGGTCCAAATTTGGTGAAAATCCGTCCAGCGGTTTGGGCTATAGGCGCGGGCAAAGTTTTTGCCCCATTCAGTCTATGGAAAAAAAAAATTGGGACCCCCCCTATAACTTTGCCCCCCATGGACGAATCGTCACCAAACTTTGCAAAAGAATTCAGAGTGGGCCATATACTTTTTTTGCAAAGGTTGGTGAGGATTCGTCCAGTGGGAGCGAAGTTATAAGCCACCCAAAAACTGCTCTTCCTATGGAAACAGCAACTTAACCATAACTACATGGCCACTATCGTGGCCATGTAATATGTAGATATATATTTTTTTTTCAAAAGTAATTCGAAGTAATCACTTCGAAGTAAATTACTGGGGACATAATCTAAAGATGGAAGTAGAAAGGAGATAATGATTGTTACTTAGAATGTTAGATGCACTTTTGTATTGTGTGGTATGTCTAATGTATTTTTTGTGATGCACAAGCACTTTATGTGATGACAATACTTTGTGAAGGTTATGAGGGTTGTTTTGTGAAGGTTATGGGATTATGTCTATGTTTGCTTGTTAAGCGCTTATACAGCAAGTAAAATACTGTTTCAAATCGCCCACAGGGCGAGGGAGAACAAGGGAGTGAAATACATTCCATAATAACATAATTAATTAGAGCAGTGGAGGGAAAAGGAGGAAGGACAAACCTAGGTGGATTATAGGAAGGCCTTGATGGCGACAATAAAAGACTTTGAGGATGTCCTGCTCATGGGCTAGACTGCCGTTGCACTTAAAAAATTCAACAGGATGACATTCAGGAGGAAAGGACACTTTTCAAGAAAGTAAATGTCTGAGGGAGAATCTCCAAGAAGGGCCCAGTGCTCCAGGGAGTTTAATGGATGCAGTCTTCTTTAAAGAGAACATTATGTGGGGTCTGTTTCCATATGCAAGAGAGCATTACCTGGCAGTCACCCTCACATTATGCATCATATAGGTCAATAACCCTAAACACCCTCTGTAGCAGCATGTCAAATGAAACAGAGGCTCACTTGGGTTAAAACTCCCAGGAATCTCCTGACTTGAATCCTATCGACTTGATATGGGCAAACATTAAGGGGTACCTCAAGCATGTACACAACTAAGGTAGAACCCTTCACATCATTAAGTTTTGGTGGCAGGTTCTGCCCCCCAGATAGCTCTGCATGGTTTATAAACAACATTAAAAAGTGCGTCCTGTGGTCAAAGAGCACAATGGTGCCACAAACAATATGTGAATGAACTGTATGACCCCCCTGCATTCGTGTGCCATTATGTTATGTTGCTCACTCTGCTTTTATACTGAGCCTGTCGACCAATAAATACAGTGCAATACAAAAATACATACCACAGCTATGGGTAAAGGTTTAAGTGAGTAAGAGCACAGGGTCAGCACAGCACAGTATGGTAAAGTATAACAGCAAAGACTTGCCTATACAGTGTATCTGAGGAATGGGAAGGTGAAGGAACAGCCAGTGTTGGCAGGAGAAAGAGTTAGTCTGCCAGTGGACCAGCCAATGGAGTCTGAAGCCAAGGGGGAGGTGAGGTGAGTGGAGTACAGAGAAGACCACTGGCTTACGCGGGTGATGTGAGCCAATGGGAGGAGTGGTGGGGGGCGGGAGGGACAGAGGGTAAAGGGTGACAGCTTCCACTGATACCAGGGGCTGATGAGAAGTGGGTGTGGTTAGAGGGAGGGTGATGGTGTCCACTAGTTTGCAAGGGCTAAGGAAGGGTGGGTTGGGCGGGGAGAGGGCAGACACAGTGGGGACAACGTTTCTGCTTTTACATCCATAAGAATTATTTTAATGTTTTGTGCAAAGTGGGGTGTGGGCACAAATGTGAGGATGGGGGTCCTCAGAAGAAAAGGGGGCGCGGGGGTCAGCTTTGTTGTCTGATGTATCAGTTCATCTTCTTGTACAACTTCCATGCTGCTCAAAAGTGACCAACTGTTTGAACAGTATGGCCAATATTGCCAGGGCAGCGCTTACAGATATGAATTAACACGTGCTCATTCCTGCAGAAATGGTTTGTAGTGCATAATCAGGCAATAGAGTACCAAAGAGTACCAAAGAATAGAGTTTCCAAAGGAGGATGTGGGACAAGGGTGGATGTAAGTGGGGACAAAGTGTGGGTACAAAGATAGGGGCAGGCGAAGAGGTGGGTGTGGAGGTACCAGGGTGGGGCATGTGAAAAGGTAGGCGTACACGTTTTGGGTGGGTGTACCGAAGGCAGTTGGTACTATTGTGGGGGTGGGTGAGGTGAAGGTGGGAGCTACAAGGGTAGGGGAATCAAACATCAGCCTCCTTATGCTGCTCAACAACTTGAATTTCAAAGATGGGCGAATGAACACCCTTTCACTCCACCAGCATGTCCAAAGTGTGACTGAGCCGGTATGCCCTACCAACAAGGTGTTACAAAAGCCTCCTGTGATCTTTCAGCTCACATAACATCAGCTGTGTGCCAGGTGCTGTGTGGCAGGGATGGCAAAGGCACAGGAGATTAATCCTGAGCACCTTGTCACCTTTGATGGGCAGCTTTTCAGGACACTGGGCTGCATTGTGCATTAGGGGAGTTCGGGGGAGTGCAATGGTGGCCTTCCAAGCTCGTAGCATTTGTAGTGACGCTTTCATGTTAGGGTGCACCTTTTGTAGAGGTTCTTTGTTTCCACGGTTGGAAAGTATGGTGCCCCATCTCAATATTGCCTGACCAAATAGTAATTTGAGTGCTAATTCCAATGTCCCACACACGTGGAAAAAGCCATAAGTGAGGAACAAACACATAAGGTCGCGGTGGGGTATTTGGCGGTGGGAGAAACAAGGAATGCCTGCGCAGACATTTTATTATGAAGATTTGTGTCCTGAATCAACTGAACTGTATGGTACAGTAGGCCTATATATATCTCTTATGCTGTGATCTCTACTATTGCCCTCCAGGCCTCCTCCTCTCTTGGTTGAGCTGAGTCTGGTTGGCTCTCTTCACATTATTCACATGCTGCCTGTTGCTCCGTCTGTTAGCCCCCCGTTCCCGACTCCCCTCCTTGGGCACCCTGTGGGGCGTAGCCCACTATGGTGATCTCAATTTCCCCCATCTTTCTTAACTGCTTTTCTAGCTCCTATCCTTCTCTTCTGGAAGAAGCTCGCTCAAAAAGACACCCTGGTCTACAATCCAGGCCTTCCCATTGCTGACACCTATGTTAGTGCCTCTCCCAGACAAACTCCTAATAACATCCTCTTTGTCGTTCCTTCGCCTGACCTATGGACTCTTCATATGATCTCCTTCCTATTTCTCACCTAATAAGGGTGACACCCAGTGAGAGGTCCTCATGGCCCTCTTCCAGAGTCATCATTAATGTTTATCTATATGGCACTGTCATGGTCCAGAGCCCTCAGCCCAATCTCCTTCTATTTGATAGTCGCCTCCCCACATCATCAAGTTCCTTCCTTCTCTTGCTATTCCTTCTACCACTTCTCAGGATACCTGACTCCTCCTCCTTTTACAGCTCTGGCTCCCTTGCCATTCACTATATCCCTGGTTCCTCGGCCACTTCGGTCCTCCTCCTCCTCTCAGCCCCACTTGCCATCCATTACCTCTCTGGCTACTTTGCCGCCTTCTCCTTCTACCTCTCTAGCTCCTCCACAACCGCTGTCCTCCACCTCTCAAGCTCCCTTACCATCCACTACCTCTGTGGCTCCTCTGCCACTTCTGTCAGGGACTCCTCTCCACTGCACCCACTTCCAACCCCCCATGGAAGTCTTTCAAAAGTGGCAACCTGCTCCACGTGGCTACCACCAACTCTCACTCTGCTGTCAAACACTCCTCTGACATGTGCCACTTCCTTGAACTGCTGGACCTGGATGTTCTCACTCTTACAGAGACAAGGTTCAAGGCCAGCTCTGTCACAGGTTTTGACACACTCCTCCCTGAGGGCTACAAGATCCTCTCTGAGCCTAGGCCCAACAGGCCCATAGGCGGAGTGGCCCTGGTCTTCCCTGAGTCGAACCCTGATTCCATCATCCCCACTATTCCTCCTTTGAATGCTTGGTCTGCAGGTTCTCTATCTCTCTTGGCCTCTCTCTGACCTTGGCCACCATCTACAGGCCACCCTCTTCCTCTATGAATGGGCTGATCTCTCCTCCTCCCTCTTACCCTCCATCTCCCAGCTTCTCCTCCTTGGGGATGTCAACATCTACCTCAATGCCCCAGACTCCTCTGGGCTCTTTCGCAACATATGCAACTCTTTCCCTCTCCATTCTATCCTCTGGTCCGACTCACTGTGCCGGCCACGCCTTGGATGCTCTCATCACTTTAGGCATCCCCCTCTCTAATCCTCTCACTACTCCTCTCTCCTGGACTGACCACTTTATTCTATCTTCTCACTTGAAATGTCCTGTCCCCTTGGCAAAGGCCCTCCCAGCACTGCCACCTTCCTTCGCAGTCATTTGACTTATGAAGTGAGTGTCAGCGGCTGGCCTTGCCTCCACCATCTCCCCTCCACCGCCTCCTGCGGCTGACTCCCATCCTGACACAGCCCTTTCCAAATTTTACCTCTCCGTCTTTAACGCTCTGCATATCCTTGCCCCTGTTATGGGGATCTGCCTGAAGCCTGCCACAACGTGCAACTCTGGGTACAACTCTGAATTGGCTGCTCTGAAACGCAAGTGCAGAGTAGCTGAGCGGAAGTCGGGAGTTTTGGGTGTACCCTATTACAAACTGGCCTGTCGCCTGCTCCAAAGGCAATACAGACTCTCCATCTTCTCTAAGAAGATGGTCCACTCTCTGCCCCTCCCCCCCTTGGCCGTTCTCCTTCTCACCTGTAACACCTGAAGATGTTTCTAGACAAGTCCGGTCCATGAAAGTCTCATCTAAACAGGTGACCCCCTGCTCCTCCAGAACCATCAAGGACAACATTGGTTCTTTCGCTCTAGCCTTGGCCGATTTCTGTAACCACTCCTTCGCCACTGGCACTTTCCCCTCTCTTCTCAAGCACTCTCCTGTGCACCCCCTACTAAAAAAACCTTCTGTCGACCCCTCCATTCTGGTGAACTATCACCCAATCTCTATCACTCCTTTCCTGGGCAAACTCCTGGAGAAGTTGGCTATCTCCCAGCTAACCCTCCACACTGAATCTGTTAGTTGTCTCCAAGACCATGAGTCTGGCTTCAGAGCAGCAAGTGGCACAGAAACTGTACTCCTGGGCACCTGTGAAGATCTGCTCTCGAATCTCGACTCTAGCTCTCCCTCTTTCCTCATTCTCCTCGATCTTTCTTCCGCTTTTGACATGGCCGACCACAACATCCTGATTATTCATCACTGAGAGCCTTGGCATCTCGGACCATGCTCTGACTTGGCTAACCACCTTCATCCTTTACCGACCCTCACAGGTCCTGCTGGGTTCCCCTTTCTCTCTACATGTGGTGTTCCCCAGGGCTCTATCCTCTTCCCCTGGTTCTTCAATGTCTTTCTGACACCTTTGGCCCTTATGATCTCTACCTTCACCTCTAACTTTCAGTGTTATGCAGATGACATGCAGCTCTCTTTCAGGCTACCCTCAGCCTCCTCCTCCTCATCCTTACTCATCCCTGACTGTCTATCTGCTATTCAGTCATAGAGCGCCTCTAACAATCTCTGCCTCATTGGCAGCAAGACTGAGATCCTTCTCATTGGGACCCCTGCTCCCGCTTTCCCTCTCTCACTCTGGGCACCCACCTTGGGCCCTCTGCCCTCACCCTCTGGTGAAGCAAAAAACCTTGGAGTTATCTTGGACTCCTTCTCTCCACACATCACAGACCTTGCCAAGAAGGCCCACTCCCAGCTGTACCTCCTCAAAGGTATTGTCCCTTTTCTCACCTTCCACCAGAAGCTCACTGTCTCCAGAGCTCTGCTTCTCTCTAGGCTGGACTGCTGCAACAGCCTCTTTCTCAATCTGCCTACCTCTACTCTTTGCCCTCTTCAACCCATCCAGAACAGGGCCGCAAGACTATATGTCATCATGTTTTGTCACGTCAATTATCTTGTAAGAGATTCAGCTCATCTGATTGTTTATTTCACAAGGTTTCTTTGTAAAATTGCTATTATGTCCTATTATGTTTATTATTATTCAAGAAGTCCAGTTTAGTGTATTTTTTTGTTCAATCTTAGAAGTAAAACAACCCTGGTTATCCAGCTAAGCTCAACTTACAACGAAGACAGATCACAAGTAGGGCCCTCTTACACACAATTTTCCTATGAATTCACTTGTGTCAATCTGGCTTTTTCATTACTCGAGATTCCATAGATATAACACCATGGCCAATCCAACACGTTAACAATCCAAGATGGCCACACTATGTGCGTTCATGACACCATCACGTTTACGCACGTGATGACGTCATTGCGCACTATTAAGGGCAGCCAATTTGGCTTACAGTCATGGCTATCGGACCGCAAGATCATATGCTGCTCTAAAATTCTCCATCTCCTAACCAGGTAAGCCCTTCTTCTAAACAAAAAACAACAAGTCAACTTGTTTCTTGATGCTTTAGGTCACTCAAGATTTCTATACCACAATAGTCACCAGTAACAAATATGTTTACTCAACCTTAGGAACGTTATTTGCGATGAAACACAAAGACATCAATATCTTCAAACCGACCCTAATTTAAGATTTTAACACCATTGGGCATCCATCAATAAATACTATTTTCCATTTGATCTATTTGCTTTAATTACACATTCAAATGGGCCACAACTTTGTTCTGTCTTTGGTTCACAGGGCATAATCTACATTAACTGCCATTAAACGAGCCACCATTGGGCACAAGAAGCCATCAGGCCTAATTCATATCAACTGCCATAAAGGCAATCTTTTTCAAAGTCAACAAAGCCAATGTATGAATTCAATATCTGCTAAAGACTTCAACATCATAGAGTTCCATAAAGGCAAACTACAAACCAAGCAACTTTATGAACCCAATACAGGTCTATAGTTACGGATTGTTTTTCACCTGAAAACTAATGTATGAAATTAATACAAGTTAAAAAGGTCTAATGCGAATTATACTTCCTAAGCAACTGTATGAAACTAATACAGTTCTATAGTCAAGGATTGTTTTTCACCTGAAAACCTATGTATGAAATCAATACAAGTTGAAAAGTCTAATGCAAACTATACCTCCTGAAGAACCGCTAACACTGATAAGTGGGGAAACACGTGTCAAGGTTTTCAATGCAGAATAGAGGTTTTCAAAACGAATAAACAGATTATTTCTGGACAAAATACAGTATTCATTGTGTATTTTTTAAAGTACAAGCGCAGACCAGAACAATTCATTTTGTTCCCGCAAGACTTATCCTTGGCCTTAAGCCCAGTGACTGCATCTCTCTGGCCGTAAAATCCCTACGCTGGCTACCGGTGCTGCAAGGATCAAGTTTAAGACCCTCCGCATCGTCCACAAGGCTTTTTGGGGCAGTGGCCCTTACTACCTTCAACTCTCTCTTCCTACGTAACTTCCTCCTAGAGCCCTTCGCTAATCTACCTCTAACTCTCAGCTGGTGAGTCGCTTCTCCAAGCAGAGATTGGGGGATAAAACTCTCTCCTCTGCAGGTGCCTCCCTCTGGAATGGCCTCCCTGCCTCTCTCCATCTTAAGCCAGACCTCCTTAAGTTCTTGGTAATGCCTCAAAACCTACCTTTTCTCCTCTTCTTTCTCTCTCCCTCTATCCTGCTAACCTTCCCTTGTTCCTGCTGTGTTTGCTGACTGGCTGCCTGGTTGTCCTCTGATTCTTACAGGACACAAGGCCCCACCGACCAGACCCCCTGCACTTGCCGCCTGGCCCTTCTTGCACTCCCTCCTGGCTAACCTTTGCACTACCAGGCTGGGATTGCCCTTGTAGACCCTGCTTCCCAGCACTTAACTCAGGGATCTGCTGCTCTGGGTGCACTTCTTCCTGTACCCACTCCCCTGTACTTCCTGTTTGCACACTAGCATGATCTCAGTGACACAACGCCTAGTAGGATCACTGTCTAGTTCTCCCTCTGTCCCCCTCCCTTGCCTTGTTGCACCTTGAAACACTTGTGTATAGCCGCATAATAAATAACAAATCAATCAATCATCCTATAAAAGGGCTGACTTTGGAAGACAAGCAGGAGATTAGCTGTGGGTGGACCTGACGAAGCTGACAGAAGAGCAGGAGGCAGAGGGACGCTGCAGTATAGAGGCAGACTGGTAGCACTCCCTTCAAACCCTATGAAAAGGGAAAGGACAAAATCCCTCCTTTTTTCTATCTGACGTTTTGAAGCCTCTGATATTGGATTTTATGGCTTTTCGAGTAGAAAGGGGACGTTTTCTCTGTTTTTGAGATGAACTATTAATTTGGACTGAGCTGTATGGGGAGTATTGTTTCATTTCTGCCCATGGCATAACAGCTCACCACCTCTGAACAGATAGTATTCTTAATTGGCTGATGCTGGCACCATGGTTGATCCCAATTAACATCTACTCTTTCTGGGGCATTTTTGACTATGTGGTCTGCTTTCTTTTATAGTATACCATGGTGATTTTGATAGGTGGTTTTTGATACTTTGTGGAATTTTTCTTGGGGTGTCCAGTCCTTTCCAGCCCTCATCTCTCTACATTCTACAGATAGTGAGTATGAGAGTTTTTACCCATCATTGATATCAAATTAAAAAAGGTATTGAGGTATTGAAAAGTGTAGATGCTTCTATGAATATTGCCTAGTGAGATCTGGTGAGGCAAGCAGTTACTTTTAAGGTGGCTGTGATATCTGTAAGAATGTGGATTTGACTTGAGTAGACTTAGAGGCAATGACAATAATTGCTGCATATTCATCAATATCATTTTGCATATTAAGTGTGTTGTGTGTAGTGATCATAATGGTAGCAGTGTTTATTACTTATTATACATGAGAGTGTAAGAAGCATTAATTGAGTGTTCATTATTGAGAATTGTGTCAAAAGCATTTAAACATGAACATTATATGTGGGGCATCTATTTGAAATATTGTATATTGATATGTTATACATGGTGCATGTCTTTAAGACACATACAAAGGGTTTCTGGAAGATATGAGCAGTGGGAGTGCTCAGAGTGTGTGCAGTTTTGCAGGAGAGGCTGTTTTTCTGTGTTGGGAGCTGTGCTGGAAATGTACCTGCAGTGGTAGACTTTCTACGGTGCCTGCTCTGGCTGGAGGTGTGTCAACATTAAAATACCTTCTCCCTAATGGAGCTTGCAGGGTGCTCAGATTGTGAGCAGTTTTACAGGAGATGCTGCTTTGCTGTGTTGGGAGCCATGGTGGAAATGTACCTGCTGTGGTTGTCTTTATACAGTGCATGCTCTGGCTTGAGGTATGTCAACACTGAAATACCCTCTCTCTCACGGATCACGCAGAATGCTCAGAGTGTGAGTAGTTTTGCAGTTTGACAGCTTGAATGGTGACTGTTGGGTGAGTTATACCTCCATCCCTTGTAACTCTTGTTCAATGCCAGATACCCGTAAAACTTATCAATTAAGAAGTACTAATGGTACAAGTAAGACTCGAATTACTGACAATTCGCAAATTTCAAAAAGCGCGTGTGCCCAAAATTACATGCTAGTCCGACCATGCCTGGCATCGTAGCAGCAGTCGAAGAAAGCAGAGAGGAAACTGTACTAAAGACTGATCAAAGTAATATCCCAACATTTTTAAACCGGTTGCATCTAAAGAAATTGAAATAATACTGTCAATACCAGTTGAAGAATTTAGCCGACTTATGATGACGGAATTATGAATGTCGAACCCAACTGATGATAACTCATTGCTAAATGTATGTCTCAGCTTGCAATGTTATTCAATTGGTGGTTCCACATTGATAAATAAAGTGGGTAATTTAAGTGAGGAGTTGAATCATGGTAACATAAATGGAATCCCTGCTAGCAATGTTTCCAACTTATTGAAGTCAACTGATCTGGTACGGATTTCTGAAAGCCTTTATGCCTCTTCGCCGGCTACTGATTACTCAAATAGCTCCTCAGGCTTCTCCGATGAAGAAGCTCCTTCTGACTTTGAGCCATTAACAATGTTGAATGTTTTTCTTGTGCCCACTATAATATTAAGTACAAGGAGTAACAGTTTTTAAAAAAAGGGTCGAGTGAAACTCGTTGATGTAGTCTTATCATTGTAGCCCTTTGAATATAACCCGCTGAACAATGTGGGTGAATTCTCTGAGGAAAATAGGGACTAATCCATACTTGTTCTTCTTATTTCACTGATTGATAAGTCAGTCGGATTTGTTATGAAGGCTTTGTGTGGAATGGAATCTAGTGCTAACACCAACGAGGGCATCCAGGAAGAAACCATCGCCTCTGAAATGAATAGCATGCTTTCGTCCATCGTGATAAGCCGAATTCCTAGAACAAAGTCAACTTGGGGCCACACTGGGGAAAAAACGACAGAAAAGATGCAGAGCTGAAGTTAGGCTATATAAAGCCTGACAAATGTTAAGCACCAAAGCGCAAATGTGGGATACAACACCGCCATTATTGCCGACCAATATTAACTTGTATAAAGTCACATCAGTGAATCGACTTAAATCATTATCAGAAGTGAATCTCAATAAAGACTCCCTTTTCAGTAATACATTGGGCACACCGGATAACTAGATTAGTACAAAGGAATCGCAAAAAGCAGCAGATCAGGTTTTTAGATCCCGAAATGAAATGCTGAGGAAAGCTGCCAAACTGAGACGAATATCACGGAACCTAAAGACCAAACAGCATATCTCCATAACCCAGAATTATTAAGTCAGAATCTACAAATCATATGTGCTGATTTGAAATCAAACAACATAAACAATAAGATAGAAATCATTGAACAGTTTGCTACAGGGAGGTGTGGACAAGATGGAAACCGAGTAGCAGCCTTGGCCCGTTACTCCGCACTTATAATCCTGCCAAATCCTGCAAACTGACCTCATCCAATGTTAAATCTGTGCCAGGTGGCCAGCTGCAATAGAGATCAGAGGGCCGATGAAGTGAAGCAGATGGCCCCAGAGTGGGTGTAGTGCCGGGCGGATCAAATCTGGTGACCGTTGAGGCCTGTGTATGCAGTCTGCTGATGCACTGAGAACAGAGCCCAGGTGCATAAGGGGAATTTCAATGTGGTATGCTGCCCTGGAGCCCATTGGAGAGCTGTGGGTGAGGAGGCACCTGTTGAGCAAGCCACTGCTGTGCGTGACTTAGAACGCCTATGGAGGTAGAAGCAGAGAGGTGGACCAGAGCGTGGCAAGGCGGAGGCTTGGGCTGAAGGCTCAGGAGAAGAAGCAGCGCCTGTGTAACTTTCCGGAGACCGCCAGACCACAGCGCGTTGGCTGGCTGACCCCGGCAGCCATAGTGGACACAGGCTGCGAGGAGCCTGCATGTGGAGTGGTGCAACCGGCCGTCATGAGTGTGAGCCCAGCCGGGGGAAGCACAGGAGGGCCATGACTGGTCGAGGTGGGCAGCAGGATGCTTGCATCCACATGATTGCCCACTACCACTGCAGAATAGTGGGGAGTTGTGTGTTCTGGCAGCTGGAGGAGGATATAGGCGGCAGACAAGGGTGGGCCGCCTCTGGAAGATAGCTAGCAGATACCTGGAAGGCGGGTGGGGAAAAGTAGCGACCCAGAAAAAGGCCCGCAGCTACCCTATTCGGAGGAGCTTCACTATGGCCGGTACAGCCTCCCTAGCAAATATAGAGGTATCCGCTGGTGTCACAAGAGATGGCGTGATGAGGGCTGACAAACTCTCCAATAGTTAGCTCAAGCAATTAATCCTGGAGGGTAATTGGAGCCTCTCTGACAAAATAGGCTCCCTGTCACAGAGCATTCCCTTGTTCAGGCAGGACATAGACAACCTGAGTGGCAGAACTGCAGAGGCAGAGCAGAGGCTGACAGTAGCTGAAGATACGCTGGCAGTAATCACCCGTGAGGTTGCACAGCTGAAGAGCCAGTATGGTGAGCTGCGGTGTAAGGTAACTGACCTGGAGGATTGCTTGCGTCGTAATAATGTGCGTCTCTTGGGCCTGCCAGAGGGAGCTGAAAAGGGTGGTATGGAGCGCTTCCTGGAAGAGCTTCTGCCAATCCCGATGCCAGAGGTGGAAGAGTTAGAGGGGATTGCTGTGGACCGAGCTCACTGTGTCCCGGTGCAGCGGGCAGCGCTGGTTGCCCCTCCGATACCCACATTTCTTAGGCATTTCAGGATGATGGCTATGGTGGAGCTGCTCCTGGCAAAACAAAAGAGGTGATGACTGGAAGGTTTTGAATTAATCTGAACCTCGGGCATTGCTCTGGGCAACCCTGCAGACCATCATTCTTCGTCTGGCAAGCCATTACTAAAAGGGAAAGACCATATGCAAATCAGGCTTGGTCCCACCCCAAAAGGGGCAGTCCAGCCGGAACTGCTTGGTTACACCCCTTTTGCATGAGACCACAAGCATGCCCAAACATGTTTCAGCATCATTGGGCCTCATCAGTGAGGAGTAGCTTGGGTCTCTAGGCCCAGCAGGCACAGGATTCACGCCGGGGCATACGCGGCCACTCGGGGTGATTACAGCATAACAAAAGAGTTGATGGCTGGAAGATTTTGAATTAATACGAACCTTTGGCATTGCTATGGGTGACCCTCCATTCTTCGCCTGCCAAGCCATTACAAATGGGGAAATACCATATGCAAATCAGACTTGGTTCGGCCCCAAAAGGGGCAGTGCAGCCCGAACTGTTTGATCACATCCTTTTTGCACGCCATGGAACATGGCAACATTGATTACAACAGCGCTAAGCTGGCTCTTTATCCGGACTACAGCATAGAGACACAGAAACAGCAGCAGTCGATCAGCGGAGTCAAGAAACTACTGTGTGAGAAAAACCTGAAATAATCCATATTGCCTCTGGCGAGGCTCAGAATCAATGTGGAGGGTAAACAGCACTTCTTCTTAGACCCAAAGGAGGCATGGACCTTTATTGAGATGCTGCAGAAGGGTAATTGACTTAGACACTGGCGGGGTGACACCCTGGTCTGAACTAGCAACTGGCTAGGAGTGTAATGGCCATAGGCATGCTGTAATTTCAGTATTGGTGCACAGTAGTCTGTATTGTGTGTACTGTACACTTGCTAGCTTTTGCGACATATGAGGTTGCCGAATCATAGTGGAGGCGGAGAGGGGATGCACACCCACTGTCTGTGCACCCTGCATGGTTATAGGCCACGCCCACATGTTGGGGCCAACTCTCGGTTTCAGGCTTGCCTTGTTGCTTGAGCCTGGTGCTGGATGAGCAGGCTCCAGAGAACTATCAATTTGTTATGTTGTTGGGGTCAGTCCCTGTGGCTGTGTGGTTGGCCTCAATCACTTGCTGCTTTAGAGGAGGGACAGAGCACGGGGAGGGAAGGGGGTGGAGGGAGTTAAGGTGATGGTTGTTGTAGTCTTTTGTGGCAAAGATTTCAGGCAAGCTGCAGTATTGCATGGTGGGATTGGAGATCAACTACTGTGTGTGTGCAATGGGGTGCACAATGCTCAGTTGCGATGGCGACCAACTTTTATGACCTGGAACATCAGGGGTATCAATGATGTGGTGAAGAGGCACAGGGTCGTCTTCTACCTGAAGCAACACACATTCGAAATTGGGATGTTGCAGGAAATGCACCTTTCAGGGGCGGAGCATGTTAAGACCACGTATATTTTTTTCTTCGTTTTTTCTTCATTTTCCTCCTCAGTCTGAGGAGTTATCATCTGAGTGGCTCCTTCATTGCAATTCGAATGAATGAAAAAATAGTCCATGAGCGCCCCTCTGCGAGAACAAACAGGGCGAAATGACCTGTTGTTTGGGAAGGTACCCAGTCAAGAGTCCGCAGCCACACTTAAGCTCACTGTACCTTTCACAGAAGGGTAATATCCATTTGCATATCAGTCTTTGTCCCACCCACATGGGTAGTCCAGCAACAAAATGCTATGGCAATTCTCTTCTGAACAAGAGTACCAACAGCAACCCCATACACGTGTTTCAGCCTTGTTGGGCCTCACCAGTGAGGTGGAGCTGTGCCTCTCTGAGCACAGTGAGCAAGGGGTCCACGTCTGGATGACCCTAGGAAACTTAGGGGGCCTAAACCCAAGTCCCTTAAACAATGAAAACATAGTCCATAGGCGCCCCTCTGCGAGAATGTACACGGCTAAATGACCTGTTCTTTGGGAAGGTACCCACTTGTAAATCCGCAGCCACACTTTTGCTCACTGTACCTTTCACAGAAGGGAAATACTCATTTGCATATCAGTCTTTGTCCCGCCCACATGGGTAGTCCAGCACCGAAATGCTATGGCAATTTGAATTAATTTGACAGTTCTCAGAAGACACTGGTAGGCTTGTTGGGGTTGCAAGTAAATTGTTAAATACATACGCTCTGAACACAGACAACCTTGTGTTTTTCCACTCAATGTCCCAGCTGCTCATCAATCAAGTGTGCACTACAATTATTTGGGGGACGGGGGCTTTAGTTGTGTAATTGATACTAAGTTGGACAGTTCCAGGAAATCTGGTTGCCCTTTAAGGGCAGCTTCCAAATCTTTATTGAAGGCGCTAGATCAATTTCAGCTGGACGACACATGGCAAAGTCTATATGGCAATAAGCTAGGTTTCTCCTTCTGTTCGCAGGTCCACAAAAACTTTTCCCACATAGATAGAATTTTTGTCAGCGGGTCGATGTTGCACCGGGTCAGGCAGGCAGTATTTTTAGACAGATCTATCTCTAATCATTCCCTCTATATGGTGGTGTTGGACTGGGGTGGAGGAACCCAAGCTCCCCTGTTATGGAGGATGCAGGCATCCACGCTGCAGGATGTTGACTACAAACGTTTGATTGATGATGAGACCCATTCATTTGTTTTCAGGGGGGCTATTGTTGGAAGCTTTCAAAGCCACAATTTGGGGAGTCTTAATGTCTTTTTCATGGGGAGTCAGGGGTGCGCTAAGCAGGGAAATTAGTGAGGCAGAGAGAGATATACAGCGGATGGAAGCCCAGTATCATGCGGATCTGTCGATGGCTGCCCGGTTGACGCAAGTACAGGCTAAGTTGAATGTTGCGCGTGAGTGGCTGAGTACATTTGAATATAGCGAGCATACTAGGTTCCAGCATGAGTTTAGAGACAAAGTGGGGAAGGCAGTGGCTTGGAAGATGACCAGATCCCAAGATAGGAAACATATTACCCATATAGCTGATTCATCTGATCCCGAACATATCAACAAGGCATTTATGGGTTATTATCAGGCACTATACGATGATAGGCATGGTGTCCCTGAGGCAACCATCACAGAATTCTTAGAAGGGGTTGAGCTGCCACGCTTGTCACCTGTTGACCACCAGCAGCTGGACGAGCCCATACTGGAGCAAGAGATAAGGTGGGCAATATTGTGCCTTGGGAAAGGCAAGGACCCTGGACCTGATGGCCAGCCGTTGAGTTCTATAGCACATTTATAGAGCTCCTTCTGCCCCACCTCTCAAATTCTCGGGGCTTCCCGTGCTGATTTGAGCCCTGAGTCTACGTCACCGCTGGAAGTTGTACCATCTGCTCCCTCCTTGCCAGATAATAAGCAACTACAGAATCATAACCTTGCTTCCCCTGTGCCTGCTGTTGGTGCTGTTCAATTACCACCGATTGGCATTCATGACTCTGTATATCCCAGGTTAATTGGCCATAAATTGGCCAATCTATGAAGTCTGCGATGAATAAAATTTCACTTGAAAAAACGGAAAGATGAGTCCATCCGAGATCTGGTTTTGGATCATAGGAACTTTATTATTACCAATGTTATGAAGCCCTTCCAGAGAGAACCGAGAGACGCCCTTCGAAATAAAGTGCTTGCCTGGCTTCGCGCAAGATCTGGGCCGGAGGTTGTTTGATGCCCCGGACTGAACCTATTGCGCAGAATAGAACTTGACGATTGGTGTGCCCAGAGTAATAGGGACTGTATTGTGGTAGGGTGTGGAACTAGTACCCTCCCCCATTTCTTGCGTTTGTGCAAAAACTTGCCCATGGGTTCTTGGTCATGTAGTCTGATTTTTGGAATTGTTGAATTTTTTGAATTACTTTGATATTGGACTGTCACTGGGGGTTCTTCCTGTTGCCCTTTTTTTTCATCTTGTGTTTTGTATGCATGTTTGTTTGTAAGTTATGTTTTCTTCGTCGCGCTCTGAGGCCTGCAGGCAAATAGTACGTTATAAGAATTCTAAATGAATAAATAAAAATTACATGCTTTAGCAAATTTGGATGCTGAACGAGTGTTTGACTTGGTACAGTGGGGGTTTATGATGGGCACGCTGCAGAGGTTTGGGTTTGGGCATGGGATATGAGGATGGGTTTCTCTGCTGTATAATGGCCCAGTGGCAAGAGTACGGACCAATGACCAATGATTATCTCCCCCCCCCAATTAACATCCGCATAGGCACTCAGCAGGGGAGCCCGCTGTCCCACCTGCTATTTGTGCTACCGATGGAGCCACTGGCGTGCAGCGTCAGAAAGTTATTTGCAGACGGGGGGATATTGGTGGCAGGCGTGCAACACTCTATTTCGTTGTATGCTGACAATATTTTGTTGTATATAAAGAACCCAGATAGCGCTTTCCCAAGACTGCTCAATTTGATAGAGCGCTTCGGCAAGGTGTCCGGCTTGTGAATAAACTGTTACAAGACCCTTCTGTACTCCCTCCCTGGCATCACACAAACAGGTCTAGATGCAAACAGCTCCCCCTTGAAGATCACCACCGAGTCATTTAAATATTTGGGAGTGATGGTTAATGTTGATATGGGGGTGGCCCTGGAAGAGAACCTATGGGATCTTCTGCCGCAGATAAACAACCTTTTTGCTAATTGGACTAACTTGCTGCTGTTGCTTGTGGGTAGAATTGATGCAGTCAAAATGGTGATTCTGCTGCGACTGCCGCACTGCATGCAGTAGCTTCCAACTGCTATACCCACAGAGTGCTTTAAGAGACTCGATTCGATTTTATTGACATTTCTGTGGAGTTGGGGGGGGTAGGGGTAGGTAAGCCACCTATGGTTGCTCTTGCAAAGCTGAAGCTGCCAGTGGAGAGCGGAAGGCTGGGGGCTCCAGATTTTCGGAGTTATTACTATACTATGCAGTGCAACTGAAGCATGTGGTGAGCGGATGGCGGAATGGGGAGTTGGACCTGCCCACTGGAATGGTCCAAGAGCTGATGGTAGAGTGCAGGTTGTTGAATGTGTTGTGGAGGGATGCAGCATCCGCTACAAAGCTACCACTACTAGTCAGAACAATGCATGAGATATGGGCCAAACTGAGCTTGCGAGCTGGTGACAAACAGGTGATGGTGTATGAGATCCTGCTTTGGGGCAACCAAATATTCAAGGGGCCGCTCGACAGCAGCAGGCGCAGCAGTTGGGACCAGAAGAGCTGTGGGACGGTGGGAGATTTGTTTGACGGCGCTAAAGTACTGTCGTTTCAGGACTTCTGTGCCAGGTGGCATATGGGGAGCTCTCAGTTCTTGGCCTATGCCGCAACTAGGGCAGCAGTCAGAGAGACCTGGAAGGGTTTTTCCATATATGCCTGCTGAGCACCTAGTTGTGACAACAATAAAGAGACTAGAAGATTGCAGGATGAGAGTCTCGGCCCTGTACAAGGCTCTTTCTATGCAGAGCGACCCCAATGTTGGGAGAGTAATAGAGCAATGGGAAAGGGATTTAGAGGCTGTAATAGATGATGCTATGTGGAGGCAAGTGTGTCTGCATGTAAAGGAAATTTCGATGAACTCAAGGTTGAAGCTGATATAGTACAAGTATGTGCACAGAGTGTATCTATCGCCGGCGTGCATCACCAAGTTCGCCTCGGGCGACGCTGTGGTATGCCGCAGGTGTGCTACCCAGGCAGCTGCATTTCTGCATATGCTATGGGAGTGCCCTCTGATAAACACAGTCTGGCAGTGGGTATTGTCTTAGCTTAGTGAGTTGTCCGGCTGGGAGCTGGAATATAGCCCACTACTGTGTATTCTGGGCTAAATCCTGAGACGTAAGGGGAGGGGAGTTATCAGGAAACGAATTGCCCTAGGGTGATCCTGTTCAAGAGGCAGATTGCAATGCACTGGAAGAAAGTTAATCCTCCGGCGTATGCCGACTGGCGGCGGGACTTGTCGAAATGGACAACTGCTGAGAGGGATTTGCACATACAGAGGGCAATACGAGCGGGAGATGATGGTCTGCACTCGAGGTGGAAGGAATTTCTGACCCACCTTCAATGCCCTGCTGGTCTACGCCCACCATGAATCAGTAACTTGAGCAAGGAGATCAAGATGAGAGTTAGGCGCCTCATGGTAGAGGTGTATGGCATATTTGTAGGACTACACATAGTGCTATTTTTCAGGGTGATAGATCAATCCTTGGATGAACTTGAGGCAGGCAATCTGGGCTGAACTGTGAGAATGGCCAGTACCCATGCAATTAAGCTGTGATTACTTTGCATTGGCTACGTCTGAACTGGAGGCAACTTGCCGGTTACTGTTTTAATTGTATATCTTTGATTGGTGTTACCAATGAATTGAAATAAAAAGATATAATAAAAAAGAATCTTGGGTCACTAGAAATAACATCTTGAACTTTGCCCAGACGGGGTTTAGACCTGCTTCCGGGAGAGCTCATAATATTAGGGTTTTGGACCTGCTGATCAATAACACTTTGAGCAATAAAAACGCTACCCTGTATATACTCTTTGTTGATTTTTGTAGTGCATTTGACCAAGTCAAGAGGGAGACCCTGTGGGACAAGCTAAGGAACATGAAGTGCCCTGGCTGGGTACTTCATGTATTGGTGAGCTTAAATAGTAACAACAGGCCAGGGTTAGACTCAGTAATGAGGGAGAGGTCACTGATTCCATCAACATCAACATGGGTGTCAAACAGGGTTGTGTTGACGCGCCGATGTGCTATAATCTGTACATTGCCGATATGTTACCCCGGATGGCCGCTAAAGCAAATTGCCCCCCAAAATTGGGGGACACCCCTATTGTTGGGATGCTTTACGCGGACGATCTAATATTATTCGACCGTACGTTGTCAGGAGTAAAGAGCATGCTTGAGGAGCTGTCTCTTTGCTCTCCGGAGTTAGGACTTACCATTAATCTAAGGAAAACCAAGATACTGGTAATTGCCAAAAGTGGCCCTCGCCGGTCAGGAGTCGAGACTAGCCTAGGGAGTATAAGTATTGATCAAACATATCCATACCTTGGGTTAGAATTTGACACTCGCCCCAACTATAATTTGATCATCTTTCAAAAAAAGAGGCGGGCAAAACTTCTCACATTGCAAGCTTGCAAATTTGCCAAAGGAACTGCAGCATTGCAGGGATTATTAAACTCTACCAACAGTGCTTTGTCCCTGCCGTTCTGTATGGCTTAGAGGCATTAGCTATACAAGATTTGAATTGGCTCAATATACTGGAGGGCCAGTACCAGCGAGCAGTTCTGGGTTTGGGCCCGGCTTGTTCTATCCAGTATATTAGGTTAGAATTGGGATTAACATCTTTGAAAGGTATGGCATTGCGAGCCCGAGGTGTATTTTATTTGAAAGCTACCTCCCCTGTATCCTGTAAACTGCTTAGTCTGGCTGGAACTAATTTTGATAATGAAAGGTCACCCGAAAGGAAACAGCTAAATGAAGCTCTCTTTGCTGATATAGACTGGTCCCATGATAAGAAACGTCAAATGCCATTTATTCATCAAAAAAAACATTTATACAAAAAACGAATAGATGGGACTGGACTTAGAATTACATACATTTATCAACTTTGAAGGGGGGTTCGAAGCCGTATCTCATGTAATCCATCGATATAGAAAGCCTCAACAATACCTGTTATTATGTCCAGATCCGGAGGTACGTCAATTTATGTTAAGGCGGACGAACCAGCTATAGGTGCTCGCAGTCACTGGGCCACGGCAGGGTTCCTACCTAAGGACAGGAGCTGTCGTATTTGTGCAAAGGGAGAACATTTAGAAACCATTAGGCATGTCCTGACTATGTGCCCTTGTTTGGGCCCGCTGTATATGTGCATGCTGGGAAAGCTGGTAAACAATTATGAGACTATTAAGGGTGAGTCCTTTTGGGATTATTGTTTAAACTCGGTCTCAATTAGGACTCAATTGGCTTTATATAGGGTCTGGGTTAAAGTTAATAGCTTATTACCCATCCAGCCGGCTATAGAGGAAATGCGAGGGGCTCCTCCTCCTTAGGAACCTTTAGGATTTAGCCCCCAGGTTTGAAGTCTGTTGCCCGAAGCTTGTAGTTTGAGGTTGGATCCTTATCATCGATACCTGGTACTTGCCAGTAAGTGTTCATATGTGTCAGGCACTTTGTGTGCAGAGTTGAATGGGACAAGTACGGAGTATGTTACATTTCACCCCTGTATCCCTTTTTGGCATTGTACTGTATTATCTGTGCACTGTATTGTGTCTGATTGTATATATATATATATATATATATATATATATATATATATATATATATATATATATATGTAAGTGCATAATTTTATATAATTTCAATTTTATGTAATTTTATATAACTTACACTGTCAATGTATGTACTGATTGTTATGTTTGTATTAAGTTTTAATCGTTTTTTATGTATTTGTAACTTTTGTGTAAAGTTCAAATTTGAACTAATTCACAATAAATGTATTATTATTCTTATTCTTATTAAAAAAATAAAACAAAATAACAGATTGCTACAGCGGACACTGTATTTTTAAATAATTAAAGAATTTTGGACTTTATTCATAGTTTACTCCACTTGCATCTTATATCCACAAAGGATCTGGCCTTGGTTGAAATCCCAGGTACTCCTTTACAAGGCCAATTGGGCGAGAGAACAATTTATATGTCCCATTATTTCAGAGTTGATAATGTCCAATTGGAAAGCATTTATAAAATTGGGCTTTGATTTTAAGTGTGTGAATGATGCTGTAATTAAGCCAAATGAAACGAAAATAGCACAAGAAAATTACGTACCCAAAGATTTGCAAATTATTATTGCCAAATTGGCGTCAGTATTGGGAAATATTACTGCATCAGCCCGGAAAAACAGGTCAACTCAAGGAAATAAAATCAGACGGGTGGTTTGACCAAGAAAGAATAACCCATGGCACCTATCATTTCTGTCATAGAATACGAGAGATTTTAGCTCTTTTACAAACAACCTTTATGGTCAGACTTTGCTGTCCGAGTCAGACATATTTATTGTTCATGAGACCTAGTTTACTAATGAGTATAGTCTCAATGGGTTTAACATAATTCAAAGAAAGGCCCGCACAAACATGATTGGTAGACCCTCGGGTGGCCTTGTCATGGGTGCTAAGAATTTTCAACCATTTAAATAATATGGGCTAGAGATTATTAATCTGAATGCTCTGGCTGGAGTTATAACAACTGGTATAGTAGAATATTAAATTAACGAATGGCTTGCAACCAAACCACATTGTCCCTATATTGTCGGAGGCAATTTTAACTTTCAGAGGTATCCTGCCAAACCTAAAAATAATGATAAGGATAATAGTCATGTTGCCTTGGAATTTGATTTAGAAGATAATGTTGGTAGGCATGTGCGTGACCCATGGGAAATATTCATAGATAATTGTGCTCTCAAACAACTTTATCAGGACTCCAAAATAGGCACTTGTTTACTGTATACATGGTCTAACTGTGTTTATAGATGCTGGATCGATTAAATCTTTGTCCAGAATAGCCTGTTTAATAATATTGACAATTTCCAGTTAATATAGAACTCTCCCAGTGACCATGGGTCAATAAAAAATCAGACCATCTAATAACTGGAACTAACAAAGCTGCTAACAGGCTAATATGGACAGAATGTAATGTAACCAAGATAAATAGTGATGCACTGGAGATATTTGCAGACATTGAAGATGTGGATTTCCAAATGTATTATGAAGGAATGGGAAATATTTTAGATTCATTGCGGACACTTGTGAAAAGGAATTCCCTTTCAAGTAGGATTCATGATATAGCTGTTGCACATAAGAAAAAACAATTGAGAACAAACATTTGAATATTAAAGAGATCTGAACATAGATATACCAAAATACGAGAATCTTTGAATAAGCTTTGCACTGGATACAGAAACTGGATTATACTACATAAAAGCTCAATGGCCAGTGGCAATTTATGAATAATGCAGTGTGCAAATCAGATTCTCATACGTTTTGGTATATTTTGAATCAACACACAATCTCTAAGAGTGGAAAAAATTAAATTAACCCCATCTCTGCTGATTGTTGGAAATTGTATGTGCAAGAACTATATATGAAAAATTCTCTAACAGATTAAAAGAAGTTTAATGATATTTATCTTGTTTTTAAATACAGTGGTGGCAGTTTTACTGTTAGTGTTGAGGACACAGAGGAGGTAATTAATTAGTTAAAGGCATCAAGAATCCGAGGCCCAGGTCACATGGCTAATATTTGTTTATAAGCGTAACCCTCATGTCTGGGAAATGATAATTGAAAAACCTCTTAAACAAGTCATTTTTACTGGTGTAGTCTCCAACAGCTGGAAGAGATCCATATTGGTTACAACCCACAAATAAGGCATTAGAGCAAACTCTGAGAATTATAGACTGTTGGCTATGGTCGATTCTATGTCAAGACCAGAGGCTCCCATTATGCTTCTCTTTCTTTTATTCGACAATAAAGAAAAAGCTCAGAAGCAAGATATTTGTGCACCAAATGTGAATGTGCCTTGAGTAATGTGCAGAAAACAGGTGCACCAGATATATATAATAAGCATAGCAATATAACAGTAATATAACAGTAACATCATAACATAAAAGGTAAGAGTCTCTGAAGGAACTGCATTTCCCAGGGAGCTTAGCTCCAGTTCATTTAGAGGCCATCAACACGTGACCTAGTCCAGCAATAGTAGTTCAGATCCCCTGCATAAACAGTCCTAAACATGATGACACTTCCTCTTTCTTTGCTGCTCACAGCAAGAGATAAGTACTTCATGTTTAGCACTGCTTATGCCATGATTTTATAATTTAAAAGATAACGTTGCAAAATTTCATAATATATGTTTACTGCATGGTTATAGACTTATACGAATTTTACTTTCAATATTTATTTAAAAAAAAAAATTATAATAATAATTCGTACTTTTATGTTGAGCTCCGACGCCAGTCCTCTGGCCTCGGAGACCGCTTAATGTGAAGCTCTGTTTCACGCGGTCACAGCTGATCAGCTGTTATTTAATCCGCTCGTCGAGCGGATCTCTCGGCGTGCTTGCGCCGGCTTCCCCGCAGCTTCGTTGCGCTCCTGAAGCACTGGGAGTCCGGCGCGGCCTAGCCAGAGCACGCTGCACCGCCTGCAGGTCACCAGGGGAGCTCCTGCTCTCCTGGTCCTTTCCTCTGCATTCCGGCGCTCGAGCGCGCATGCCCGTTATAGTATAACGGCTTTTGCAGCTCGAGCGCCGGAATCCTTCCTCAGACAAGAATGAGTGTTTCTTCTCGCGGGTTTTTTTCACCGCGGATAGATCAAAGAAATCTCCTATTCAGCATATTAAGAACAATTACAAAGCTGAACTGAAATAAGATTACTGGGCAGTGAGAGAAGGTGTTCAGAAGCCCAGAAAAGAAAAAAAAAAAAAAGAAAGTGAGTAAGGTGCATTTATTTTATAATGGCAGAACAGTACTCGCCTCAATCAGATCAGGCTTGGTCTGAGGCTGAGGGAGATCACTGTTACATAGATGAAGTGTCAATGGCTAATAGTTTACAGAAGGTTCTGGGATCCTCTGTGAAGACCAGTGTTAAGAAAGCTGTAACGGATATGCACATTCCCATACAAATTCGCCTAGACACTATGGAGGAGCATTTCAGAGGGACCTCCCCTCCTGGGAGGAAGAGAACACAGAAAAGGAAGCACCTTACCGAAGGGGGATGTACACCGGCTCGCAAGAGTAAAGGCTCTACGACCCCCGCGAGCCAGCCATCTAATGCCACAGCTGCCGTAACGGACGCCTTCTCAAGGCTGAAACAAGCCTTCATGAACAGGAAGGTAACCACTTCCCATCAACCCTCTTACCCCGAGGAGGAAATCAGGGGAAATAGACCCTCAAGCCCGGAGGGATATGGACAGGGCTCGGAAGAAGAAGATCATAATAAGAACGTCTACGACGCTGATCTTTCCCACTCCTCTTCAGATGAGGAATTTTATTTAGAGGATTCAAAACCCTCTGCGTCAGGGATTGCGGCAGACCCCATCCCTAAAGACACAACCGGGACCAAACCTTCTACTGAAGGTATGTTTACCCCACAAGACTTAATACACTCCAGGTCCACCGACTGGGAACCATCTTCCAAGACATCGAGTTACATCCACCTTAGGCTGCGCAAGCCACTCGATAAAGAAGTTCGGGCCAGACTACGTGCTGAATGTCCATGACCAGACATTGCGGATAAAGTAGCTCTGACTCCAGAGCTTGATTCTAAAATGATTACCTTTCTAGGTAAAAACGTTAAAGACCCCAGGAAGGGTATTGATCGTGCCTGGAAGGCCTGCCAGGATAAAGTACTGGACATAGCAGGTCCACTAGCAAAAATCTCCGATCTTGCAAATGCAGCCATCACCTCATCGGACCCCATCGAAGTCTCACATTAGGGTCTGGAAGGATGAGTTCTCCATCCTGCTTCTGATGCAGGGGCGCGTTGAAACCCAGTTACTTCACTGGATTGAGGTTTGATGGGACTTCAGAATAAGCGTGACTATTCAGGTGAGGCGCTGTAAGAGTTCTGTTGCAAGTTCAAAAGTTCAAGCTTAATAATAATGTTCATTGTCTTATTGCAGCAAGCGCTAATGCTTATGTCTTTTTCCCCTTAGGGGCCGGGGTTCGGAATGCCGGAGATATGGCGCCGACCCGAAGTGTAAGTTCTGGATGAGCGTTCAGGTAATGTCTTTGCATTCGCTCATTCAATGTCTTTGTCTTTTTTCCCCATTGGGGGCGGGGTCCGGAATGCCAGGAAGCGGCAGGACCCGAAATGAAATGGGAATGACCCAACAGGTAAGTCTTAGAAGGAAACTGAGCTTTTCCTATTTCCCTTCCTTCTCTCACCTTGTTTTCTTGTCCTTTCTCTCTAAGCTCTGGGAAGTGGGTGCGGATCCGGATGATCGCTGCTGAAGATGGAGGCGCCCAGGAAAGGTGAGTGAAATGCAGCGCTGCAGCGATCGAAGCGAAATGCTTTTAAAATGATGTTTTCCCTTTCAGGATCCTTGGTGTGATGTCTCTGTGATGCAGCTTTAGCAGGTAAGGTCTTCTTTCTCTCCATTTCTCTCTTATCTCCCTTTGCAGACGACCCAGGATGCTGACAGGCGTGGCTGAAGTCCAGATGCAGGAGCTGACACGGTGAGCGTCCAGCTGCGAGGAGCAGAACAACGTGAAGCATGAGTTGCTGATCGGGCGTGGTTTAAATAGCTTTGGAAGAAGTCCCAGGCATGTATCCTTCCACCGATCAGGTATGTATCCTTCCCTGACCACACCCAGGTGGAAAGTAGTCCCACAGGTAAAGTAGTTCCATTCAGGCCTCAAGAGGGCCTGGATGTAGCAGCATGGTCTGCATCAGGTAAGTGCACATTAAAACACTTGAACACATGTCTAGCTTTATGAGCCAGGCGCCTAAGGCGCCAGGACAGGGGTCCAACATGAGCCTGGCGCCTAAGGCTAAGGCGCCAGGACTGTGTCCAAAGGGCCCCAGCTTGGGCCCGCTGGCACTTCCCTGGGGGGAATGATGCCTGCCTCTTGGGTTGCTGGGTCCGACCTGGCTCCTTGGAGGTAGGCATCATGACAATAGGAGGGAGGTTAAGGATGTTTGCAAATGCTTGGAATACCTTATCGGGAGACGCCTGGGTAAGGGACACAGCTCGGGGTCTACGCCTAGAGTTTTTCACGCAGCCCATTCAGACATGTCGTCCCACTCCCATAGTAATGTCTCTATCAGATCAAACCGCCTTAGACAGCGAAATAATCAGTCTCCATCAGAAGCAAGCGATTCGCCCCTGCGCAAGTCAGGGAGTCTTCTTCAGTCCCATATTTCTGGTACGCAGGAAGCAAAAAGTGCACCCAGTTATAAACCTCAGAGCGCTCAACGAATTCATCCTTTACCGCCATTTCAAAATGGAAGGTATACACATGCTCAGAGATCTTCTGAGACCGAACGACTGGCTTATGCGCCTAGACTTAAAAGACGCTTACCTCGCAGTGCCGATTCATCAAGCACACATCAGTTACCTCAGATTCTCCTGGAGAAATCGAGATTGGGAATTCACAGGTCTCCCCTTCGGACTCTCTTCGGCGTCTTGGGTCTTCACCAAACTCTTAAGACCTGTAGTAGCTCAATTAGGAGAGCAAGGTGTCCGTCTCATAATTTATCTTGACGACATTATTTTCATGGCCCACTCACAGGAGTTAGTTCAGAAACAAACCGAATTGGCAATAAACTTGCTACACAGCCTCGGTTTTCTTATAAACTGGGAGAAGTCAGTTCTCCTTCCATCCAAAAATATGGCATTTCTGGGATTCATAGTGGATACACAGAATTCTCAACTTCGACTCCCATCAGCCAAGATTCACTCTACCAAAAGAGAGATACGCAAACTCTTACAGAAGAACATGGTCTCTCTTCGAGAACTAGCAAGAGTGATAGGGCTACTTTCATCTTCCATTCAAGCAATATTTCCTGGCCCTCTTCACTATCGAGAACGGCAAAGACTAAAAGACCAACACTTAAGGCGAAGCCTTTCTTATTCTCAACTCCTGACACTGTCTCCTCAAGCGAGGACAGAGCTCAAATGGTGGCTCACTCACATGGAAGCCTGGAACGGCAGAGCCATCTTCGGCTCCGCTCCAGATATTATTATCGAGTCGGATGCCAGTCGCTCCGGTTGGGGAGCGAGATGCGGTTCCGTAGCCACGGGAGGAACTTGGTCCCCTCAAGAGCTGGACCTTCATATCAATTGTCTAGAGCTTCTTGCAGGTTCCTTTGCAGTGCGCTCTTTTGCCAAAGACAAAGCGAGTTGCTGTATTTTACTAAAGATGGACAACATCTCAGCGGTAAGATACATCAACCATCTGGGCGGCACCAAGTCGAGACCCCTAGCAGAATTAGCCAAGGACTTCTGACATTTCTGTCTGGATCATCAGATTTCAGTTACAGCGGAGTACCTTCCCGGCCTCTCAAATGTAGTAGCGGACTGGTACTCCCGCCACTCGACAGATTACAGCGATTGGAGAATCAACAGAGAGGTTTTCTTCCGCCTTCAGGAGATCTGGGGTCCAATGTCCATAGACCTCTTTGCTTCCAGACTCAACTCCCAACTACCAACGTTCTACAGCTGGAGGCCGGATCCGACAGCAGCTGCAACAGACGCCTTCCTGCAGTCATGGTCCCAGGGAATACTGTATGCCTTTCCTCCTTTCACTATGATAGCGAGGACCCTGGCGAAGGCCCGTCAGGAGCATGCAAATATGATCCTTATAGCGCCGGTCTGGACATCTCAGACCTGGTATCCAGTTCTTCTGAAACTTTCTTCGGATTCTCCAATCCTACTACCCCAGTTTCCGGATCTCCTATTAGATCCATCAGGTCAGCGTCATCCTCTCCTCCTCAGCGGATCTCTGACCTTAGCGGCCTGGAGGATTTCAGGTCAAGATGGAGAGTCCCAGGCATGTCTCACAAAGCGATCAACCTTATCGAAGAGAGCTGGGCTCCTAGTACCCGGAAGAGATATTCCAACTCTTGGAGCATCTGGAGCTCCTGGTGTCGTGAGAAAGGATTACATCCAATTTCAGCACCTGTAGAAGAGATTTTGAATTTTCTAGCATCCCTAGCGGAAAAAGGGCTCTCCTACAGGGCTGTGAACACCTACCGTTCAGCAATTTCCACAGGTCATGACCTTATCCAAGGGGTACTAGCAGGAGAACACCACCTCGTCTGCAGGTTGCTCAAGGGTGTAAGGCTAACCGTCCCACCTTCAGCTCGCTATGACAAGCTTTGGGATGTTAATAAAGTACTGAACCTTTTTCTGTCATGGCCTCGTAATGAAGAACTATCACGTACGGTCCTATCTGGCAAACTCACTACTCACCTCTGCTTGGTATCCTGCAGGAGAGTCTCGCACATCAGAGCTCTAGATCTAGCAGGCAGAGCCTTTTCTCCTGATGGCATTGTATTCCATATTCATAGAAGAACAAAGTGCAATTCCAGGGTGATTTCTTATCCCGCCTTTAGAGATCAACCTAAGCTCTGCTTGGTTAAATGCTTAAAAGTCTATGAAGAAAAGACGGCTTCACTCAGAACCTCCCCTAACGGGCAACTACTGATCGCGCTGCGTAAACTGCACAAAGCGGTATCAGCACCGACCTTAGCACGCTGGGTCCGGTGGACGCTAGCTCAAGCAGGGATAGACACTGAGACTTCGGAGCCCACTCCGTTAGAGGAGCTATGGCCTCCAAAGCTTTTCAGGCAGGAGTTTGCCTAGAAGATATCATGAGGATGGCAGACTGGGCAAGTGAATCAGTATTCAAACAATTCTACCTAAAACCGGTAGATCAGCCGGCATCCATTGTGGTAAGTAAGCTTTAAACAAGCATAATGGGAGCCTCCGATCTTGACATAGAATAAAGATTTTCCATAATAACTTACTAGAAAGTCTTAATTCTATTAAAGACTCGGAGGCAAGCATTATCCCACCCGGCGAGAAAATAACAGCATGTTACTTGATGTTGATTAAATATGTAATGAAAAGATTAATGTTCTGAAATTTACATGTATTCTATCAGAATAACTCCACGATTTTCTCCCACCCTGATAAGGGATCTAGGGTTGTCATATACAAGAGACTAATTTTTCCTTTTCTTTGACAGCGCCTACAGACAAGTCCGCCTGATCATGGCCCGACACAAGTTCTTCTTCAAGTTGGCTACAGTTATCTTCTACTATGGACAGCCAAGTTTGCAGCCTAGAAAGAGGAAGTGTCATCATGTTTAGGACTGTTTATGCAGGGGATCTGAACTACTATTGGTGGACTAGGTCACGTGTTGATGGCCTCTAAATGACCTGGAGCTAAGCTCCCTGGGAAATGTAGTTCCTTCAGAGACTCTTACCTTTTATGTTATGATGCTACTGTTATATTGCTATGCTTATTATATATATTTGGTGCACCTGTTTTCTGCACATTACTCATGGCACATTCACATTTGGTGCACAAATATCTTGCTGCTGAGCTTTTTCTTTATTGTCGAATAAAAGAAAGAGAAGCATAATGCTCGCCTCCGAGTCTTTAATAGAATTAAGACTTTCTAGTAAGTTATTATGGAAAATCTTTATTCTCTGGCCAAAATGTTCTGTCATTTTTAACAAAAGGAAATAAATAATTGGATTTTAATCAAAAGGATTTTAAAGAGACAAAAGACAGGATTTCAGAAAGGAACCAGCACACTATCACATTTATGAAATCTATCTTATTTAATTAGCGTTGCATATTTTAAGAAACAAACTCTTTATATATGCTTTGTGGACTACACCAAGGCCTTTGGCAAAGTAAATAGATACAGATCGTGGCAAAAACCTTACCAATGGGGGTTGGATATTACCATACTACATTTTATTATGGCCCTGTATTCCCATACTGCCTCACAAGTACGAATTGACATGTACGGCCAGTTGGGTGACCCAGTAAATACGAACTATGGTTTGAAACAGGTCTGCACCCTGGCACTTTTTAATATTTATATAGCGAATGTATATGATGCCTTAGACAAAGTAAAAAATAACCCTCCTAAAATAGTACGACACCATATAGGTTGGCTATCATACGCCGACGACACTGTCATTCTTGACTGTACTCTCATTGGACTTCAACAAAGTTTAACCACCTTAAATGAATATTCTAAAGAAAATGAACTATCGCTTAGTTTGAAAAAAACAAAAATTATGATTATTAATGGGAATAAGAGCAAATATAGAAATTTCAAATGGAAATGAGAAGGAATTCCTATCGATAGAGTTAAACGTTATATTTACCTGGGTATCCCACTATTTGACTAGTTTGATCACAAATTACGGGCAGTGACCATAAAAACTAAAGTCACAGAGTAGCTTGATGGCATATGCTAATTTATTGCTAATGGTGGTGGATACTCCCTTGAGGGATTAATTAATAAATACAGAGCAAGCATAGTACTGAGTGCCTTGTACAGCCTCAAAATATTGCTTGTTAAAGAATGTCAATGGGTTAAGATTATGGAAATCCTACTGTGACGTAAGGCATTGGAATATTGCCCGATCACTCCTTTGGAGGAAATTAATAATGAATTGGGAATCATGACTATGTGGACCCGTTTGAAACTTCATCGTAGTGTACATTATATTAAAATGCTTGAACAAAGTAAAAATGAAGAATCACCATACTTTGAATGTGGCCACATTGTTTTTATGATCTGAAGATTCTATACTGATGGGGGAATGGTTGTAAGACATTAAGAAATTCCATCAGGAAATTGGGCCTCATTACAAATCAGGCAGTCCGGAAATAACGGTGGCGGTAAACCTGCCGCCACTGTTGTTTCCGGACCGCCTGATCCCGACTCCTGCAGGCGGGAGGTGATGTTCCCGCCAGGTTTGACTACTCAGCATTTATTCACATCATGCTCGAAACTGGAATTTCTTTATGTGAAAGGATATCATGATTTTGTATTTATAACATGCTTAATACCCAGAGGTTTCTAAGCGTGGACCCGGGGATCGAACCTGTGTCATCTTGCTTCCAAGGTGAGCACATTGCCGATGAGCTAGCCTCCCGAGACTGATTCAAAAACTATATTTAATAAATGATTTGCGTGAATAGCATATTTTTTAGATGTGAAGTTATTGAATCTAGAGTTAGAAAAATGAATTGATTGACGGAAATTGATTTTATTTGAATTTTTTAAATGCTTATAAACTTTATTGGATCTTAATGAATTGTTCAAATTGAAAAGAGAAGTGTAATTAATGTTCCTTTTGAGGTGCTTGCAGATATAATATGTTTTGTTGTTAACTTATTCTATTTGTATGGTGTATGATATGACGACTGAGAGTAGCCGTCAATTGCAGGGGGTTGATTGCCTGCTCTATTTACTGCTGCACAGTGGCATTTTCCATGCCACTATTCCTACCACAGTCTCAGCTCGGGGTCTTGGACACTCCCCTGAGGGTGGAGGAGAAGGCTATGCAAGGCACGGGTGACAAAATTCAAATCACTTTGGTGACCCAGATGGGACACTGTTCACCCTCTCCTACACCCTAAAATATTTGTTCTATTTAGCTACTGAAAATGGGCTATGGGGTTGCTACAGTCCTGGTGATAAAAATAATGATATATACTCTAGTGAGGTGCAGGGTGTAGCATACATAGCTTAATGCACACTCTAGTGAAGAGCAGGGCGTCTTTTCAAGCAAGTACTCTTAACAGCTATCTAGCTAAGAGATACTAGAATGGCTAACCCTGTAACGATATCTATTAAGGACCACAATTAACATGGGCAGGACCTTCTCCCCACCAGTTAAAGCACCACACCAAATATCGTTATTTCTGTAATATTGAGTTCGCTGAGTCCTGTCTGAACAACATATACTATTACCAAGGCTTTCTCCCTCTGTGCCATACTAAGTCAAGAACCAGGCCGTGGTATTGAGATAATGGGACTGATTCACAAACGCGTATTTATAATGGTGCAATCCCATTGGAAAATGCTCTGTGAATTAGGCCCAATAGATATTTTTATTTATTTGACTTAGATGTTACGAAACTCGCACTGGAACATCAAACAGCACTTTATCTGTGGCACAACACAATTAACTTCTCTTAACCTAAATAAATCACACAAGTGAGTTGAAAGAACACAAATCACAATTCCTTACTGTTTACAAATTTCACTTCAAGAAATAATTAACACTGGTCAGGGACCACAATTTACAAATGTATTGCTGTGCAATTTTGATTTTCCTGTGCGCTTAAAAGGCTAGCAGTTTGGTTTTTCAGATTTATGATATGGCATTTATAATGCACCTGTACACAAGTGATTTGGACAAACATGATTTGTACACACACGATTTGGACAAATGCATATGGAAATTATGGATTCACACACACTTTTGGTTTAAAATAAACGCAGGGTGATTTAGCAGTTTGTTTTTAGACCCCCCACCTACTTTGGTCTGGATTGGGAAAGTCCGACAGAAAAATTAGGATGATTGAAAACATTTGGCTTTCAGACTCCCCTACACTGAAAGGCCTGTTTTGGGGAAAGCTAGACAGAAAGATTGGACTGATGTAAGAACAAAGACACCCCTCTTTCTTAAAGATGTCTGGGTTAACACGACAAAAAGGATTATCCATTTAAATTATAGGTAATAGTTTTTCAGCACACACTGGGAAGTAAGTTTTGTTAATTTTGAATTTAAACAAAAATCATCCCGCAGTGTTCAGCCAAAGGGAATTAATTACATGTGTAGTTTTAGTACATAGGCCATGGATCTAAACAGTTTCTCCTCTCCTCCCCCACCCACTATAAAGGGAAAGGATTTAAGGGCAGGAGATAGTCCCACCTTTTGGTTACATAGGGCTGAAGTCTACTTACATTGAAAACCACTGTTTAAAGTTCAGGACAGGGGTCTGGTCACTCCACTCTCAAAGATGGCCTCCTGCTCTCCACCATAGGACCCAGTCAGCTTTTAGGCCTTCCTAGAAATAGACAGCTCCACCCAGATGCACTGTCAGCAATCCCCCCTGGTGGTAAGTTTCAGCAGCTCTCCCCGATGGTAAATTTCAGCAGCAGTGTTACTTCCTCATAGTGCATTCCCTCTTATATAGCAGCAATGACACCATCAAGTTTACAATCTTGGGGGAGTAACCTGCAAGAGTTCTCACAACTATAATTTGACAGTTTCCGTTCTCCCTCCTCCCTACTTCATCCCAGCTCTATGGATTGGTTTAGAAGTCTGGAGCAGACATATGGCTATTGCCATTTGTAATCGCCATCTGTTCTCATGTAAAATTTTACATAACAACTAGTTATGTAGCAAAACCTCATAGTTGTTATCACAACTGCCATTATATATATACATATATATATATATATATATATATATATATATATATATATATATATATATATATATAGATATATATTCCGATTCAGCTAATCATGGGGAATTAAATAAGGCAACAGGCAGGTCTGCACCATGTTGCAGGGTCGTGTGACAATTTTCCTCCGTTTTCACAGAATGCATATCGGTTATGAACATGCAATGTATTCCCCATATTCTTAATTTCACCCTCCACCTGTTCACCAACTCCCAAATTTGGGACATTTTCAGATCAGCCAGAAACCTATTTTAGATGGCCATTACAGTTCCCTGAGTCGTAGATGTATGAATTTTATATCACCAAAATCACCTGGAAATTACCTAAAAATGATACATACATATAATCAGTATGACGTATGGTTGCTGAGAAGTCATAGGGCCTCATTACACGGATGGCGGTAAGGGTTTACCGGTACTGGTATTTTACCGGTACCGGTAAATCCTTACCGCCTTACTACGAGGTCCCTTTGCGGGTTGGGGAATTTAACGCCTGCTTTTTGCAGGCATTAAAAACCAACCCGCAAAGGGACCAGGGAGCTAATTACGGTACCGCAATTTGCGGTACCATAATTAGCGCCTTCCCCATTCCCATAGAGCCCTATGGGGCAAAAATGGGAATGGGGAAGGGCAATGGTGGAAGGGGGAATTACTGCCCCGCTAACCTTGGAATAGGGCGGTAATTCCCCTTTCCACCGAGGCAGTGCCGGTATTTTACCGGCATGAACCATGGCGCTAATAGCGCCATGGTTCACCGCCATCCGTGTAATGAGGCCCTTAGTCTCTTTGAAGTCGGCTGTTTGCTCTTTGACGTTGGAGTTTAAGTCTCTCTTAATTGTAGCCCCCATTTTCACATCCCCCACTTACATTCTGGCCATGCATCAGCCAGTAGAATTGTCCTGCAGAGACAGCAAGTCCAAAGGACACTGGTTTCCACACCTTTCAGAGGCCACATTTTATTTTGTTGTATACTAGCTGGGGGGATGCAAACCAGGCTTTTTGGGGGAGGAGAGGTGTTTTTTTGTGACATTTGTCCCACAGCAAGCAAAGGGTTTGCCTCAGGCCTACAGAAACATTTTAATGGAAATAAAGTGGGCTTTTCCTTTCAAATGTTTGCTGGTATTTTGCATGCAAAACATAATTTACATTACTTTTTGTCAACACACACCATGTCTTTCTCCCTGAAATTTGTATGTTACAGGGGTACATTTTTCACATTTCAACCGCTTTAACTTGCAAACACAGATGCAAAGTTGTTTTTGTGTCAGTGTTTTTTTTTTCATGTGAAAGGGACCTTTGTATTTCTTCTTGCTTTGTGGATTAAAATGCTGCTTTTCCTTTGGCGATGACAGGTAGGTCTTTTTCACATGGCCCTTCAGTTTTAACTTGCAAGCACACATGCAAAGCTGTTTTTGTGTCAGTATTTAAAAATCCTGTTATTTCATGTGAAAGGGACCCTTGAATTTCTCCTTCATCTGTGAATACAAATTGCGGCCTTTGATTACACCCCACAACCCACATATTGATGTCCCTATACTTGAAGATTGCAGCTGAGTGGTAATCGAGGGGGGTTACATGAAGGAGGTGTTAGAGATGTAAACACCAAATTTACAGTGCAGTGGCTGTGCTTGGAGTTTTGCCAGGGAAAACCCTATTTACATATATGAAGACTTCTGGTGTTAAACCAGGGGACGTGTTTGAAACCCTACAAATTAGAAGGGATCTATACGAAATTCAGCAGGTAGACCACCAGAACTTGTTTCAAGGGGGTTTCACATGGCTCATTTGCAATGGAAGGGTTAACCTTAGAACACATCCTTAGGTTCCACCCAAATAGGGGGGCAAATGACCCCTGTGCCAGAGACCACTATGACATTCTGGTGAGAATTGTTTTTTTCCAAATACATTTTTTATTAACATTTTCGAATTTGCTAACCTTTTGTAACCAATAAATCTGATCCTGGACAAAACTCATCCATTTGTATTATCCACCGTACCTGAGCCCTTGATTTGGACAGTCAAGCTATTCAACAAGTCCCAGCTGTCTCATTCTCCTCGGGCACCAGGACCCCCTTTCCCCTTTCTGTAGAAACCCAAGAACCTGGGACCAGTCCGCCAAATATCCTTGTTGATTTCCTTGTAAGGAATAGGTTGTCCACTACAGGGCTGCAAAGTTCCATATCTACCCACCCAGTCATGTTCCTTAGGAGGGATTTCCGACTACCATTTCTGCGCCAACCCCAATGCGCCCACCATCATCAGGATCACATATAATTTGCGATCTTCTCCTGTGGTCAATTCTTCCAGTGGACCCCCCTCAAGCCCAGAATTAACATACCTCTATTGCCATTTCCCTTCAAACCCAATGCTTCCCCTATATGCCTCCAGTAGTCTTGGATATGAGGGAAATCCCACCAAATATGAACACACATCCCCACCATGCCACACCTCCTCCAGCGTAAGTTGGGGACTGAGGGGTAGAATTTATGAAGTTTATCTGGGGCTAGGTGCCATTGTAGCATGAATTTAATCCATATTTCTTGAATTTGCAAAGATCTCGTTAGTTTGGGTATGTTGGCCCATACTTGTTTCCCCTCAGTTACCTCCACCCGGTGGCCTGTTACCCTTTCCCAGGCGGCTATGTATTTCCTGTCCCCCGTTTCCTCTCCCTGTTTAATATGTAAATATATTGCCCCCACTATGTGTTTGTCCCCGCTGGGGTTCATGTCACTGCCTACCTTAGATCGGGATGCATTAACCAATGCCGTATCTGAAAGTATCTAAACCTCTCCACTTCTGCAAGGCAAAAGTCCTCCCTGCATTGGGAGAAAGATGTTATCTCTTGCCCCTCATACATGTCCCAAATCTGTTGGTAGCGTCCGTCTCCACACGTCTCAAATCCCCCTTCTCACTTCAATGAGGGTTACCAAAGATTGGCGTAAAAGGAGATGGGAATGTAGTAACTGTGCCCACCTTATGAGTTGGTCCTAGGCATCCCCGACTACCACAAACATGGTACTGGAGTACATATTGCCCTGTCTGTCGCCCTTCGGGTTTCCATAATATTTCCTTAATATTTCCCCCTACCACTGCCTTAAACGTTGACCTCCATATCTTTTGCCGGTAGTTCTTCAACCAATCTCTCATAACCTTTATTTGTGCGGCCCTACTCCTTAGTGTCATCATTACCCTTCTAGAAATCCTTTGTCTTTTATTGTACCAAACAAATTTCTCTGTATGTTTTTGCAAGACTCGAAAGAAGGAGCCAGGGACCGATATTGGTAGAGCCATGAAGAAGTATAACAACTGGGGATGGATAACCATCTTTAAAACATTGATTCTGCCCAACCACGTTATCGTTAGAGGTCCCCAATCTATCAGTTTGTTCTTTATGGTGTGCAGCTTGGGCAGGTAATTGACTGAGTAAAGCTCATCCAATGTTTTGGTTAACTTGATCCCTAAGTAAGTTATAGATTTCCCTACCCATCTATATGGTAGGATACCGCAAAGATCCTGCTCAATTTCTGTTGGTGTCGTCAGGTTCAGGATTTCTGTTTTGCAAGAATGTATTCTTAGCACTGCTACCAAGCCTTGAGATCTCTCTCTCCATAGCATGAAGGGAAAGTTACGGGATATCGTAAAGTCAACAGCATATCGTCCGCAAAGGCAGCTATCTTATAGGTCCTGCCCCCAAATGCTATCCCCTCAATCTCCCTATTAGATATTATTGCCTCCAAAAGTGGCTCCAAATAGATAGCATATAGTAAAGGGGAGAGGGGACAGCCTTGTAACGTACCCCTTTGGACCGTGATGGATTCAGAAAGTTGGCCGTTAATTGCTAGCCTTAGAAGGGGGTTTGGTAGTTGGCTTTTATCTTCTTTAAAAATGTGTTGCCGAAGCTCATTCTTTTCATTACTATGAATAGAAAACCTCCACTGTACCATATCAAATGCCTTTTCAGCATCCAAGGCTACCAGAATGACTGGACTATTTGTCTTATTCAGCTATCCTCCTTGTGTTATCGTGTGTCTGACTACCCCTAATAAAACCTGACTGATCTGGACTAATTATACCTGGGAGGATATGATCTAAATGATTTAAGAGTATCTCCGTGTAGATTTTGGCATAGATTTGGTGGTCAATTAAGGCAATCAGCCTGTAGGAGCCACATTGCTTCAGGTCTTTAGGGATGAGGACTAATTTAGCCTCTTCCAACGTAGAGGTAATTTGTCCTCTAATGCCAATTTCATTGAGAAGCGGGACCAAATGTGGTAACAATATTTCCCGGGAGGATCTGTACAATTCTGTGGTGAAACCATCGGGCTCAGGCTTTTATTGATGGGCAAAGTCATTACAATTTTCTGGGCTTCTTCCACTTATATATCTGACTCAAGTGTTTCTCTTTGTTGATCTGATATTTGTATCAATTCCCTCTTTTCTAAGTAATTTTCTTGACACTGCTCTGTTGGATTTTCAGAGGAGTATAGGTCTGTATAGAACTTGCAAATTCCTGTGTTATGTCATTAGTGTCGGTGCGGATTCTCCCCTCCCCACCTCTGTTTGAATTTTTTTTATTGTCTTTGCCTTCGCTTCCTTTCTCAACAACCTGGCCAATAATCTATCAGATTTATTTGCCTTAATGTAATATTTTTGGCTTAAGAATTGCAAGGATCTTTACGCTGCCTTAGCCTGGATAATGTCCAAGTGACATTTAATGGATCTATACTCCTTTTTTGTTTTCCTACTCACTCCTATATTCATATTAGCCATTACCTTCTTTAGTGTTCCTTCTAGCTCTTTTTCTATAAGCCATAGTTCCTTATCCCTACAGGCCTTAATAGTTATAATTTCCCCCCTTCTAATGGACTTAAAGTCATCCCACCTCATCTGCAAGGATGTATCTTTCGGATTATTATCTTCAAAGTAACGCTCAATTGTCTCCACTAATTATTTCCTCAGAGTTTCATCCTTAAACATAGAGGCAGGATTTTTCCATTTCCAGAGTGAGTTCTATAGGGCACAGCCTTCTAGCAATAGTTAGAGCCAGATCTGAAAGAATAATTTACCCCACCTCAATAGCCATTACCCTTCCCAGAAGTAGCCGGATGACCAGGCATAATCAGTTCTCAATGATGATCGGTGAACATGGGAGAAGAAAGGATACCCCTCTCCGCCCCCCTCTTTTCCCCTCCGTATGTCCACTCGTGCTAGTCTCTCCACTTTCTCAACCAATTCCTTCAAGGGTTTTGCCTGGAATGCCTTGGTTATTGTATATCGATCTTTCTCAAGGTCCTAAGCCATGTTAAAGTCCTCAATTTGGACTAAGTCCTGCTGAATGAAGGCATCTTGTCCCTTGTTTGGGGCATAAATGGTTGCAACAATGAAGCCTTTCCCACTTCCCTTGAGGTTCACAGCTAGGTATCTCCCCCGGGCATGCCTATTCGTGTCCGTAACCATAAGGTCAGGCTATTTCATAGGGCAATCAAAACTCCCCCTTTCTTACTTTTGTCTGTGGACTGATAGAGTTGAGTAATCCTTGAAATTTCAATCGTTCCCTATCCTGGTTCTGTACGTGGGTCTCTTGTAGTGTTATTATGATAGGCCTGTCCCTCCTCATGTATCTTTCAAATGTTTTCCTCTTTAGGGGCAAGTTTAGTCCCTTGATATTTAAGGATATATATGGTTAAATTATTATGGCTATCCATTGTTGTACGACTCGGTCTCAATTCTGTAGCTCCTCGTCAAATCCTGGTCGGATACCCTCATCCCTGCCCCTTCCCTCATCCTCACCCCCCCTCATCCCCTTTCCCTGCCACTCCCACCCCCCTCCCCTAAACTGGGTAGACTCAACCGGCCTCTAGCCCCCCCGAAACCCCTTTCTGGGAATTGAGCCCATTATCCAACCCAACTTGAGCATCAGAGGGTTCATCTCCCAACCCATTCCGGATGCTATCCCACCCCTTCTTTCCCCTCAGGACTTCCAGTGTCCTCCCCATTGTTCGCCCTCCCCAGGCTTGATATTCTAATCACGCTCGTGTGCAAGAGTTTACCACCTCGCTTGACCTCATCTGAGAGCAGGGCCCTTCAGTTGGGGTAGGTACACCCCCCCTTCTTGTTTCTCTTGGGTTTCACCACCGTCAATCATTCGCAAGTATTGTGGGTGCCTTGTGCTTTTGATTGGGGGGGGTCCTGTGTCCTGTGGTTCCTCCTCGATCCCCAGCATTATTGCTCCTTCCTTCACAGATGTGATCCTATGTTGCTTGCCCTGTCACCTCGAACACCAGTCCAAACGGAAATGTCCAGTGATATCTAATATCCTTGTCCCTAAGGGCCCCCAGGACTGGGGCCATTTTCCTACTTTTTACCAATGTTATCTGGGACAAGTCTTGAAAAAGTACTATCTCTAACCCATTGTATGTTATTTGTTTGACCTTCCTAGCTGTCTGCAGGATTTGTTCTTTCGTCTTATAAACTTGGAGGGTGGCCAGCACATTTGATTCCATTCTTCGGTGACCCAATCTATGAATCCGGTCATTCCTAACTTCTGGGTTTGCTTCTGCCTCTAGAAGATCCAGAAAGATGCCCTTTGCCACTGTTTCCAAGTCTTTGTTAGGGACATCCTCAGGAAAATGTTTAATTCGTATGTTCACTCTCCTTGATCTATTTTCTAGGTCCTCAGTCTGGAGCTCCAGGTTGTGGGTTGCAGTTGCCAATTGTTCAAGCCAGATATCGGTCTTCCATAGTGTCCTCAGTCAACTCTTGTATTGCTCTTTCAATTATAGCCACCCTTTCCTCCATTTTATTCACATCCTGCTTTATCTGCTGAAGTGCCAACACTTGTTGCCAGGTTGGTTGTCTGCATGGCTTCAGTTGTGCTGCTGGGGGTCCTGCGGCCCCGAAGACGCAGTACCAGATAGGAAGGTCCCCACCCCTCTGTGCTCCAAAGGCACCACTAGGCCTTGCTTTTCCTCTGTGAGCGAGGTGTGTCCCTGTATGGGAAAGCCCGGTCCTCAACCGCCTGAGGCCGTTATCCCCCTCCTCTGCGGTGCTGCACTTACCTTGCACTTGCCACCAGCTGGCCCTATTTATTTATTTATTTTTATTCTACTTACTTGTACTGCACTTCCCCTTGCACTTTTCCCTTCCCCTACCCCTGCACTTGCGCGGTCTGAATGATACCTGGCCTAGTAGGATCGTTGTCTGTCTTCCCCTTGTTCCCCCCCCCTGCCTCGTCGCGCCTTGAAACACTTGTGTATAGCCGCTTTACAAATGCCATATCATATCATATCATATCACTTGACATCTGGACCCACTGTAGAGCGTCCCTCACCCCTGTCAGTTTATGGTGTGGCACAGGGCTTAATGACTGCTTCCTCTGGGGCCCTTGGTCCCTTCTCGCAGCAGTCTGTATGGTGCGTTATTCCCAGGATCTTCTCCCTCCTTCAAAGAGTGTGAGGGAGGCACCAGTGAGCAGAGACGTTCTCCAGTCCCTCCTCTACCAGCCGCCTCATTCGACACGGCAGCTCTGTAAAGGTGAGGCCTGTCAGATTGCAGACCTCCTCTGTTGCCTGTACCACGCAGAAGCAGAGGGCTTGTTTCTGCCACTTCCTTGGGTGCTTGGGGTCCCCTGCGGCTCCTCACCTGCTCCTCTTAACCCAGCGGGCCACCCTCGGGCTTGGTGCATTCAGCACCCTTCTCTCCCGTCAGCATTGGGCGGGCACTCTCCCGGTTTGGCCTTACCGTCACTCTGTTACCTTGGTGGGGGGGAGAGGTCTCCACTTCTCCCCCACCGCAGATCCAAGGAACCTTGGGGGATGCTGCCCTCTGACTGTCACCCATCCAGGGGGTTCCTCTTCTCCCCACATCCCGACTGAGGCTGCCACGCCTTCCGGAGCCAACCTGGACCCAGTCGGCAGCACTTCGCTCCCCAGGCAGTGCAAGGCCGTATGGAACCACTCCGTAGTGTGCCAAGTCAGGCATGGAGCACCAGGACAATGTCGGGCCTCCTCTTACGTTCCCCCTGGGGGGCTGCAAGTTCCCACTTTCAGACCACCACTCCTCCAGCAGGTTTAAGGACTGCTATTCACCATAACTCCTCACTGCATACGGGCTGGTGACAAAGCTCAGCGTTCATGAAGCCATCTTGCATGTGCCCCCTGGTGGCTTCCAGATGTACAATTTTTGATTGTTTTCTCTTGCTCTAATTTTTTTCTCTTTCAGGGGTGCAACTCGATAAAGTAATTCCTGCGTTCTTTGAGCGTACTTAGAAGCTAACACATTAGGTAGATCATGGTCTGATGTCGAGGTCATCATCGCGTTGATGCAGCTCTGTAACTCATCCGAAGTGAGTTTGTTGACATTTCTGCTGATAACTGTTTGCAGACAAACATTGGTTTGTCTGTGTCGACGAGTGTATAATAACTGCTCAATAGAACTACCAGTCCACCTAGATACTAACCAGACGCAATGCAGCATCAAAATAATCTACTTACCGCAGGCTGTTATCCTGCAGGACTGCTACACTTCGGCTTGCACTTCACGTGAGCAGAGTTGAGGATTATAGGCCAGTTTGTCAATAGTAGGATGAGTCTGCACAAGCCAAACAAGGCATGTAAGTGAGGTGTGGCGAGCAAAGAGGCCGGCTGCAGGACTGCTACACTTCTACTCGCACTTCACTTCACTCGAACTTTGGGGAAATGGGAGGGAGTGGACAGGCTGGGGGACGCCTGATGAAAGGGAGGCAGTACCCTCGAGGGACTACCTTTCTTACCCACACATTAAATCGAATGTTGCATTCATTGCACCCCCAACCCCACCCAGACCTGCGGTTGCTGTGCCCCATGGGATAGCAGCAGAGGGGATTTGCACTGCTCTACTCCCTCTACCCATTGCAGGTTTAGCAAATCTCTGTTGTCTTACTGGTGCTTGACGTCTGCCTTTGTGGCCAAAAAAGTCATAGTATCGAAAAGGTCTAGCCTTCCAAGTTTGAGGCAAAGGCTGAATGGTTTGCTGTCGATCATCTGTGTTGGGGGCCGTCCCGGTCCACCGGGCAGCCCCACACTCGGGTCGGGTGGCACCCGACGACACACGCTGCAGTGCGGCGATCACGCCGCGTGATGAAGGGTGGGGGCTCATCCCACCCGCTCCGGGACACCGGAGCTCCACACACGTGGCCAGGTCCACCTGGTCACCGCGGCCCCGGCTCTGGGGGCACCCAGGCCGGGGTCGCATCCCCAACCCGCCTCACATGGTTGGGGGACCCACAGGGACGGCGTTGCCCGGCAGGGGCACCGTCCGGACGGCGTTGCCCGGCAGGGGCACCGTCCTCCAGCTGGGCCCCGACCTTGGGCCCAGCACACGTGGCGAGGCACCCCCCAGGCACCAACACAACACACCACGCGGAGTCAGGTTCACTCGTGACTGCCGAGCCGGAAGCGGCTCGGACCTTTTATTAGGTTGGTCACATGGGTAACCATGTGACCACATAACTCCATGGAACGTACCATGGCCCCTCACAGGGGTGCCATGCAACAATCTGCAGCTCACAAAGACTTTGCTGCACCCTTAGAAGCTTGCAACTTCTCCAGGGTATCATCAGCCTTGGGTCCAAAAAGATTAAGCAAGTCAAAGGGTATATCTAGCAATCTCGCATGGTCATCTAGTTCAAAACCAGATTTTCTGAGCCCAGAGAATTTTCTCAAAACTGAGCTTGTGCCCATTGCCCTACCCAGACAATCTGAAGCATCCAGACCCGAATGAAGAGCCTCTTTTCCTCCTTCCCATCTGCAAAAATATTTAGGAATCCCTCCCTTCTCTCCCATTCCAAAATATGCTCTGCTGCACACAATGTGTGGGTGTACTTTGCAAGAGCACATGAAGCATTAACTTTCAAGACCATGCTGCCTGAGGCAAATCTTTTTAGACAAAGCATCAACCTTCTTGTCAACTCTATCAGGGGGTAAGGATGGGTCTGTGGACACTGGCTTTTATTTCTACACAAGGTCACTCCGTACCGCTGATGCTGAGCAGTGTTTTTAGCAACGCTGTAATAAGGGGTTTCTTAGGTCCACATTGAAAGGAAGTACTGGGTCTTTTAGCAGTCCATTACCTAATATATCAGAAAATTCATATTTTGTGACGTTCACGACTAGAGGCCCCGATCACAGGGCTTCAGGGAATTTCCCCATGAGAGGCAGCATTAGGGTAAGCATGGGAATCTTGCTGGGAAAAATTCACTTCAGGAGAAGTGTCAAGTCCACTTACGTCCTGAAGATCAACTGCTAAATCATGAATCCTCAGGAGACTCGGAAAATGCTAAAGGCTCCGCTACAAATGGTATTTGATCCCCTTCTTCCTTCATCGAAATTCCCTCTGAAGAAGGACATGACTCTTTCCTCAACTTCAGTACATGTTTCAACATCGAATAGAGATCTCGCCACTTCATGCCGAGAGACCTTCTGGAGGGGATGCCGGTGTGTTACTGAAGAACTTCGAGACAGTAGCTTCTGTCGCCGCTGGGTCTTCAAACCTTTTGAGCACTGACTTCTTACCCAGGCTTTTTGGAGCAGGAGCTGAGTCTCTGCTGGAGTCCCTGTCGGCTTTGTCAGGTGTGGTAGGCTCAGTTTTCTTTTTTGCCTTCAGCTCCAAAGAGGATGCTGAGTGGGCTGATTGTTTTTAAACACCTCCAACACTTTTATTTGAAGTTCCTCCCATTTTTCTGCTGGAGCAGACGTAAAAGGACAATTTGATAGGAGTAACTAGTGGTTGCTAGAGGTTTAAACAGTTGGATTACATTGCTCAAATTGACTCAAGCAACTGAGAGGTCCAAATAAATGGATCATATTGTTCAAATGTACTCAAGCAATTGAAAAAGCCAAATAAGATAGACCACAATACCAATCATGGTGAATGACCAAACACACAACTTAAGTGTCTGGCGCATCTGTTCAAGCAACCACAAGTTAATCAGATCACTTTTTGACTTTTGGGCATATAAAAAAGTAGAGGATGTGAGGTAGCGGCAAGTCACAACCAAAATATCTTTATAGGACCAAGGCCCTGTGAGAAGAATCAATGTCTGCACAGGACATTTTAACTGCCTATCAGGTGAGGAGTCTGATGAAGAGTGTCTACATCTCTTCTTTCTCAAAGAAGATGAGCAATGATGCGAATGCGAGCTTTCTCTGTGCTTTTTTGGCGTCTTTTGTTCTCTTGGGAGACAGATCGGCTTATTCAGGTTCTTTTCCCTGTTACACAAAGTTGTCAAGTTTTGTGAAAGTCTTTTGGGCGTGTGATATAAAACTGATCGCGCAGGCAACATCCAGTGAATGCAATGCCTTCTCTGCTGGAAGGTGGGAGAGACAAAGAACAAAGGTAGGACCAGTGGCTCGTTCAGGTGAAAAGTTGATGGAACCTTTGGCATAAATGAGAGATGAGTGTGCAGCACCACACTGGATTGATGGAAAGTCAAATACGGTGGCTTGCAGGAGAGCGCTTGAAACGCCCCAATACGTCTGGCAGATGTAATAGACACCAGAAAAACAGTCTTCCTGTGATGACTCAGCGCTGCCGCCTTTTGCACATGTTAGCTAGGAATACTCCCAAGATGGCGCTGAGTTCTCTCTGTGGCATTACAGACGCTCAGCCTGCACGGCCCAGCCAGGCCACGCCCCCAGCACCCGAGAGCATACTTCCAGATCTGCAAACAACGCAGCTTTGTGTTGCTACTCTCCAAGTGTGGCTGTGCTTCATACATTTGTCTCCTGTCTTTTCCTATTTGTATCTGTTAAAGCTATTTGTGTAATACATCTGCTATTATAGTCAGGGCTTCACTCCCCTCATGCGGTCCTATGAGGTTTCTACGTTTCCGAACATTGCTGACTCTACGAAGCAGTCTCAGAAGGACATTACGCTCGTCCCCTCAGCCTCTTACCAGAGTCCCACGGGTAGGTGAAGGCCCTCAGATTCTCCCTTCTAGTCTCCATTAAGGAGTGTACACCAGCTTACTCAATTTTGGCTCATGTACAGGAGCCGCAATCAGAGCCCGTCGCACCTCATCCGAACTACATCTCCCAGAAGACCTCAGCAGCGGTCTTTCATTCCCAGCTCTGCCTCTTACAAATCTCTCACACGGTAGGCTTTACGACATTCCTCCTTTTACTAATCTCTGTCCCCAGCATATTTTCCTACTCATCTTTTCTTGTTGGGGGTATTTAGTGTCAGAACAGCGCTGGAGGAGATCACTGCTCCTGCCCTTCCCAAAGAGGGAACACATTAATCCTGGGATAAGGCTTCTTACTTATCAGTCCTTATCTGTAGACATAGGGTATTCTCTTATCTGAAGTTTGACCCACTGACTTACCTTACAGCATTATACTGGGTTCTTGCTGCCGCAGAGGGATCTCCACGTCTGACACCTAATCCTTTCTGGTCACCCAGAAATCTTTGCACCGCAGCAGCACAGCACAGTGTTTTCTCCCCCACAACGGTTTCCCAGGAAACCTCTCTCTGCTCCTGCAGTTTGTTTAGGAGCACTGAGCGGTGACCAGATATCTTGTTTGCTGGAATTGGTTGAAGTGGTGAAATACAGTACAAGCATAACACTTCCATGAGAGAAACTTTAGAGGGGCTTGATGTAGAGGATCAGAAGATAGGCCCATGAGTTTGGAGAGTACCACATTGAGCTCCCATGCTGAAGCTGGTGCTTTTACTGGAGGGAACATTTGGAACAGACCCTTGAGGAATTCCTTAACTAGCCTATGAGACAACAGGGAAGGCTTGCCTGCTGTGCGAGTATAGCAAGAGATAGCTGCAAGCTGGACCTTTATGGATGCATGTGTTAACTCTGCCTTTGCCATTGAGAGAAAATATGGCAGTATTTGATTACCCTTGAGTTGAAGAGGGTCGAACCCTTGTGAATGACACCATATAGTGAAACATTTCCTCTTGTGCTTGTAGCAGGGGAAAGTGGACAGAGCTCTAGCCTTCGCTAGTATTTTTCTGCATTCTAAAGGCTATGTGAATTGTCCAAATTCTAACTTTGCAGGAGCCAAGCCGTCAACTTCAGGGATGCTGGGTCGTGGTGCAGAACAGACCCTCCTTCTCTGGACAGCAGGCGAGGAGGCAGTCTGAGGCAAGGTGCTACTGACAGATGTAGAAGGTCAGAATACCAAATCTGCCATGGCCACGCCAGAACAATGAGGGTCATCATGCATCGGCTCAGTCTGAGTGCATTGAATACTCGTAGAAGAAGAGGAATTAGGGGTGTTGGGCGTAAAGGAACCAGCCCTCCCAGCGCATGGCAAAAAGTATCCCCCAGGATCCACCCTTGCGGGTAATTGCTGCCAAACTATTCACACTTGGAGTTGGCCGCTGTGGCGACCAAACCTTGAGAAAAGCTGATGAACTTGATCTTGATGGAGTTCCCATTCATGGCCGCATTGCAGTTCCCTGCTGAGGGAATCTGCAAGAGTGTTTTAAATCCCTGCTAAGTGAATGGGAAAGAGGAACATGCGCTAGGATAGCACCCAGTGCCACAGTGTCTGTGCCTCCTTGGACAGAAAGGGAGAGTGGGCCCCTCCCTGCTTCCTGATGTAGAACATTGTGGTGGTGTTGTCTGTGAAAATGCAAACCACCTTGCCTTGGAGCTGGGCCTGGAAGGACTCGAGAGCCCAGAACAGAGCTCGGAGCTCCAACACATTGATGTGCAGTATCTTCTCTTCCGGCTGCCAGAGTCATCTAGCTTGGAACCTTCCAGTGTGCATCCCCCACCCCCCCCCCAACCCTCCAGGAAGGCGTCTGTTGTCACCATGGCCTGATTTGCTGGTGGGGAAAAGGGGGTGCAGAGTAGACCAATGCAGAGTCCGTTGAAATGCCATATTGAGTGAGATCTTGTTGTTCCAGGAGCCCGGCACCTGTTTCCACCTGGTATCTAGGAACTGCTGTAGAAGTCTTATATGCAGCCCGCAGTGAGGTACTAGAGGGATGCATGAGGACATCATCCGGAGTAATGATTTGATTGAGAAAACCATTGTCAGTTGTAGAAAGGACAGCTGTTGAATATTGTGAAGTATGGCCTTTCCCTCTCCTCCGAGGGGGAAGCTAGACACTGCAGCGTATTGAGTTGTGAGCCCAAGAACAGGGCGTTCTGAGATGGCGGCACGCATGACTTCAGAAAGTTTATGGAGAATCCCAGCAAAGTCAGGCATTGGAACACATTGCATGTGTCATACACACACGCGAGATATGTAAGTAAAAACCTTGCCTCTGGATCTATTTTTTTTTTTTATATTTACATAGTTTATTATTAAACTTTTTGTAATAGACATCCCTCTACTCAATGGCAAAGGCCATTTGCCCCACCTTAGTTCTTATACATCGAGCACATCAATAAAGTTTATCACCGAGCACGTAAGGTGGACCGAGCTCCCACTCAGGATTCTATACCACCAGTCCTCCATGTTTTCATTTCTCGGTGCATATTTTCTCAAGTGTATAGATCTTATGGATCTAAGTTTGGGGCAAGCAACTACTAAGTGTCTCACAGTTTCAGTTTCGCTTTGACAAAATCTGCACCAGTTGTCACGAGTCTCTGGATCCTTTCTTCTTAGTAAAATTTCCTTTGTTCTTAACGCATTCATTCGTAATCAAAGAAAACGATTGCGAAGATGTTTTGATGGAAACTGTAGGAGATATCCCGGCATCTTGTTCATTTTGTTAATTGTCGGCCCAAGTTTGGGCGCTGATACCTGGCTTTCCAGAATGTCCATGTTTCGTGCCCATGCCCATTCTTTTAATTTTTTTCTTGCTATTTGTGGCCATTTTATCAGTGTTTCTTTGCTAATATTAGCTGCTAGCATGACTTCATGTAGCTTCGCAGACCAATTTGCGACTATTCCCCCAGCAACTCGCTCGTCGTCCGTCGGCAGGATCGCGTAGGCAGGTTCTTTGTTCGTTATTAGCGTCTTTCTCAATAGTGCTAATGATTTCCAGATCACTGTTGTATGTAGGTCATCCAAAGCTAATTCATGCCTTATTACTGAGATTGGAAAGCAGTTCGGTAACCTTAAAACACGTCTCCAGAACTGACCTTCCAGTTTTGCCCACATTTTATAGTCAAGATTCCAACCCGATTCTGCTCCATAGGTGATGGATGGAATTACTTTTTCTAGATAGAATAAACGGATCGGAGTTAGAGAAAATTTGCCAAAGAGATTATGAATTCTTGCTCCTTGAGTTGCCAGAATATTCATCCGGTAACCCACGTCATTGGTTCAGATCTTCTCACATATCGAGGCAGATATCATTATGCCCAGATATCTAATTTCCGTTACTTCTTCTATCATCGTGTTTCCAATTCTCCAAGTAAAGCGATTTTTCTTTGAGCCTTTCTGCGTTCCGATTTTCATGATTTTTGTTTTCGATGTATTTATGGACAGATGGTTTAAGTTCATGTACTGATGTAATTTATATAGCAGACGTTGTAGACCAATCTGCGTGGTGTCTACTAGAATTAAGTCGTCCGCATATATTAGACAGTTTATGTGGGATCCGTTTAATTTAGGTGGAAAGCAACGAACATCACTCAGGGCTACTGGAATGTCCACGATGAAAAGCTTAAATAAGCAAGCTGCAATTGGGCAACCTTGCTTGACCCCTCTTTGGGTCTTCATTTTCTCTGATAGTTGCCCTGCTTCGTTCAGCCTTATCTGGATGGTTGTGGCAGTATGTAGTGCTATGATAGGGAACAAGATCTCATGAGGGCACTTCCCATTTTTTAGTTTCGCCCACAGCATTTCCCGGTCGATACAATCAAAGGCTTGATGAAGATCTATGAATGCTATAAACAGCTTCGTTTTTCTTGCTAAAGTGTTCAGTTTTAGTATGTTAAGCAAAGTCAGGTTGTTTTCAGTGCCAACGCCTTTTGTAAATCCAGTTTGTCTGCAATCTGTGATTCTACTTGTGTTGGCCCACTTGGTTAATTTTTTTTGCAGGAAATTCGCAAACACCTTGCCGATTGTATCCAGCAAGGCGATCGGGCTATAATTAGCTGGGTTTGCCCGGTCGCCTTTCTTGAAAATCGGCACTATGATTGCGGATATCCAAGATGCCGGGATTTCTCTATACCTTGCGATCTTCCAATTTATCTTGTTTGAGCATGACATTAGTGATGCCATCAGGGCCGGCAGCTCGTGAGTTATTCAGTCTTTCAATTGCAAATAGTATATCATCAACCGATTCAGAGCAGTCCCACTTTACGGACCTTAAGTCATGCTGTTTGACATCAACTTCTACATCTCCTAAGAAGACCTTGTTGAAATGTTGGTTCCACTCTGCTTCTGTCACCACGTTTACCATTCTGATGCCTTGGTTGGCCGTACAGTTATTGAGTATTTGCCAAATGTCTCTGCATTTGTGAGATTTCAGCAAATTCAGCATTACTTCTCCCTGTTCTTGATCACGTTGATACTTGAATGCTTTGGACCAATTGCGGTACGCTTGTCTCCGTTTTTTAATCAGGCTGATACTGTCGATACCGCCTTGTGCTTTCAAATTGCATATATCACGTTTTAATCTCTTTTTTTCTTCATTTACTCTCATGCTCCATTCGTGGGTGTGCACTTTCTCAGAATTTTTCTTCCACAGAGTCGGGACATTTTTCCGAGGTAAAAGCGACACGTAATCTACATTACTGCCGATCAGAAATTTTGCTGCATCTAGTTTCACAGTGAGGCTATATATTTGGTCAGCAGACAGTCGTAGCCTGTTTTTTCCATTGTTTACTTCGAAATCTTGTGTTGATATCAGCTTTTTTTGTCCCGATGTTATCTTCAAGTATATTGCCAATAAATCATGGTCGCTGTTTTTAGATGAGATTACATTCATTTCTTTAATTGTATCCCAAGCGTGTTTCGATACCCAGAAGTAATCTAGTACCTTGGCATTGCCCATGCTATGCCATGTGTTTTTCGGTGGCCTGTCACCATCAATTTGTCCATTCACCATGTCGCAGTCATAGGACACCATAATGTTGTTCCAGACTTTCCTTCTATCCTGGTTTGTAGAACCATGAGTTCGGGTATTGTTCATCCGGCCACCATTCTTGTCAAACCACGTCAAGTTCATATCGCCACATATAATGATCATGGTGTTAGTCTTATCTTGCATGTGTTTTTCTAGCGAGATTGCTACCGTGTCTACGAACTTCTTAGTTGTGATCATCACCGGGTTCCAATACACATTTAATACTAGGAGGTGTTGCAGTGATTTCCCACCGCATCCTTTCCGCTGCAATAGCGTGCATTGCACAAACATGTTGGGATTTTCGCTTTTGAGCACCTCCCAATCGCAGCCAATTCTCATCATGGTTATCAAACCAGAAAACGGTCGTCCATGGGCATTTTTTCCTGCTGGGTTTAACATAGTGACATAGCCATCTTTCACTGGCAGGCTCCTTAACCACGTTTCCTGCAAACATATAAGATTGTCTTCCAACTCGATTGGGAAGCTTTCATAAAGATGCCAAAAGCCTCTCGTATTCCAAGAGACCAACGAAAGCGCCTTTTGTTCCTTTTCAACTGTCAGCTACTGAGTAATCTCCCCATGTTTATTAGATTTCGAAGAGTGCTGTGGATGGGGTTCTGTTCTCAATTGTTGTCTTAATTCGTATTTCCGTTGCTATTGGTTCGGTACTCTGTGACCCACCCTGTTTGATGTTTTCCTCTCACCCAGGGATACATATCTTAGTGGTTCAGTCACAGATTCGCTTATCTCAAAGCCAAGCTGCAATATTTCATCTTTTGCTGCCAAGATTACCCTACGCACTGCACAAGAGGATATGTGTAAATATACTTGATCCGCGTGCTCTTCAGACATATATTCAATGATCGCAATATCAACAGTGGTCACAGTTCTCAGTGCCAGCACCGAGTGTAGAAGACGGATTACATTTCTTCTATTCAAATTCACGTCAGGGTCGTCTTTAAGTATGTTCATAATTGCGATTCATCTAATTCTCTCGTTTCGAGGCTCACGGTCCCTTGAGCTGTGATTCTTTGCCTCATTTAATCTCTGTCCAGCTGTTAATTTTGGGTTCAGACTTCTCAGGTTGTTTTTACCACCTCGTTTTCCTTGTGCAGGCAAGCCATCACTTGGCATTTTGATATTTGTCCGCGCGTTACTAGTAACGGCCCTGAGCGCTTTTGTAATGCCACGATCTTGCTTTCTCTGTGGCACGGCGCCAGTAGGGTCTGATTTTGCTTTTATGATCCATGGATTTTCCAGCACTGACACCTCAGAATAGAGGGACTCATTTGTGTCAGAGCTGCTCACCGTGCTGTTAAACACATTTGAATTGGTTGCTTCGCAATCATCCTTGATTGAGTATGTAGATAGATTGCAAAGGTCAATAGATGGAGTTCCCGTTAAGCTTACCAAATCATCTGTTTCCAGTCTTTGTCGTTTTTTGGGATTTCCCTTTTCTACCGCAGTTTCTGCCACATCTTTGCCAGTTCTTTTCAACCCTTTAGAGAACTGCGGTACATTACTTTTAATAGATCTTGAAAAAAGGTTTGGTTTGACTGGAGTCGTTCAATTGCGTATAAATTTCCTTGATTTACTAGCTTGTTGGCGGGGTTCGCAATTGTTCTTCTTTTCTTTCCGTTTTTTCGGAGTGTTGTTTATTGACTGCATGTTATTTGATTTCGTGGTATTTGCTTTTCCTTTATTTGAGTTGTCTGACCCACTAAAGTTTTTGGCTGTCCCATTAAAGATCCCAAAAGTAAGGCTTGGGTTGACGCATTTTTTGGCTTCCGGTTTCTTTTGCTCAGTCGCCACCACTACTTGCTTTGGTTTGAGAGACACTGTTGGTGATTGCTCTGCTCCAGCTCCAGCGGTCACGCCTTCTGATTCTACTGACACCTCCATCCTCTGCACTGTTATCTCGGATGATGTGGTTTCAACTATTTCTTTTTCTTTTGTGAGCGACTTTCGTGAGTCCTCGAGTGGCCTTGTCTTTAGGCATTCACTGGAGGACTCCACCAAGGGAGCTTTAGTGACCTGTGATGTTCCCGAACTACAGACCTCTGTTGGGAACATCAATCTCATTGTTGTGGCTGTTTGATTTAGACAGGCCATAATCGCTGTTATCAGTTCTTTCTTATCCTGGTTCTCTTTGGCCATGCCTTCATTTATTTGCTTTTGCATTAGAATTAGTGAAGTTTTTTCGATTTCAAGATTATGTTGCAACTGTGAGATAAGTTGGTCTTGTTTGTCTAGTTTTTCCACAATATGAGAGAGCAGCCCTCCATTGGATTGAATGGCGTCATATACATTTTCATATAATTTGGTGAAGGGCAAGAGGGCAACCGAAGACGCGGCTAGCACGTTATTATGTATTTGTAGTGCTGCTGCTGCCGACAAATTTGATTTACCGCTACATCTTTCGGCGATTCATTTTCATAGTTTAGATTTTCCAGGTCCTTTTTCTTCTTTGCACAGGGACCCTCACTTTCAGCCCTCTTGTTGTTCACGGTGTTGAAAGCTGCCTGTAACTTGGGGGTCGAGCATGTAGATGCTATCTTCGTGTTCGAATTTTGATAGTCGCTGGGAAAAGTGACCCCACCCACGGCCTCATGCCAAGGGAGTCGACTTGTAGGGGGAATTACAAATTCATCTGCCTTCTCCGACACCTCCCTTGTTTCATGATATGACATTTGCGGGTCAAGATCCACTAAAGCGCTGTGCTGCCTTGCGGGGGGTAGCTTCATGATGTGTTTGTCGATAAGCTCCATTTCAGGACTTGAAAAGCCGACCGACAACCGTTCCTTCATCCTCTCAAAGTCAGCTTTCAAGCGTTCAGCTAGTCGAGCTTCACGCCCGGCTAAGTCCAGCACATGATTCGGGTTAGTATAGCTCGCCTGACGAAAATCCATGCTATTGTTTTCGAGGGCACTACGTGCAGAGTTGTTTAGCAGCTCTGCAGCGGCGCATCTCTCTTTCCGTATTGCCTTTGCTTTATTAAAGCTAATCGCAATGTCGGCACTTGTTCTCGCAGCGACTTTCGGCTTTTCTATTACAGCATAAGTCGGTAAACAACTTGACATCGCTTTCCCACAATCGATCAATTCTCTGCTCGTTCTCACCCTAGTTTGTGGGACTTCTCGCTTGTTCACAGGACTCCTAAGTTTAGACCTTATGAAATCAATGGGTTCCAACACCACCTCATGCTCTAGAAGTTCAAGGTCCGTCACATCACACGAGGGCTGGAACGTTGGCGTGTTTACTTCGGTCACAGGAAGAGAAACGTTCATAAGGACGGTCGTTTCTTTTCTCTCAAACTCGGTGTGAACGCTGGGTGGGAGGTTTGCGCACTCCTCCTCATGCGGGCTTCTCCCAAAGCCAGCCGCTGGTTCGTACGTTCCTCCGACTGGATGTGCCTTCACTAGCTGTTTATACAGTAGACTCAGCTGAAGCCAGTCATCCGCTTCCAGTTCAGACTGTTGAGCTACGGACTCACTCACTGTTAAGGAGGCCGATGGCGATACCTGTGGTGAGGGGGCGCTGGGTACATTGCTCAGTGATTGTCGTAGGGGGAGTGATGCCAAGCGGGGACTGGCCGATTTTGCCGAGCATAAGTTGTCCGAAGGCAGCGTTTCGCCTTCTGTGTAATGCCCGCTCTGCTTTCCCCATTCATAACCCTCTAGCACTCTCTCTTTAGGCTGACAGTCCCCTTGAGTGGAGATTCTGTCGATTGAATCCATAGAAGCGGCTGCTTCGGCAAGCCCTCGCTCGTCCAATCCGAGCGGCTGGGCACGTTCTAAACAAAATGTGTCCGACTTCTCTCTGGAGTGGAGCGTTTGCCTGGCCATAGCACGTGTCAGAGGCCCCGGCTCAGCCATCAGGTTGTGATTTACAAGTTAAAATTCTTACCTTCCCCCGGGCAGTAAGCCCAACACTCCTGGCTCAGCCTGCGTTCAGCCGCGGACTGCCGCAGACTGAACTCTGCCCGAACTCCACGCGCTCTCCGCGCTCCAGGCAGGTTTTTAAAGGAGGTTCAGCTTCTTTTCCCTAAAGGTGTAGACCAGTACTCGTGGAAACAGGGTCACGGTCGTCGCAGTAGCTGCAGCTCCTCACAACTGACTCTACCAGAGACTGCCGCAGACTGAACTCTGCCCGAACTCTGCGCGCGCTCCGCGCTCCAGGCAGGTTTTTAAAGGAGGTTGAGCTTCTTTTCCTTAAAGGTGTAGACCAGTACTCGTGGAAACAGGGTCACAGTCGTCGCAGTAGCTGCAGCTCCTCACAACTGACTCTACCAGAGACTGCCGCAGACTGAACTCTGCCCGCGCTCCGCGCTCCAGGGAGGTTTTTAAAGGAGGTTGAGCTTCTTTTCCTTAAAGGTGTAGACCAGTACTCGTGGAAACAGGGTCACGGTCGTCGCAGAAGCTGCAGCTCCTCACAACTGACTCGACCAGAGACTGCCGCAGACTGAACTCTGCCCGAACTCCGCGCGCGCTCCGCGCTCCAGGCAGGTTTTTAAAGGAGGTTGAGCTTCTTTTCCTTAAAGGTGTAGACCAGTACTCGTGGAAACAGGGTCACGGTCGTCGCAGAAGCTGCAGCTCCTCACAACTGACTCGACCAGAGACTGCCGCAGACTGAACTCTGCCCGAACTCCGCGCGCGCTCCGCGCTCCAGGCAGGTTTTTAAAGGAGGTTGTGCTTCTTTTCCTTACAGGTGTAGACCAGTACTCGTGGAAACAGGGTCACGGTCGTCGCAGTAGCTGCAGCTCCTCACAACTGACTCTACCAGAGACTGCCGCAGACTGAACTCTGCCCAAACTCCGCGCGCGCTCCGCGCTCCAGGCAGGTTTTTAAAGGAGGTTGAGCTTCTTTTCCTTAAAGGTGTAGACCAGTACTCGTGGAAACAGGGTCACGGTCATCGCAGTAGCTGCAGCTCCTCACAACTGACTCTACCAGGGACTGCCGCAGACTGAACTCTGCCTGAACTCCGCGCGCGCTCCACGCTCCACGCTCCAGGCAGGTTTTTAAAGGAGGTTGAGCTTCTTTTCCTTAAAGGTGTAGACCAGTACTCATGGAAACAGGGTCACGGTCGTCGCAGTAGCTGCAGCTCCTCACAACTGACTCTACCAGAGACTGCCGCAGACTGAACTCTGCCCGAACTCCGCACGCGCTCCGCGCTCCAGGCAGGTTTTTAAAGGAGGTTGAGCTTCTTTTCCTTAAAGGTGTAGACCAGTACTCGTGGAAACAGGGTCACGGTCGTCGCAGTAGCTGCAGCTCCTCACAACTGACTCTACCAGAGACTGCCGCAGACTGAACTCCGCCTGAACTTCGCCTCTGTATCTATGTCTGTAGACAGTATGCAAGCAGTGCATGCGTGATTAACACAGTCTCGTACCTTTTACCTTCAGGTGATAATCTATATACATAGAACAACTGTATGTATAGACGCCCCCATGAACAGCGGGCAGCTAGATTAAGGTACCCACATACGCATTTATCTATTATTCCTTAAGACCGAACAATTTAAACAGTGTTTTCTCATTTCTACTCATTCTCTCTTTTCCTCTAACGCTTTGCTACTGGAAACTGGTTCATGGTATGTACATGCTATTTCCTCATATGACATATCCCACGTAATTGTCCTCATGTTGGTCACCACATGATCATGTATTTGTACCTATTTCTTTGATTCTGTTTGGTTTTTAATTACTGTACTAAAGAGAGTATAGCCTTGAAGAAGGAGATACACCCTCCGAAAATGCATTGGCAACAAAGCTCTCAAAATCATTTTTAGCCGACATGGCTGCTTCGCCCATTTAAATTCATTTTCTCAAAAACTTAAAAATGTAAGTTCAATGAGTGAGTTACGCCTTTAAATGAATTACTAGTTCATTCCTTAACAGCCACTACTAGAAATCTCTAGTGGCTTGTCCAGTATTTGCTTGCTTTCTGCTTTCAATAGACAACCAAAGTGGTCTGAATGGTTTCATCTTTTATTTTCAAAAGTTATCCCCTAACATTCAATCCAACATTTCTCGATTTCACAACATATACCCTATATAAAAATCAAATGTTGTATTGTATAAATTTACTTGTCTACACGTTCATACTGGACTCAATATATTTTTTTAAAAACCTTTCTGTGAGCACCTGTGCAATTCCAGTACACTTACAGGATCCAGAAGGTACTGCTAACTTCCGGACTCTGCTTAGACTGGCTTAGATGGCTTAGACTGGCTGGAAGTGGCTCTTCCGTGCTAAGTCTTGTTCCATACAGTTGGGACCATATGTGGCAATCTGTCGAGAGAACATGTAGGTATGAGGCCTGTGCATTGCTTAGCACACATATGTGACTGACTACAGTAATTGTAATTGTTTATTTATGCAGTGCTTATACACAGGTGGAATGCTTCAAAGCACTTCAAGGAGGGAAGGAACAAAGGAATACAGTAATCATTCTTAGGCCTTGAAGTATCTGAATGACCTAACAGACAAACTAGCATACCAGACCTGACAGCATTTCTCCTAGTGCAAGTGCATGAAGTGTTACAGTTGCGACCAAGTTAGTGAGGCGGGACAACAACAAAAAAAAGGTGGGGGAAGGGACGGGACAGACAAACCTACTAGTCCTAGTACATTTATGTCATGCATGCGTACAGACTGAGGTGCGAGGAAGGGGTTTGGGGGAACAAATGTGTCCAGTCCAGCAGGACCCTGGGTTAAGTGCAGAGAGATTGCCCCGCTCATGGAGCGTAAGCTGAAAGTGCAGTAATGCTGAACATAGTGCAGCTGCCCGGAGGCAAGTGCAAAAGACTGGTGGGGGAGCCTGGGACCTTTAAGGCTCTGGAGGTGAACCAGGCAACCAGTCAGCAAAAAACTAAACAGAGTTATGCAGGAGAAGGAGGAAGGTGGAAGGAAAGTGGAGAGAATAAAACTGAGGTTAGCGAGGGAAAGAGGAGGAGGAGAAGAGAAAGGTCTTGAGGAGTTTCCAGAACTTAAGGTGCTCTGGCTCAAGATGGAGAGAGGCAGGGAGGCTGTTCCAGAGGGAGGCACCAGCAGAGGATAAAGATCTACCCCCAAATCTCTTTTTTGTGAAAGCGGCTCACGAGGAGGACGAGAGGAGGACTTTAGAGGGAGAGTATTTAGGAAGGTAGTGTTGTAGATAGTGTGTGCCCAGGCCCAAGAAAGCCTTGTGGATTATGTAGAGGGTCTTTAAGTGTATCCTTGCAGCCACGGGGAGCCAGTGGAGGGATTTCAGCACCAGAGAGATGCAGTCCCTGGGCTTGACGGTTCTGTTCTGGATGAGTTGTAGAGGACGGAGAGTAGAAGTGGGCCAAGAAGGCCATGAAGATATTGAAGAGCTAGGGGGATAGGTTAGATCCATGGGGGACACCACAAGTAGAGAGAGTGATAGACAAGAGAAAGGACCAAAGTTCAACCTGGGAGGGCCGGTCAGATAGAAAGGATGCGAGCCACACCAGGGTCTGATCTGTGATGCCAAGGGTATCACAGAGACGGATCATCAGGATGTTGTGGTTTACCGTATCGTCGAAAGCAGAAGGGAGGTCAAGAAGAATGGGGACAGAGGGAGCGTTAGAGTCAAGATTTGAGAGCAGGTCTTCACGGGTGTTCACAAAAGCAGTTTTTGTACCTCTGGATGCTCTAAAGCCAGATTGATGGTCATGGAGACTACCAACAGATTCAGTGTGGAGGATATGTTCAGTGAAAGCCAGCTTCTCCAGGGGTTTTCCCAGGAAAGGGGTGATGGAGGTCAGACGATAGTTTGCCGGAATAGACGGGTCAGCAGAGAGTTTTTTGAGCAGAGCGCACCCAAGAGAGGGCTTGAGAAGAGAGGGGAATCTCCAGTGGTGAAAGAGAGGCTGCAGAGGTCGGCCAAGGTTGGAGCGCGAGTGTCAATATGGTCCTTAATAGTTTTGGAGGGGCAGGGGTTTCCACCTGTTTAGAAGAGGCTTTCATAGACTGGACTCGTCTAGTGACCTCATCCGGTGTGACAGGGGAGAGGGAGGAGAGAAGAGGTTGAGGGAAGGGGGCAGGTGAGGGGATCCCAAGAGATGTTGATGCAGGAGGGGGAGCAGAAGAGAGAGAGGACAGGATGTCCTGTGTTTTGGTGGTGAAATGTCCGGCCAGGGACAAGCACAGGGCCTCGGTGGGTGCAGAAGACGATGCAGCTGCAGTAGAGAGAAAGAGATTAATTCTTCTCTCTGGCACTGCTGTAGGGCTGTATTGCCATGGGAATGCAGATCTCCACGGTCTCTAATGATGACGGACTCTATCCTAATGTCGACTAAATGTATCCTCTCTTATTTAGGTCCAAGAAAAATAGAATGTAATGACTCTGAATAACTTGAGTTAATGAATAGGTGGCCCTGCGGGATAAATAACCTGCAGTTACTCAACTCCTGGTGCTGTTTGAGCCAATATAGCATAATTTAAATGCAATGCAATGTGTCTTGATGTGCCACTACTACTAAAATGTAGCTTCTGCATAAGTGACATTCTTCTGGCAAATGTAAGCAGTGATTATTGACACCCCTCGCAGCTGCCTTAAATAAACACGGCATGTGATGCTCGCATGTAGCTGCAACAAAATGCAGCTTAATCTAGACTCTGAAAGTTCTGACATTTAGATAAAGGTTTTAACAAAGTTTGGGGACTCTCCCGCTTACCTGTTGCTTACTGTGTCCATTACAGTCTCCATCATACCAGCAAAATTGTGAATGACTGGAAATTGTTCCCTCATCGATGTCTTGAATATAACACGTTAAACTAGTCTCTGTTTAGCTACACTTTATGGTTACTCCGAGGTAGTTCAGAAAATGTGGCTAGTGCTATTTATGTGCAGCAGTTGAGTGCCTTATACAGTTAGCTACAATTATTTAAGGTTTTGAAGTATTTAAAGAATTTTGAAACTACAGTGGGTCAGGTTGGCCTACCTTGTGTCAAGGGGCCAACTCAAGCTCAGGTGCGGTTTGCGTGATCTAACCTGTTCTTTCTTTCTCTTTTCCAGGTACCTGTGAGCCGGCATGATGAATGAATACGATTTATGGCGACGGAAGCAGTGAGTAATGCGCTGCGGTTACAGAGTGCGATGAATGAGCTCAGCAATTCACCTTGTTTTCCTTCTCTTGCTTCTGCAGTTGCCGGCGACCGATGAAAGCTGGAGTCCGCGTCGAACAACTGGGATGTTGCTGGAGGCACAGGTAAGTCAGAGTGAACAAGTGAGTATGCGAGGCCCGATGGTCTCCAGCAACTCCTGGAGCACATCATTCATAAAGAACTGAAACGCTGCCGGGGCGTTGCATAGCCCAAACGGCATGACCTGGTACTCGTACAGACCATACTTTGTATGGAAGGCAGTCTTCCATTTGTCTCCCTTTTTAACCCTTACCAGGTGGTAGGCCCCTTTAAGGTCTAGCTAGGTGTAGATCTGGGCATCGTTGACCTGGTCTAAGAGTTCTGGGATGAGTGGTAACGGGTATCGGTTCTTTACCGTGATCTGGTTCAGGGATCTGTAATCTATGCAGGTCCTCAGGTCTCCTTCCTTTTTGGGCACAAAAAAACGGGGCGAGGCTGCGGGTGACTTGGATGGGCGGATAAAGCCGTTTGCCAGGTACTGGTCCAGGTAGGTCTTTAGGTGGTTGTTTTCTTTTTCTGTATACATAAATCCGGATACAAGGAATCTGAGCCCCAGGTATAAGGTTGATTTGGCAGTCGTAGGGCCGGTGTGGAGGAAGCGTGTTTGCTTGTTCCTTCTGGAAGACATCTTGATAGTCTTGATATTCTGGTAGCAGTGTTCGTATCATACCAATCGTTGCTCTTCCCTTTAGGAGGGACTTCACCGGTCCACCCGAGGGGGCTTTTTCTTTATAGCAGGTTTCCGAGCAGTCACCAGAGAAGGTTAATACTCTTAAGCGCCAGTCGATTCGAGGATTGTGGGCTCCAGTCAGGGTATTCCCAGGATCATCTGGAATTGCGGTGCGCTGATGAGATCAAAGGTTATGTTCTCCCAGGGACCATCCAGGTAAAGAAGGGTCACTTCTTCCATGCAGCGTGTTACCGGACACAAGGACAATTGGGTGTTGTCGACTGCCGTGATGTTTTCTTTTGCCAATTTCTTCCGCAGGGGTAGACCCATCCTTTCTGCCAAGTCTTGATCCAGCTAATTGGCGATTGCGCCGCTGTACACGTACGCTTCCAAGGCGTGCATTTTGGACGGCTGGTCGTGGTTTATCAGGATGACTGGTACGACTAGGTGCGAGGTCTGAGGTAATTCCTTCTCCTTGCTCGACAAGCGGAACCCTACTCTTGCTGGACATTGAAGTATCCCAAATCGGGTTCTGTGTCTTTGTCTCTGGCCCCCACTGTCATTCTGGGCACTCACAAAGAAAATGGCCTGGCTTGCCGCAGTACAGGCATAGCTGCTGTTGCCTTCTCTTTTCTCGTTCAGCTTTGGTAAGAGGGCACCGCAAGCCTCCAATTTGCATTGGTTCGGGATGGGTCTCGGGTTGCCATGGTTGAGCTTCTTTGGGTCGCATATACACTGTTCGTCCTTCAGACCGGGCTGATCGTTCTTCTGGTCTTGTAGCCTGTGGTCTAGTTGCACTGCCAAGTCAATGTATTCCGCACACCCTTCAGGGGGGGTTCACTACCTGAGCCAACACATCCTTTAACTCTCCATGCAAGCCCCAGTAAAATAGCATGGTCCTTTTTTTTTGGCCAATTAGTTTCAGCCGCTAGCCTGTTAAAGGTGGCGATGTATGTTAATAGATCCTGGTTACCTTGTCGGAAGGACAGCAGTTTGTTATCCAAGGCTTGACCTCTGGAAACCCCTGAAATCACGAAGCAATGGGTCATCACGGTTGACCAAGGGAATTGACCTGCAGCACTGCCTCCCAGATAAGAGAGCATGAACGCGACTCTTAACTGGTCGTTTGGGAAGGCCCCTGGTCTGCAGAGGTAGTGCAAGTGGCACTGGTTCATGAATATTGCATATTTGTTGGTATCACCTGTAAAGCGTTCGGATGGGGATAGGGCACAGCTCCAGGGAGGACAACCTGCATGGGCGTGGACTGCAAAGGTGCGGCAGATGGAGCAGATCCAGGCAGCAGGGCTTGCCCAGCCTGCATTTGTAGTAACTGCCGGGCTAGTTCTTCCGTGCGATCACGGTTTACAATGAGTTCTCTTCTCAGGGCATTGATTTCCTGTCGGGCAGCGTGCACTTCAGCACGCAACTCACCCAGTAACTGGGCTAATTGGTCGGTGAAGTCTGAGGCTTCCATGACGCCCAGGCAGAGGTTCAGGGAGATGCTTCGCATTCTGTTACGCTCACCTTGTCTCCGCGGGGACGTCAGGCACTGGTGCATGGAGTGTCTGCTTCCCTAGTTTGAGGCGCTGAGCGTCCTTTGTTTCCTGGACTGGCCTTGGGTCAGCTCCTATGATAGGGGAAATGGTGGTGAATGAGACTGTCTGTGCCTGCCACCTGTGACCCCCCACCCTGTTCCTTCCACACGTGCTCCCCACTCTGGAGTGCTCTCACCTTGTGTATTTGGTTGGTGGGCTCTCCTTCCTGCTTAGTCCCAGCAGGGCCGCAATGTCCTGTAGGATCCAGTTACTTCACTAACCCTTGACCTTATTGCTTGTGTTGCTCTGCTTGTTATTGTCTGTGTAATCTGTTGTTTTGTATGTGGTCCGTGTGCAGTTATCTGTGTTGTCCTTTGCTGCCTGCCGCAGTCCGTGCTCTTTTCACTGTTGTGGCTCGTGTCACTGTTGTGGCACTAAGCCCACCTTGGTGTGCGTTGGTTTGGTGCAACGTGTGTGAGCGGCTGAGCCAGTGGGTCAGGTTGGCCTGCCTTGTGTCCAGGGGCCAGTACAAGCTCAGGTGAGGTTTGCGTGATCTACCTGTTCTTTCTTTATCTTTTCCAGTAACCAGTGAGCCGGCGTGATGAATGAATCGGATGGATGGCGACGGAAGCAGTGAGTAATGCGCGGCGGTGACAGAGCGCGATGAATGAGCTCAGCGATTCACTTTGTTTTCCTTCTCTTGCTTCAGCAGGTGCCAGCAACCGATGAAAGCGGGAGTCCCCGTCGAACAACCGGGACGTTGCTGGTGGCACAGGTAAATCAGAGCAAACAGGTGAGTATGCGAGGCCCAATGGTCTTCAGCTTTTATTTGCAGGTTTGCAGAGGATTGCTGGCAGGAGTTCCTCGGAGAGCGTTACGCTGCTAACTGCAAAATAACGCAAAGCATGCCTTAGGGATTGGGTGGGGCTTATATGGCCAACCACGCCCTGCCACTCGCAAGGTGCGATGAGTTCCAGAAGTTCTCTACCACGACCATGATTGCAGACAAATGCAAAGGCTAATGGCTCAGAGCCACACCCTTAACTGCAATTAGCACAGAAGTCAATCATTCAGTGGCAGACCGACTACACCTGTGTTTTCCTTGGGGTTAGCTCCATGAGCCTGGTGTCAAAGGCGCCAGGACTGGGCCCAAGTGGCCCTCCTTTGAGGCTTTATCCAGTCAGGGCCCTTATTGTGCCCCAATGTTCCCACTGCTGTTGGGCTGGGGCGATCAGGTCTGCTCATCGTGACAGCTAGTCCTTGATCTAGAGGTATATTTGTGTACAACGACAATGTCTAGAGTAACTAGTCAGTCAGTTTTGGAATCAAATTGTAGTCCTTCTATAACTTGAATGACTTCTCTAGTATCTTTGAGATATGAAGCTCCCTCAGTAGAGAGTGGTTTTATAAAGAAGTCTATATACTTGCCTGCAGGTTCCAACACTGTTCCACATTCAGACACTATGGGTCGGCCTTGTAGGGAACCTGTAGATGTATGTATCTTTGGAACCAAACAAAACACTGGAAGTAAGGGGTTTTGAGCATTTAAATAGGAGAATTCATCCAAGCTCAAATGCCCCAAAACATAAGCTAGCTCTGTGAGAGACAGAATAATCATCTGCAGTTCTTTGGTTGGATCTTTCTTTAATTTGATTTAGTGCTGCATGTTGTAAAAGCTGTCTATAGGTTTCCTGATCATATTTCTGGACATCCTGAATAACAATCCCCCCTCCCTTGTCGGCAGGTTTATCACTGATTTTTCTTGTTCTATTGCTCTAAGGCCCAAGTATTGATCTTTCGGTAGATTAAACCTGGCATGTTTTTTGCTGCCAATATCTTATCTACTCGTTTGAGAACAATCCATTAAAAAGTGAGTATTTCTTTAGGCATTTCTTTCGTGGCAGGTAAAAAGGAACATTTACTGCAAAGACCAGCTGTGGACGTGCTGCCTGTCTCCTCTGTATTGTTATCAAAATACACAAAGTATATTTTTCCTCAGAAATTGATGGATTTCTGGCTCAAATTTAGCAGGGAACTGGGGACGAAAGAAAGCCCTTTGTCGAGAATTTGAATGTGTGCCATAGAAAGTGGTAAACTGGATATATTAAAGACCACCATAGATATATTTGTTCCCTGTGGTTGTGGGTTGAGTATGACCCCCTCCCTTGCCCACGGTCTGCCTCTGCAATTGCCCTGTTCTAAAAAAGAAAAGCTCGCCGAGTTTCTGGATGATTCCAAATTCTCTTGTATGCCATATTGCGCATTAGAGGGTCCTGAATGCTCAATGTCTGACCTTAAAGATGATGTGTCAGAAAATGTGTCCCACATTCTGGATTTGTTGGCCGGACGGCCATACCGTTGATTGGACTGGTATCGATATTGTCCTTTGGGTTGCCATCTCTTTGGCACAAAGTCAACTCCTTAATATGGATAAATTTACGGGGTCCTTAAACTTATCGCTAAGCAAAGATGTTTGATGTGCATGTGATGCCCATCAGAACGATCCACTACCTTGATCGTCTGATGCAAAGTACAGCTGTAACCTATATAGCTAATTCAATAAGCCTCTCGGATAAAATAAGTTCAGTTGTTATGCAAAGCTACATACTGAAGGGCAGATTTCAGGGTCAATATCCAGAATTGTTTGCATTTGACTAGTGCTAGATGGATCGTCAACAGGACGTCATGCACGAAGTAACTGGTGTCGATGACTATGTTCACCTGTGGATCGTAGACGGGGTAGGCATTGTGGTCGAAGGACCCCTACTCTCCAAAGAGTAAGACGAGTGTTTAGCTGTCACCGTAGTCGTGATTGTAAATGACACAGTTATAGACGGGACCAGCAATCAGGCCACTGTCGTTGACCGAGAGGCTGTTGAAACCTACGACTTACGTCCACTTTAAGTTTTTTTGCACTGGGATCTCAACCTCTTTGTAGTGGGAGTCCAATCTGTTGGACAGAGGCCGAGTCAGAGGCCCTAGCACACTCTTCCAGCCAAGCCACCTATCTTCTATGGCGATCCTTCCATGTCTTAGAGGAGAAGGCTTGGCAAATGGAGCAGTCGTCCACCTCGTACGGGTTCAGACAATAGATGCATTTCTCGTGTCGATCGTCCACAAACATTTTCTTGAGGTGACACTTAGAGCAGTGCCTGAAAAGGCTCTTCTTACTAGCGTCTGCCATGCCTGCATGAGAGAGCCTGAACATTGAGAAAAGAGCCTCTTTGAAGATAGATGTTCAGAAGATAGTCAGATGTTCAGAACTTCACCGGTAACATATCCCCACTACCGGCAGTCACATTCATGACCGATGATGAAGAAAAAAGTTTGAACATTTCTAAAGAGCAAAACAATGAGTCTCCCAACACTTAAACATGCAGTAAACATGTGTAGATGGCCACCAGGTATGGAGCTAAGGAGGACCACTGTCATTGGCTGGGACAGTATGACCCAAAGTGACAGCAACAGGCTATAGAAGTACCAAGCAGTTTTACAAGTTTAAAACAAAACTGCTTTATTATTGGGGGAATGGGGAATATTCATGAGCATGTGAATCCATGAACGATGCTGGAGAAGCTCATCACAGTCCTCATAGCCTGAAGGCTTTTGGGTGGTGGGGGGGGGTCAACATTTTCGAAGGTGTTAAATATTCCATTGAGCATGCAGAGAAAAAGGAACTGAGACCACAGGGACATTGCTGGCTGCTTACACCGACTTCCTGTCCGGGTTCTATGCCAAGGAACCTTAACCATGAAGCTGCAATGTACCCCTTGGTGGTGATAAAATGTCAGATGTCTTCTATCACATATATCTACAATGAGGAATCCGTGGGAAGACATAATTAATTCGAATAACTGCATTAGTACTGCAATGTACCAATATAGAAGCCACTGAGACCTATGTATTTAAGCCCTACACCTGGCCATTTTTGGCCCATCCCTTTGGTCTGTAAGGACAAGGACGCAGGTCTAAAATGCCTGCAGTGGCCACATGGGCACACCCTGAGCCCCGCTCTGCACGCTCTAATGTGGTTTAAACTGGGTTTCTGACCTAGACAAGTACACATCCTGTAGGGAAGTTTTAACGGCATCCATTATATTAAGACTACTCCGCTGGCCACATTCAGGCTTTGTATCTCAGATTTTAGGTTCATTAAGAGCACTTTATCTAATCTCACAACAATCTCCACATAAAAAGACAAGAAAAAACCTTGAGGTAAAGTTTATATGAAGTCTGTTAGACATTCACAATAGATATGTGTTTACTGGTCATAATGCAGTTTTCATGATAACGTGCAAAAAATGAAATTAGATTAGCATGGTGTTTAACTCTTTGCAAGGTAAACAAGTGTTAAACATTATGAAATCAGGCCAATAGGATGTTTGTCACTGTGCAACTTGTAGATATAGGAAGCAAGAGAAGAACAAGTTACTCTCTTACCTGGTAACGTTCTTTCGATGGGATGGTCCGACTACATATTCCATATCTATGGCAGTAATCACCACAGCTGTGCTGCTTCAGAAAATCTTTCGGCGTCTGCGTCCTGCGGCGATGACGCTGATACGCCGTCCTCGAGGACCTCCTCCGACGGCCTACGTCACCAGATGTTATAAGTAGGACGCACGACGCCCGTTGCCTCAGTTGTAGTTTTTCCCCAGAACGTGTGGCACCAGTCTTCTGCCAGTCTGACACACAAAGCCTTGCGGAAACGTAAGCTGCAATCGCATAAGAAATTCTGAAGCGGGGAAGGCAGGGAGGGAGCGATATGGAATACGTCGTCGGATCATCCCATCGAAAGAACGTTACCAGGTAAGAGAGTAACTTGTTCTTCGAGGGGATTGGGTCCTCCGACATATTCCATATCTATGATAGAATCCCAAAGCAGTACCAATGCAAGGAGGTGGGAAAATAATTTAGAAAACAGAAATTTAGAATGCCCAATAAAATTAAAGGACCAGATCCTGCCCCCGGATGGAATCGAGGGAGTATTGACGTACAAAGTATGTACCAAAGCCCAGGTGGCTGCATCACCGATGTTACGAATAGGAACACCCCTCTGTAGGGCAGTAGAGGCAGCCATACCCCTGGTAGAATGGGCCCGTAAGCCGGTGGGTCTTACCCGCCAAGCGGTAACACTCAGAGATAGCCAAAATAATCCAGCAAGACAAAGTCTGTTTCGTCACAGCTAGTCCCAAATGCTTTCCAGCGTAACCAATGAAGAGTTGATCGTCCATTCTGACCCAGGACATGCATGCAATATAAAAGCTTAACGCTCTCCCAGGATCAAGCCTATGGAGCCTCTCCTCTTCCTTACCAGGATGTGGAGGAGGATAAAACGCCGGAAGAACAACCTTCTGGCCTAAATGAAATTCCGACACCACCTTTGAAAGAAAGGAAGGACGAACTCTAAGGACAACCCTGTCCTTATGAAACACAGTGAAGGGTGGCTTAACTGAAAGTGCCCGTAACTCACTCACTCTGTGAGCGGAAGTGACCACAACCAAAAATACAGTTTTAAGAGTTAACAGTCTCAAGGGGCATGAATGCAAAGACTCAAACGGAGCACCCATCAGAAACTTGAGAACCTAGGTTCAAATCCCAACCGGGCACCTGGAAAGGTGACAGAGGGAAACTGAGAAATTAAAGGAATTTTAAAATAGGAACACTCTTCAGATGAGCGCTTAAATCTGGACAGCGCCGCGAGGTAACCTTTGACGGTACCCACTTGCAAGCCCCTGTGGACCAAAGAAAGCAAAAAAGACAGAACTATGGGAATGTCACATGCAAAAGGATCCACATTCTTAACCCTGCACCAGTCGCAGAACTTACGGCAAAGGTACAGGGACTTTGTTGCTGGCCGTCTGGCCGAGAGCAACACCTCCATCACGTCTTCAGGGAGGTCCCAATCCTTATACCTCAACCTTTCAGAAACCAAGTGTGAAGGTTGAGGGATCTGACCTCTGGATGGAGAACCCTTAACGGTACCCACTTGCAAGCCCCTGTGGGCCAAAGAAAGTAAAAAGGACAGAACCATGGGGATGTCACATGCAAAAGGATCCACATTCTGAACTCTGCACCTGTCGCAGAACTTACGCCAATGGCAACGGTACAGAGACTTTGTTGCTGGCCTTCGGGCCGAAAGCAACACCTCCATCACGTCCTCAGGGAGGTCCCAATCCTTATACCTGAACCTTTCAGAAGCCAAGCGTGAAGGTTGAGGGATCTGACCTCTGGATGGAGAACCTGACCCCCCTCCCGTGAGAGCAGATCGTCTCGGTAGGGAAGACGATGTGGAGGGCTTATGGACAAGTCGAGAGGGTCCGGGTACCACGTCCTCCGGGCTCATGCCGGAGCAATGAGGATCATCCGGGAACCGAACCTCCGTAACCTCTGCAGTACTTGCGGGATGACGGGGATTGGAGGATACGTGTACAGCAGTGGGAATGACAACTCCACCATGAACGCGTCTCCTAAGGCTCCTTTGGAGGAAATTCCCGCGAGCAGAACCTCTCGCACTTCCGGTTGACACTGGAGGCGAAGAGATCCACTTGAGGGGTCCCCAAAGGGCGAAGATCTCCAGGAGAATCTCCTGAGCCAACTCCCACTCGTGAGAGATCGCGCTCTGCCTGCTCAGAGCGTCCGTCGTCTCATTTTCGTCTCCAGCCAGATGAACTGCCGAGATCGAAACTTCCTGCTGGATTGCCCAGAACCAGAGCTGCATCGCCTCCCTGCACAGAAGAAGTGACCCTGCCCCCCCTTTTTGTTGAGGTAGTGCACGGCCACCGTGTTGTCCGTCAGGATCAGGACATCCTTTCCTCGCACAGTCGGCAGAAAAGCCTTCAGGGCTAGCCTGACAGCCCTCAGCTCCAACAGATTGATTTGGAGTCTGGACTCCGACGGAGACCAACGACTGCTGACTGTCAACTCGTTGGCATGAGCTCCCCATCCCGTGAGGGGTGCGTCCGTCACGATCGTCACCTCCGGCCAGGGTAGCCAAAATGGAGCCCCCCCTCATCAGATTGCCTTCGTCGGCCCACCACAGAAGGTCCTGGGCGACCGAGGACGGCACCTGAACAGGGTCCGACATCCTGCCGGAGGACTGAGACCACTGGAACTTGAGTGCCCATTGCAAAGATCTCATCCGCAACCTGGCCTCTGGCACCAGAAGAATGCAGGATGCCATGAGGCGGAGCAATCTCAAGAACTCGAACGCTGGGAGACTCTGGGCAAGCTGAAACTTGTGCACCATCTGCTGAATGTGATGAGCCCTCACCTGGGGAGGAGAACACTGCCCCAGGGACGTGTCGAGCACTGCTCCGATGTACTGGAGCCTCTGAGTTGGTGTCAAATGGGACTTCTTTAAGTTGAGGGAGAAGCCCAGCTTGTGGAGGGAGTGTTAGGTGACGGACAGATGATCCAGGACTTGCTCGGGAGAGCGCGCCCTGATCAACCAATCGTCCAGGTAGGGGTAGCCGTGAATCCCCCCTTTCCTGAGATGCGCTGCCACTACTCCCATGAGCTTGATGAAGACCCTCGGGCGCAGGTCAATCAGAACGGCAGGACCCGAAACTGAAAGTGCGAGTCTCCAACCGCAAACCTCAGGTACTTCTTGTGCTTTGGATGGATCGGCACATGAAAATAAGCGTCCTTGAGGTCGAGAGACACCAACCAGTCCTGAAGTTGAAGGGCCTGGAGGACTTGAGAGAGAGTAACCATCTTGAACTTGTCCTTCCTGAGGAGTGTTCAAACCGCGCAAATCCATGATGGGTCTCAATCCCCCGTCTTTCTTGGAAATCAAAAAATAAGGGGAATACCATCCCTTGTTCCTCTCCGCTACAGGCACCAGTTCTATGGTGCCTTTCTCCAGCAGGGATTGAATTTCCTGCGCAAGGAGCGGATCCGGACTCTTCAAAGAGAGATTCCCTGGTGGATTGGCGTGAGGCCTCTGCCAGAAAGGAAGACAGTAGCCATGGGTTTTGATCTCCAGAACCCACACATCTGATGTAATGGCACGCCACTCTACAAGATGCTGCGCCAGCCTTCCCCCAACTGGCGAACCATGGGACAGGGCCTCATGACTGAGCTGAAGCGGCTGCGGCGTTGCCTGAGGGCAAAGAGGCAACCGCCCAAGCGGCCTTGGCACCTGGAGTACCTTGTTTTCCACCTCTGGCACTCCTACGGTGGCCCCTTTGACTGGCAGCTCCTCTCGCTTTACCAAAGGATGAGTAATAACGAAAGGAACCTCCCCTCCATTGCTGTCCCCTAGGACGAAAAGGTGGAGGTTGTTGAACTGCAGCGCCCAACGACTTCGCTGCAGCTTTGGAGGTCTGCAACCTCTCAAGGCTCTCGCCAGCCTTGCTGCCAAAAAGATGTTCCCCGTCAAAGGGCATGTTGAGGAGCCGGGCCTGCACATCAGGAGCAAACCCGACTTCCGCAACCACGCAAACCTGCGTATCACGGTGCTCGCCGCCATGGACCGGCTGACGCAATCTGCCATGTCCAAACCTGACTGAACGGCCTAACACATGGCATCCTTGCCATCCTGAACCATGGCAAGGAAACCATCCCGTTCGTCCCCTTCGGGAACATGTTCAGCCGCTAAGCAAACACAGTTCCACTCGTGACAAGGCACATATGGAGTTGGCCGTCTGAAGCGCCAAAACCCCTGCAGAAAACGAGAAGGACCGAGAAACAACAGAAACTCCAAAGAGTTGAGGCGCGCCGAGATTCCCGAAGCAAACAAGTTCGCGGAAAAAACGGAACTGAGGCTACGAGCGTCGTGCGTCCTTGCTTCAGATTAGAGGGGTGGAAACACAGCTCCTTGCTCACAAACATCAAGTATTTTACACTTTGTGAATCAAGGCCATATAGTGAATGGGAGCACAGTTTTCATGTCTTGTTTAATTAAATTTGCTGACACTGCTGTTTCATCTCTCGTATCACAAAAAACACTTAGGCAGTTTGGCATAATATGAAATTATGATCCATCTTGGATGATTTACATAATGCCTACGGCCAAAAGCATCGAAGCATTGGATAGCAGATAGCTTGGTGTTGGAGGACTCAATTAAAACAAGTGCTTTACGTTTGCACCTGAAGTAAAGAGGTTATCCAGTATTGCAAAGATTTTTGGGCAGAATGTTCCAAAGCCTAGAGGCTAGGTCTTGAAATGATCGCCTCATCTCTCTGGATTATTCTTTTTTACATTTTAATTTTTATTGACCTTTCCTACAACACAAAAGAAGACTAAGCAGTAAAAACCCAATCAAAACCATAAATAAGAAACACACTGCCACTCCAGTAGTCTATAAAGCTCCACCTAATGCCCCCCCTCCCAATCCCTACCAGTCCCTCGTGACCCAAAAAACCTCATGTGCGATACCTGGACACATAAAAAGAAGACAGACATAAGAAAAAGGGGAAGACATGTAAGCAAAACCACAAGCCCCAAGCGATACAGAGCAACACTGAGAACTCAATCACATTCTTAGTCAGAAGGGGACGAATCCCACCTCTCCACAGGCACTCCATCCAGCAAGTTATTACCCCACTTCTAACAGCAAGGGACCTCAAGGAGGCATGAACCGTGTGCAAAACCCACTCCATTCCGTCGCTATCTCCACCCTATGTACACAAACAGCTGCAGTTATCCTTTCCATTACTTAAATATTCTTAGCCGTATTGACCCTTTCCACTTTCCCAGGAAACACTAGCCTGAAAATTCCCGGAAAACAGTTTTCTTGGACGAGCAAAGAAGAACTGGACCCTCTTTCCAGGCCCTCTTAAGAATTCTTGTCTTTTCTTCATAATAATGAAAGGGGCAAGCACAGAGCTTGGTCCCCTGAAAGCTCAACCGCTCCCCCTGCATGATAAGTCCTGTCAATGGTGGGTTTAGCGGTTATGTCGCTACCAAAAAGAAGCTCATGGATGGCCCTCTTAATGGCTCTTTTGGTTTCTCCTTCCTTCTCCTGGATCCCAAAAAAACAAAGGTTGGTTCTCTCACGATTTTCAAAATCATCCATCTTCAGTGTCATCTCAGATTCCCTCCTCTCAAATTCCCTGAGCATCATATCGACTTGAAGTTCCACCGTGTAAAGGGAGGTTTGATTAGTTTCCAGTGTAAGCAGTCTATCGTTTATTTTATCAACACATTTGTCCAATGTGTCAAGTCTGACTCCTTTGTCAGCACGCATCCCCCGGATTCTTTTTAGTAGACATTGCATCAACGGGAGCCTGCGACATGATTGAAGGACCTAACCCTTGATCCCGTGGGGGCTGATTAGGGCCGGCAAAATGAAACCACTGGAGAGACGTTTTCCAGTCCAGCAGGGTGGAAGCGGGCGAGAACAAAGACCTCAATGACCTCCGTCCAGAGTCACTCCCTATGATACAGAAACCCAGAGGCCCAAATACCAGTTGACAGCAAACCAAAAGTCCATGATGATTCAGATCCCAACTCCCTTTCAACGCCGGAATCCCCCAGAGCGGATCCCCCAATCTCAGCCCCCTGATGCCCAGGCTTAGAAGGCCCCACTAAAGCACACCATGGAGAGGGTCAACTGGGCAGGAGTCAAAGCACTCTATTGAAGCAAGGTATTCCCCAGCACCTTACCACAAGTACCCACTGAAGGAAGACGCGGGACCTCTGCCAAAGTAGGACACTACGACCTACCCAAAGAACCTCCCCATAAACTCCACCAGGGTTCAGATCTTGATATGCGTAATAGACACCCCTCAATACGAGATCCCCTTCAACTCCTCTGCCACCTCAACCAGCAGGGGACCGGCAGAGGAAGGAAGGCTAGACCCTCTCCCTCCCGGGAACAGGCAATCGACTACCCCAACCAAAGACAGACAGCCCCTTCTGATGCTGCAACCCACCCGGGCTGTTCAGTCTTATCCAGTGCTGGTGAAGAGCTGCTGTGAGGCTCCCATCAGCAAGGGGCCAGTCCCCCCTTGAAAGCACTCCAATACACCTTTTGAACAGTCTGCTCGGCCCAGGGCAGCGGGACCACTACTGCTCCAATGTCCATTCCAAGATCCCGCACAACAAAGGGGCTAAATTTGAAATTGCAGCCCACATCCTGGACACCAGCACAGACCTTCCTAATCCTCTTCAGATGCTTGCAAATCAAGACAGGCACACATCCCTACCCAGAGCCAGGTGGCCCACACCTTAAATCCAATCTCCCGGTCCAGGGCCAAACTCCTTGAGGAGTTACCCTGTCTACGCCTCTGGGCTCTATCCACTTTGTGAGCCGGTGGTCCAGGAGCCAAAAGCCTAGGCTGCAACCATCAGCGCACCCCCTGGTGGCCTCTTCTCTCTGGATTGTTTTAATCGAGTGATGAAACAGTTACTTGCCAATTGGAGTTCAAGCATTGGACAATGGAACCCTCTGCTGTAGATAGTTTGCTCCTATTTCATTTAGCATTTAGTGCTTTGAAGGAAATGGTCAGAGCTTTACATTGAGCTCTAGCTATGAAAGCGAACAATGTAATTTTCTGGGAATGGGTGGGATATGCATTATTTTGGGAGTGCAGGTAACTATTCTAGCCACCATTCTTTGGACTATCTGTAAGCAATCAAGCAATCTAGTACACATTGAGGTGCTCCTTGCAACAGTACATTACCATAATCAATATGAGAATGAACAACTGTTCCAGCTATTGGTGCACTATGGTCTTCTGAAAGAAACGTTCTAATAGGCCTTAATATCACACTTACAAACCCCCAGCAAAACAGCAAGGAATTCATCAGAGACTCGTTAGACCACTGCTGGAGAAAGGGACTGGGCTTAAAGAGAGTTTGTAAAGCCCCTCACCTGTGTAACCAAGCCCTTGGGCAAAGGACATGTCAGGATTGGTCCCCAGAGTCAGGCGAGCACCGGAGGCAATGGAGAAAGAGGGTATAGGTAGAGTTGGGAAGCACATAGCAGATAAAAGGAATGAATACAAGACAGTACGGGTGTTGTAAGGGGGAGGTGGACCGTTAGACCAGGTGGAGGACGGGTGACGGACTGGATTGCTGAGGAGTTCGGGAGGGAGACTGCTGGTCCAGTGCCTGTGAGGTATTGACTGTGGGACCAGTTGTACTTATTGTGGAGGACGGGGGGTGTACGAAAGGACAGTAAAGATGGATAGAGAAGGGGAGAGACAGGGTAGATTAGAAAGGGAATGCTAGGGAGTGTGCATGGCAGGAGGGTGAGCAGAGAGTGCAAGGTACTTTTAGGAGTAGAGGTGAGGGCAGAGTGAAACAGGATGTGGGGGTGAAGGTAGTGGTCAAGGCTCGGCGGTGAGCGTTCAGTAAGCTTAGGGCACACAGCTGCAGACAGGGGGTTTTGTGGAAGAGATGGATGTGGAGAGGCAAGTGTTAAGAGAATAGAGTGGGAGGAGAGAACATTAGGGCAAAGAAGGGTGAGCAGAGAGATGAAAGGAGAAAGGTTAATAGAAAGGAGAGCAGAGAGGGAGCGTGAACATTGGAAGAACGAAGAGCTAGACATGAAGATGACTGGAGGGAGTGGGTCAGGGCAGGAGAGCGAGGGTAGACCAGTGGAAGTGGAAAGATCAAGGGAAAGGAAAGGCCAGCGGCTGAGCGAGACTCTGGAGCAAGGTGTCTTGGGGGGGGGGGGGCACACTTGAACCATTAGTCCCTATTTTTTAAACCTGGGGGAGTGTCAGGGCACTCTTAGATAAATTCCCAGGGGGGTAAAGATTTATTATGCTCGGTCCATTGGGCCTCCATCCAGAGCAGAAAAGGTTCCAGAAAGTAGGGTATACCAATCTCTAGTGACCATCACACTGGTTAATAGGGAAGTCTGGACTAGGGTGGAGGGAGGCCACAGTAAGTTAAGAGGGAGGAATGGCCTTTGGTCAGATGCTCTTCAAACACCTAAATACAAATCTGTGAACTACATTTGGTACTGTGAGCTATTGAGGCCATCAGTGACAAAAGTAAGGGCAGCAAAGGCCCCCAGAGGTACTCGCAATAAATGATACTTTCAGATTCAAACTTCTAATTTCACACAGAGCCGCTCTGCTTTTTAGAAATGAGAGACATCATTCAAAGGCATTGCTCGAAAGTTATAAAGGATGCAAGGCTACATCACTCCCAGTGAGATGATTCAGCCTTGGATTTTAAAAATGGGATGCTTTGCATTCTCGCTTTCCACTGATCCTAAATCAGGAATGGTCCCATATTTTTAAGTCTGGAATCTCACCAGTGCATGAATGGCCATCTAAAGCTGATCAATATCCTCTATCCCATGCAACCAGCTAGAATGGGAGCACAGGAAAACAAAAGACAATCACAAAACAGAAGGCTCAAAATTGGAAACTGGGACCAGTCCTGCAGTAAAGGCCACAATACCCACAGCTCACAAATGTCCAACTTAAAGGCAAAAACCCAGGAAGGAAAAACAGAAGCCCAAAAAATTCCCATTCAGCTTGTCCGCAGCTGTATTTAATGCTTCTAGTCTTGTCCAATGCCCCGATAGGTTTTCCATATTACTGGAGTGTTTCTGTAATCTTCACCATTATGCATTAATTTTGTTTTCTCCTGATCATACAACTTGTACTGCAGTACAAGCTTCTTACAACCTTCCCGCTTGGATACACTCATCACAATCTTCCAACGGCCACCTAACCTAGCGCGTTTTGTTCCGATTAAAGCAGTTTTCTTTTTGCACAGAGAGGCTCTTTCCACTTTGACATTAAACACAGTGTTGAACAATGAGTAGCAATATTAAAATGCTTGATTGTTCTTTGCTTAAGTACGTTCCATAATAATTTAGGTGCACCAATATATTTTAGGAGTTCATTATTTTTGTTTGTCTGTCCTCAAGAATACCGATCATTCTAAGACGCATTATCCGAGGATAGGCAATAAACCTTTCCTATTCTGGTGTATGTAGATGATACCATTTTAATAGCCCGTACCCCTAGCACACTCCAAACGCTGATCAATGTTTATAGTCAATTTATGAATGACATGGACCTATAGGCTAATTCGGAAAATTCTGCTGTTATGGCATGTGCCCAAGGGAAAAAACAAAATGAATTAAAAGCTTAGTAATGGGGCAGTTATACCTAGAGTTAATGAATGCTCCTCCTCAGCAATGACTGGTAAAGCCCATGTTATTAAAAAGAAGATTCGGATGCGCCAATTCCTGGTGTTGGGGTGGGGGGGTTGCTCACTTCATAGCAATGTGTCTGTATTGTTGTATACCTCTGTAAAGCTATCTGTTGCTTCTCGAAGCCAGGTCACTGGGTCTCCCTGGTTCGGCAGCTAACTTCACAGTTCATGTGGGCTATCTGGCTGCGCATTTGGGCTAACCCAAAGGTGGACATTACTCGGTTTATAATCAAGGAACTTAATTAGAGATGGCCGGATGGAGATCCCATGGCTGTGTTAAATTAAATCGAGCCCGTCTCGGATGAATGCACAAGCACTTTTTGCAACTTGCACTTTATCACCATCTTTGGAAATCTCTTCACTATTGGCCTCATTACGACCTTGGCGGTAAGTATCGGACATTACCGCCATGGCGTAAATAGCGTTTACGGCTTGGCCCGATGGCGTAAAGTGCGGCTCATTCCGACCTATCGGGCACGAGCTTTACGCCATGGCGGTAATGTAAAGTACGCGATGGCGGAAATCACCCCAAAACGGCACTCACCGGCGTCGTCCGCCGCGCTAGGTACACTTCCGCCATCCATCTTAGCGGTCACCGTACTTAGCGGTGACCGTAATTAGCGGTCAGCGTACTTTACGGTCACCGTAAATAAGCGGAACCGGAAGTAGCGCCATCGCGCCGGAACGGGAAAGAGCACGGCGGCCATCTTGAAAAACACAATCCATCGGCATCCTCCGCAACCACTCGACATCTGACCCTGAGACCCTGCAAAAACCAATACCTACCCATTTCCCTGCTCGAAAATGCCCAAATCTGTCCGAAAAGCTTGTGACCGGCAGCGGCAAGACCGGTTCACAATGGAGGAGCTCAACATACTTGCTGAGACCCTACAGGAGAATTCCGCTGTGGTCTTTTCCACACAGATGACCCGGCCGGCTATTGTGAAGAAGAAGGCCATATGGGCCTTAGTTGCCCAGCGGGTTAGTGCGGTAGGGACCGTCCCCCGCAACGCAAGGCAGTGCCGGAAGCGCTGGGACGATCTCCGGCTCCGCGTCAGGAGCATCCTCTCGGCGAACCGCAACATGGGCATGGCGACCGGGGGAGGATCTGAGTCCCCAATCAAACTACAGCCCTGGGAAGAAATATGCGCCTCAACAATCGGGATGGAGTCCATTGAAGGGGTAGGAGGGGCGGAGCGAGGAGCACCGGCATCAGGCGATGCAGGTAGGTGCCTCAAATGAAGCCATGCTAGAGTCACTGAAGTCCATTCATGTGAAGCCCAATGTTACCCTATAGTGTAAATGCAACACATCAGCAGGGCACTGCCTAGAGCCACATCTGACCTCCACCCAGTACGCATGCAGTATGCACACCCTAACTGCAGGCACCCACATACCTCCATGCTACTTCCACGCAAAAGTGAGACAACCTGTATGCCCCTGCCTCAAATGTGCCGCATCTAGTAACCCAAATGATGTCATCCATCACGATGCACGCGCAATGTACGCAGACCCATCAATAACACTCTTCCTCCTTTGCTCCACCACAGGCTCAAACTCAGAACCCGATGATGAGGACACACCTGACACCACACCTGTCAAAAGGGCCAGGACCACAGGGCCAACACTACAACCCTCCACCTCTGCTGCAGCTAAAAAAAACACCACAGCAGCCAAAAGCCGGTGCCAGACAACAGGACAGGCCACTGACCGGCACCCCAGCAGGTAGCAAGGTAGCTGCAGCAGAAGCAGTAAACATCCCCCAAATGGTTCCCACAGAGGGGACAGGTTCAGCAGGAAGCAGCACTATGGGGGTAACTGCTGCCATACCAGCTTGCTCAGACAGTGATGCAGGGGATGCAGAGGATACTGATGTGGGACCCCCCACTGCCCACCTCCAATCCCCCACCCTGTCCCAAAGCAGCCCACATGAGGATGCCACACAGGTGCAAATCGATGATGACGATTGGCCATCCCCCCCAAGCCCTGTTGTAAGTCTGCAGGAGGGGAGCAGCCCCATGGACACACCACAGGCAATAGGCATGGCACAGAGGGAACAACAGAGCCTGGAGGAGATCATAACTTGCCAGCAGCAACTCTCCTCGCTCCTTAATGAGCATGTCACGGAATGTGGGGGTGCAAGGGCATCAATGGAACACTGCACCGAGAACCTGAGGGCAGCGATGGTGCAAAGCACCGAGACCCTGAGGGCAGCGATGGTGCAAACCTCCGAGACCCTGAGGGCTGACATGCAGTCCTCCACAAAGGACATTTGTGCCGAACTTGCTGCCATGCGGCGCGTGCTGTCTGAGCTTGCACGCTCAATTCGGGACATGCATCCAACTGAGCAGCCAAGCACATCCTCCGCTGCCAGTTCCACCCCGAGCAGCCCCGTCTGCCGATCAGGCAGGACCCTGCGGAGCACAGGCAGGGGTGCCCCGGGGTCTGGGAGAGGGGGCTGCCAATAGTGCCTGCCCGGTGCAATAATACATCAGCCACTTGATCACAGGGGGTGTTGGGGTATTCAGGGGGGAGGGGGGAGGGGGGAGTGGGTGTGTTGGGGTATTCAGGGGGGAGGGGGGAGGGGGGAGTGGGTGTGTTGGGGTATTCAGGGGGGAGGGGGGAGGGGGTGTGCCACGACATGTTATCTCCGAAATACACTTTTTGCTTCTCCAAAATGAATTGTGTCGACATTTTCATTGCATATGTGTGCTTTATTGGTGTACAGTCCACAGTGTGCATGTCCCAGGAACACACAGTGGCCCAAGTGCAGTCTCCATGTGGTACACACCAGCCGTGTGTGTTAGAAGCAGTGGTCGATGATAGTTTGGCGCATTGCACGCCCCTCCTGGGCATCGCCTCCTCCATAGGGTGCCGCCCCATCTGCACCCTCCTCATCTGCGTCAGGGGGCAGGGGCACATTCCGTCTGACGCACATATTGTGTAGAATGACACATGACATGACGATCTTTGCCACCTTCTCATGGAGGTACAGGAGTGCACCACCAGACCTGCTGAGGCATCGGAACCGTGCCTTCAATAGGCCAAATGTTTGCTCTGTGACCACACGGGTACGTGTATGTGCACGGTTGAAGTCCTCCTCGTGCTGGTTCTGCGGGTTCCGGACTGGTGTAAGGAGCCACTTCTTCAGGGGATAGCCTGCATCACCTGTATTTGGGCGAGATTGTATGTGTCAGTCATGACGTATGACAAAAAACATGATGTGCCACCATGGCTTGTATCCAACTGTTACTTTGGATCACTCCTACATGCACTGATCAATTCACACAATGCAACAAGTATATGCTCATGTCTCCCATGGCCTGTCTTGCATGCCATCACCCAATGTATGCAGTGGGGTGGAGTGCATTGTGAGTGCCCATCCACTGTGTCCGTTCATGCCGTTTGGTTAGTTGGCCTGGCACATGTCCTGTAATGGCAATGCGCACATCATTGCAACATTTCTGTGCGCCTCATCATGGCCCCAGTGAGCGATGGTGATGTGGACAGGGGCATTTTGGGGGCCCTGCTGTCTGTGTAATGGTGTGTTGATGTTTCTGTCCGTCATGTGCCTCCTTCGTGGTCAGTTGTGGGGGACAGGCCTGTCGGTTGATGGTGTTTGGTGCATTTAGGTGTTCTTCATTGTTGGCAATGGGGTCTGATTTGGTAAAATGCACATGCAGATGGTTGTGTCATGGTTGGGGCACGACCTCATTCACAGGGGAGGGCTGCATACATTGGGTATTGGCTTTACTGGCGTTGGGTGGAGTCTGGGTTGCTCTAGGGTATCATCTATCTCCGTTCTCTCTGCTACTCACAGCCAGGTGGAGTATGCATCATTCCCCCCCCCTTTCAGCCAGGTGGAGTATGCATCATTCCCCCCCCCCCCTTTCAGCCAGGTGGAGTATGCATCGGTACGTCATTCACCTACCCACTTCACATTTCCATGGTCATGACATTGGACTCACCGAGTAGCCAGGATCTTGGGCCGGCATGTCGCTCCATGTAGCGTGGTATTGTGGAGTTCCTCGGGTCCATTGCGTCATGGGTTGATCCGGGGAATCGGGCACAACAATGTGTGATGATCTTGTTGGAGTCACAGACCATTTGCACGTTAATTGAGTGGTACTGTTTCCGGTTGCGGTACGGTACCTCCATGGCACGTGGAACAACCAATTCCACATGGGTGCAGTCGATGGCACCAATGCAACCAGGTATGCCTGCTAGTGCATGGAATCCCACTTTGGTGTTTGCAATCTCCTGGGCAGTCCGTGGTAATGAGATGTGGTCATCTGTGTGCTTGAGGAGGGCATCGAGCACTTGGATGAGCGTACGTGAGTATAATGGTTGTGAGATTCCATGCAAGTGCCCCACTGTGTGCTGATAGGTGCCTGTGGCCAGGAAGTGGAGTACAGACACTACCTTCAGTAGGGGTGGGATGGCGGTTGGACTTTCTATCATGCTGACGATGTCGTTGTGTGTCATGTCTACGATGGCGGTAATGGTGTCCCGGTCCAAACGGTACAGGGTATGGATCTGCTCTGCAGTGAGGTTGAATGGACTGGCTCTGATGCGTGGGATTGGGGGCTGCCTGCGTGGTGCCACTGGCTGTGCTGGTGGGGCTAGCTGGCCCTGCCTTGCCCTCCTTCTCCTCCTGCGTCTCCTCCGTGCAGCCTGTTGTTGTTGTTGTTGTTGTTGTTGTTGCTGCAGTTGTAGCACTCGCATTGCTATCAGGTCCTCCAGCCCCAACATTGCTAGTCGTATTGGTATCATTGTGGAGTGTGACTGGGTGTGGGAAGGGGTGGGGTGTGCACTTTTTGTACTTCCTGAGTCTGTATTGCCTTCACCTGTGCTGTTTCTGTGCACCTGTGGCAGCTGCATTCACTTTACTTGTCCCTTTACGGTTGGTTCGCGATGGCGTAATTAGCACCATGGCGGTAAGGTACTTAACGGCCTGGGTGATGGCGTTAGGTGCATGTCCGCTCGGGTCGGCATTCGCGTACCTTACCGCCATGGCGCTAAGTACGGTGTGGGAGGTCGCGTGCGCGCTCCCTTGGTGCAGTTAGCGGCAGCGTTAACTACGATGGCGCTAATGGCATCGTAGTTAACGGTCACGGGTCATAATCGTCCCTGGCGGAAAACGATGGCGGTAACCATTTACCGCCATCGTTTTTCACTTAGCGCCAAGGTCGTAATGAGGCCCTATGTCTTTCAGCGATTTCCCATTTTTTGTGTTCAAATATTTTTATTGAAGTTTTACAAACAAAATTCAACTAGACAGACTTCGTCAATTCTATCCCAACAAAACGTTACTGGCAGTCACATGCAACACTGCTCTTCAAAAGAACTATCACGACTAATTCAGCCCTGTATTTAATCCCAAAATTGCAATAGATTAACGCCCTCCCCCCAACATCAACAAGTCATACCAACGTAACAACCTCCACGTACTCCTCCACCACAGGCCCCGGGCCTCCTACAGTGGGGTACCTCTTAACAAATGTTAAGGAGCCCGAGGGCTCAGAGTCTCGGGCAAGAGTTGAAGTCCTGATTAGTTGATTTAATAAACTGCAGGAAGCCCTCCCCTTTCTGAAAGAAGCATGTTTGTTCATGATGTAAGGCATAAGTCACTTTCTCACAGATAAGGGGTCTCCACATCCCAACCACACAGTCCTCTATGGATGGAAGCTTATCTGACCTCCACTTTTCTGATTTGGCATTTCTGGCCGCTATTAGCAGCAGCCGAAGGAGCTGAATCGAGCCCCTCCCTTTTTGCTCCTTTCTTTGAGCCCCCATATCCAGAAGACACATTTCAGGAGCACAGTAAATCGACACACCAGTTATTTGTCTCAGGGCAGGGACTACCTCCCTCCAGTAGGGTTGAGGCAGCACCACCACGTATGCAGGTATGTACCTGTCCCTCCACAACCCCTCCAACACAGCCCCGTGGCCCACTTTCCCTTATTACAAGGACTGATTTTCTATACTCTAGCCTGGTAGACAGACGTCTAGAATGCCAACCTAGTACAGTGGCAGGGACAAACCTGGGCACTGTAGCCAAACCAGTTCAAGGTAGGTGGACGAGTGGTCTAGGCTAATTCTCAAGAGGTGTTTTTTGTTTAAATAAGAGGACAGGATTGAGCCCCTTTTACCATTATACTCTGTTCAAAGAAATCCGGTCCCCTCATGACTATTCCCTAATAGTATAAGCCCTCTTTCGTGAGCTCCATGAGGATTATTGAACAAGGGATCGAAACCAACTGCAACCCAAGTTTTAATCTTGTTGAGTGAGTATTCACATTAAAACCCCAGAACTGAATGGCATGAGTAGATAATCTTTTATTACAAAAATATTTTTTTAAAAACACAAATAGGCCACAAATATCAAACAGTTCATAACCATAAAATTACTAAAACAACTCACTAAAAGGGAAAGAAAAAAGAAAAGAGAAAAATATGGAATAAATAAACAATTGAAAACCAAATTAGCAGTGAAAACCTATAACCAATTCTCAAAGCAACCGTTTATCCCAAATAATAATCTGTATAGAAACTAATCAATCAACAAACCAAAAATTCAATGCACAAACAAAACAATCACATAAAAAGACACAATAAATGTAACTAGCATTTAGCACAGTCTAACATGTTCATGTCTATTATTGAACCTGTTATCTCATTCTAAGGTTCTTAAATACAGCTTAGTCACTTAACTTCTAATACTTTAATGTCACTGTGAAACTAATCTCACAGTATTTTAACCCATCATGTTTCATTCCCAATTAATTAACATCAACTGTAGGGAAATTCATCAAGGGACGAAATGTCTAAACCTTTCAATGTGTCATCAACTTCAACTTCTTAAAGTCTGTAGCTCCAGCGTTGGGTTCAAACTCTTTGAACAGTCCTCCTGGGGTTTCTTACTGCTATAAAATATGCAGTTACCTATGGAAATAGTACAACACTATTATGAGTTGCACCGCTATATAAAATAATCAAGCAGTCTTCTCACCATAACTACTAAGATAATACTGGTGAGGCTTACCATATTCCAGTCGATAGTTACTGGTTGGTGTGGGAAGTAGAACGTCTTACAATTAGAAGCTGGATAAAAAAAATAAACAAAAAAACACAACCACTCAGTGTTCAGATCAAGTCATGTTCAAATATAACAGTTCTCCTCTGAAGGAAAACATTTCCAAAGTTGGTAAATAGTTGTCATCTCACCCTGCTCTTATTAAGGCTGTTTGGGCCAGATGGATTTTAGTACATTAGTGCAAGTGGCTGTCTTGCATCTTACTAAAAAGCTAACGGAAGCAATTAATTTGATGCATATACGAATATCAACTGTCTATTCTTTTTTGCATAATAGAATGTTTCTAGATGTTTAAAAAGCGCCAAAAGGAGCTGGAGGAATTTGTATCGTGAATGGTATAACATGTTTTGCACTCACCATTCTCAAACGGTTCTGTAGTGTCCTGATTTGCCCAAAAGCTTTACCTTTTCCTTTACGGTAATTGAAAACACCAGTTTTTGATATGCATGGTCGCTAGCGGTATTTAACTGCGGCGTTGGTGTGCTGCAAAATCAAAACGGAAAAGATGTTGTATTTGATGTATTTTAACCTCTTATTTCTAATTGTGAGATTCTGAGCCTTAATTCGAATTTCACATAAGGATTTTTTATTTTCAATCATTGTGCATACAGAGACCAAATATCTTAATTTGGAATTCTCGCAGCACATATGTAGGTGAAAATAGAGCGAGTTGGAGAAAGTAAATAAACCGAGGGTAAAGAAGGGGTGGTGTCATTTACCTTGCTGCGACTGCGGCTACTCAGAGAACTTATCCGAAGGACTGGTCAGCTTCTGGTCTCATCACACATGCTCGCGCATGCGTGTTGAATCTTTGTAAGATATATTTAAAATACCGGAAGAGCACCGGCTGCAATGAAACAACTAGACCGCTGTTGTTGTTATTCCTTATCAAGAGGCTAGCCTTCATCTTGGAAGAACAGCACTTTAAAATGGATGTTGGTGCTATTATTTAGAATGGACACTATTAGACAATACAAGAAAACAAATTCAGCAAGCCTTGTATTTTAATAAAAAAAACTTTTTATACATTTTATTATGCAAGCTAGGATATTGCTTGCAGCATTTCACTTGTGGCTTAATGAGGCATCTCTTTTTTTCTTCTACTTTTTTTTGTTTTTGGTTGTTTTCTATTGCCACATGTATCACTCCATTTGTCACTCCATTTGTATCAGAGGTAATAGGTCATATGGCCTGTTATTTTGTGGTGCCTGAAATCTATATTGATGACCAATCAATCGAGTCATTTAGCCCATTTTCAACGTATTGCAAAGATAAATCAGTTTTTGCTTTTTGTTGTATAATCTCTTTTTTTATTGCAGTATCTTCCGATTGACTAACTTGTGCCAAAACCGTCCATGTAAAAGAATCTGGAGTATGTTCCTTTGCTAGGAAATGTCTAACTATAGGTGCAGTTACTGCTGCATTCCTAATGCTACTCTTATAAGGGCAAGTGCTTCTTATTCGAAAGTCTGTTTTTCTGAACTATTGTGTTTGAGCCTCGAGAACTGTCCTACGGGGAGATTTTCCCTTGTGTGCCTTGGACGACAACTATCAAATTTCAACAAAGAATTCCGATCTGTTGACTTATGATAAGGTTTCACCTTCAGTACCTTTTCTGACCTATCGGCCCAGATAGTGATATCTAAGAAATTAATTTCTACCGCACTACTCACAGCAGTAAACTTCAAAAATTGGTTCTGTTTGTTTATCCACTTTGTAAATTAATCAAATTTCAAAGCATCTCCGTCCCAAACCACCAAATTATCATCAATGAACCTTCTCCATACATGGAGATGGGGTAAGAATGGATTGGATGCATTGTAGATTAACTCTTTTTCAAAGGATTCTACGAATACATTTGCTGCCGAAGGTGCCACCGAGGACCCCATTGCGGTACCATGTATTTGGTGGAACAGTTGATTGTTGAAACAGAAATAGTTTTCCTTCAAGGCCATTTCTGCACATCACAGAATAAAGCTATTTGGAGTGGTACCTTCTGTTCTCTTGGTTAGGAGTACTTCTTCTAATACTGCCAGTGTCATGTCTTGAGGAATGCATGTATATAATGAGCGCTGAAATCCCACAACACCAGGAATCTATGGAATCTACTCAACCCCCCCACCTCCACGCCAAGATATGTTGATATCAGATGTTCAAGAGGCACAATGGATCTCACACTAGAAAGAACTATATAAAGAGAGACCACGGGGGAGTGAGTAAACAGGGAGTGGGTAGCCATCCGCAGCGGCCAAATAGCCACCAAACACAATTGTATGTGAAAGGAAGCAAGGCCACAAAGTAGAGGCTCACACAACAGCCAGACAGGGAGTCATGTCAGATAAAAACACAAAAATGCGACACAGTAACCCTGAAAGTGGGCCTGTTGAACACACGTTCATTAAATAAAGATGCACATAGTGTCCATGATCTTATTACAGACAGGGACCTAGATCTTATGTGCATTACTGAAACATGGCTGAAGGATCCCATCGGCCCAGTAGGTATAAACGCAGTCCCAGAAGGATACACATTATATAATAAAAATAGAGAAAGTGGACAGGGTGGAGGAGTAGCAGTAATAGCCAAGGAATCATTACATCTCTTCAAAGCTAACTTTGAATGCACGGGGTGTGAGACCATCCAATTAAAGCTGACCCACACACCCAGCGACTGTCTAAACATCATTGTGGTATATAGACCACCCTCTTTAATTTCCGACTTTGATAACAAAGTATCCTCGCAAATAAGCAAGCTGTCACGACCCTCGCCCAAAACCCCCTCTGGCAAACCCATTGGCCAGGTGGAGTCAGGACTCGGGCCTCTAGAGCCTGGCATCCTCTTCAAAAGCCCTCATGGGGCCAGTCCTGGTGCCTATGGCGCCAGGCTCATACACCATGAACAACAATGTGCTTGGGAACTACTTTATTGTATTGTCAGCCAACATGGAGGCATCCACATAGCTTGGTACCTAAGAACCAAGCTATGCGGTCTAGTGTTTTGGGTGTGGCAGGCCTGGAACTACTTTCCCTGGTACTACTTTACCTGGGCTATATAAACCACACCCTGGCTGCAGAACATGCTTCGTGTTACTTTGCAGATTGCAACGTGATACTCACTGTGTCCAGCTATTCCCTCGAACCTCGGAGAAACAGAACCTATGTCGAACCTATGTTGAGCCCTGCGCTCTGTCCTATGGTCACCATTAGACCTCACCTGACCCAGACTGAGCCCTGTGTTGTATTCTATGGTCGCCAGTAGACCACATCTGACCTATGCTGAGCCCTGTGCTGTACCCTATGGTCACCATTAGACCACACCTGACCTATGCTGAGCCCTGTGTTGTACTCTATGGTCGCCAGTAGACTACATCTGACCTATGCTGAGCCTCGTGCTGTACCCTTTGGTCGCCATTAGACAACACCTGACCTTTGCTGAGCCCTGTGTTGCACTCTTCGGTCGCCAGTAGACCACATCTGACCTATGCTGAGCCCTGTGCTGTGCCCTATGGTCGCCATTAGACCACTCCTGACCTTTGCTGAGCCCTGTGTTGTACCCTATGCTCGCCAGTAGACCACATCTGACCTATGCTGAGCCCTGTGCTGTGCCCTATGGTCGCCATTAGACCGCATTCTCCTGCCACTGGAACTGGAAGGATGCCATACCTAGCATTAGTCCTCTGTATCATGGCTACAGTCTCACAGGTTGTCCCTAGCAGTCAGGATCACATCGATCAGTCACCAACACCTACCTCAAACTTCAGCCAACTCACTACTAACACTATGCAACCTAATCTCTCCACATTCTGCAAGGCCCAAGAAACAATACTCTATGCCTCCCTACCTTGTACCACTTCCAATAGCAACAACAGACTCGCGCAAGACTAGAAAAACTACATGAACCACTGAGAAGAGCCCTTCCAGCCTCCAACCCCAAAACCAACTACAAACCTAGCCCACGATTGCCCAGCCACTCTAAATGGCCTACTCAAACATCTACTATGAATGTGAACACCATCCAGCTTAATAACCTCCAACCTAAAGCTTGCCCCACTGTAGCTAAACCCATCCGAGCTAACAAAACTCCTGAGGACCCCCCTCTCAAGAGAGCGCTCCTTAATGCTAGATCACTAGTCGCTCACGCTACGGATATCGCCGATTTAATCACGGAAGGGAACCTGGATTATCTTGCAATTATGGAAACCTGGCTCCATAATGCAGCAGGACCTGCCCTCATGCTAGCTGTCCCTGACGGCTACACCATAACCAGACAAGGCCGTGATAATGCACGAGGTGGCGGCATTGCGATTATTTCTAAAACGGCTCTTGGTCTCAGACTAGCCCCTACCCAGCCTCTACAATCATGTGAAACCCTCACTGCCAAAATGCAGATAAACAAGTCGCAATCCATTACCATACACCTTATATACAGACCACCCGGCCCTCTTGGTACCTTTGAGGAAGACTTGCATAATATAATTATGAACAACCTGAAACCTACCACGCAACTACTATATATTCAACTTAGGATTTAACGACCAAACGGACAAAAATGCCACAGAAATAGCTAATAAGATCAAAGCACTAGGCCTTACCCAAAAAGTCACTACACCCACCCACCTTAAAGGGAGAATATTGGATTGGGTAGCGGACCTTAACTGCTCTGCCACCATCACCTCCATCCTGCCTTTAGCATGGACAGACCATTCTCTGATCTCCTTTCTCTTATCCACTGTCAGACCCACTCCACTGGCTTGACCACGAGCGCCACCATGCCCAACCAGAAGCAATAAAAGTATCACGGTAGAAAAAATCATCCCCGCCATACTGCCTACTCTCAACGCACTGCCTGATAATCTCGACCCCAGCAGCCTAGTTCAGGAATTAAACAACATTATGCTCACCAGATTGGATAAAATTGTTCCTATCAAACTCAGACCGAGCAAACCCATAGCCCACCTAAACAAGTGGTTCACCCCACAACTCAAAGACCTTCGCACCTTAAAGAACAAAAGTGAAACAAATTGGAGACTATGCCCCTCTAGTGAGAATAAAGCCAAATTAACTGCACTCTCCTCAGTACAAAAAGGTAATCTGCCAAGCAAAACGCGACTCCTACGACAAACGTATTGCTAATTCAAACTCAAGCATGAAAGAACTCTTCTGCATACTTAAAGAACTTGAGTCCCCTATTGCTATCCCGGACGTCTGCACCAAGGACAAATCCTGGTGTACAGATATCCGACAAGCCTTAGCGCATAAAATTGATACACTTCAGAATAAAATTCAACTAAAAAAGAAGGCTCTAAACCTACAGCATTCGCCTAACACTCTCCTGCCCAACGAGCCACCACCGGCACATAATGCCACATTCCACTTCTCTAAAATGTCCATCCTAGAGGTAGAAAAAATGATCCTATCATTGAAGCCCTCAAACTGTAAAGGTGATATCTGCCCTACACAGCTAATAAAAGACGCTGCTAGAGAACTCTCCCCATTTATAAATGCCTCATTTGCTACAGGTACTATACCTGCCAACCTCAAGCAATCCTGGGTGCTACCACTCCTCAAGAAACAGACACTTGATCCCCTCATCCCTACTAACTACCGGCCTATCACCACAGTCCCTTTTTTACTACAAATACTGGATAAGGCCGCCTACACTCAAATTCAGAAGCATTTAGAATTGCACAAACTCCTGGGCAACAGACAATCTGGCTTCCGTCCACTGCACGGAACTGAGACTGCCCTAATTGACCTTAAGTCCCAGATAGACGAGTTGAGAGACAAAGGTAGGACAGTACTCCTGCTTCTACTCGACCTCTCCGATGCATTCGACCTGGTCAACCACAAGGTCCTATGTCGGCACATTGACTCTGCAGCTCACTTCTCCATGGACGCTATCAAGTGGATCATGTCCTTCTTGAGTGAGAGGACCATGAGAGTCTTCTCCCCCTCAGCATCAGCCGATCCTACACCTATCCTATGTGGTGTTCCCCAAGGATCCTGCGTCTCGCCTACCCTCTACAACATCTTCACTAAGCCACTGTTCGACGATCTGGACCAGCTGGGTATCACCTACACTAACTATGCAGATGATACTCAGATTCTCCTACCACTTTCTGGGGATTACGGTACAGACATGGGCCTAGTGAACAAAGTTTACCTTATCATCCAAGCATGGATGGCCACACACGGTCTATGCTTGAACGATGATAAGACTGAACTAATAATATTGGGCTTGCAGGCCAACATTAAAAAACTAGGTCAAGAATATTCATCTTTCAATATTGACGGCAATACTATTAAAGTCTCCAAGGAAGCAAAAACCTTGGGATTCTACTTGGACTCCACACTATCCTTGGACAAGCAGGTCAAATCCCTTACCTCGGCTACGGCTTACACATGCAAACTTCTTAGAGCTGGTAAACCGTTCCTCTCTGACAATAGTTGTCTGATCCTGGCTAGAGCTCTTATACTCTCTAGAATCGACTATTGCAATGCCCTCTACATTGGGGTTAACAATTCCACCATTCATAAGCTCCAAACGCTACAGAATAATGCCTTAAGAGCAGCCCTTGGCATAAATAAGAAAACCCACATTTCTGCCTTGAGACGTCAACACAAATGGCTCTCCACATCCAATGAAATACTTCTAAAAACACTCTCTTTGACACACAGAGCCTTGAACAATGCGGCCCCTAGTTACCTTATAGACAAACTTCAGAGAAGAACTTCTCTCAGACCCACTAGAAGTGGGAACACCAATTGCCTAAATATCCCCAAATACAAACTTACCACCATCGGGGGTAATGGCTTCACTGTTAAGGCAGCCAAAAGCTGGAATGCACTGCCCCAGGAGTTGAGAGCTGACCAACCATAGCCACTCTTCAGGAAAAACTTAATAAAACACATCACTGCCACCAATCCTTAGCTTCCCATCACCTTCTCCCGTGAGGACACTATCCTGCAATTATGAAACAGTATGTATCTTTCTATATTCTTTCCTTATGTAAATACTGCAGCCTATGTATATGTAACCATATAATATGTATATCCTTAGTGCATATACCCTTGCTTCAGTCCTATTATCCATATTGTATATATCCTGTTATCATGCAAAATTGGTCATCTTGCTATATGTAAATTCTGTAACCTGTGTATACACAACCATGTAAGCCTTGCATTTCCTTGTCGTTGCGCCCTTTTACTTACGAGTCTGTTGCGCTTAACAAATGAATAAACAAACAAACAAACAAACAAACAAACCTGCAAGGTGACAAAGGGAACATCATTAGCAGCAGCATCTTACCTGCAGTCTTCATCTTTAAACACTCGCAGCTACTGAGAACAGCTTCCTCGGATCTGCACGCCTCCCGGACAGAACGACCTGAAAGAGCAAGATAGAGGCAACATTAAAGAAAGCTGTAGAGACATTTACAAATTACGAACTGCTCAAAAGGCTTACCTGGCTGGTCGCCTCTCGGCTGGCACCACTCCGGACATTCCACTCGCGCTGAAGAACACTGCGACCTACAAGGAAGGAAAACACAGGTTAGCAAAGGCAAGACTTTGCAGCGCTGTGCATAGCGCTTACTTACCGCATCATAGCGCTCTTAATGCTCCATTATTTACCAGCGGGGCTCAACCAAGCCAGTTTGCCGCGCTGAAGCTCTGCATACCTAAGGGAGAAAAAAGAGAAATTTTAAACAAAGAGAGGCATGCAGGATAGCAACAAAACTAAAGAACAGCAATAAGACCTACCTGAACAATATGAAACGGGCCGGAGTCAGTGAAGTAACTGGACCACACTCGCCCATGAAAGACAACGCGCCCCTGCAAAGAAGGCAGGACAGAGAGCATGCCTAATTCTACCACAAGGCAGAACCTTCCCCGCAGACCACATCAGGACAAAGCTGAGAAGCATACCAGCGAGTAACCCAGCTGGGTGGCGTCCCTGTGAATGCCAGGTGAGCGTAACACAAACTGGTTTCAGACAACTCATCCACCCTACTAGTGGGGGACATGAACCGGTAGAGGGGGAACCCAGAAGACAAAGATGCTATGGCCCTGGAAAGCACCATGAACAACATGGGCTTCCAAATAATAAATAATGAACTCACCACCCCGCAGGGAAACCAGCTGGACTGGATCTGCACAAATAACTTACAGTCATCACAGGTTAAAACAGAGCCTTGTATCTGGTCTGACCCTAGTCTGGTCACCTTCGAGATACTACTAACCCCCTCATCCAAACAGCAAGAGAACCCGCATGTGAACGTTTGGAGCAGAAACTTTAAGGACATTGGGTCAGAGCAATTGAAACTATGCTTAAAGCAGATCCTAGAGTTCTTTACAGACAACGATGACTGCAAACACATGTTAGTGAAATACACTAAATATATGCAGGCGGTGGTAGACAAGAATGCTCGATTGAAAGTAAGTTAGTTAGAAAAAACAACAATAAATGTAAATGGTACAATGAGGATACCAACAAACTCAAACAAGTAAAACGTGCCAAGGAACAAACATGGCGACGGAAACAAAGCCAGGAAAATAGGGAGGACTGGAAACGCTCAGACCAAGCGTACAGAAAGGCAGTTAAAGAAACAAAATGTAACTATTACAATAAAGCAATAGAGGCAGCTCCCAATTCGACCAGTAGACTTTTAAACTACTTAAGGACATTGAAAAACCCAAGGTGCTCTCACCACGATATAATCCATCTAAGGAAGACTGCAACAAGCTACAAGAAGCTTTTGCTGCTAAAATCCTAAAAGCTAGGCATAACATCATATTAGCTAGAGCTGCTACAAGTATAGAAACACCCCCGGGAGAAAATCTCATATTTAAAGAGAGAGAGAGATTTGGTTTCTTAGCTATCACTGAGGAGGAACTATGCCTGTTGATGTCCAAAATGAAGCCAACATCTTGTGCGGAAAACATCCTTCCCACAAAGATCATATTGGACCACAAATAACCTTTTGCACCCACCCTGACTAGGATAGTTAATGCATCCTTTACTGAGGGATCAGTCCCTAATGCTATTAAGGATGTCACGATAACCCCTCTAGTTAAGAAGGCAGGTCTGGATCCAAAGGATCCCCGCAATTTACGCCCCATCACTAATTCGAACTTCATTTTGAAGATCTTAGATAAAATAGCTACAAACCAGCTACAAAAACATGTGGAAGCATCTGATATTATACTTCATGAACCCCAATCGGGCTTTCGGGCAGCTCACAGCACAGCGTCAGCCATGCTGGATTTACAGACCCATATGCTGGAGCTGATCGAGAAAGGCAAACCCGGGATACTTATGCTGCTGGATCTCAGCGCGGCGTTCGACCTGGTAGACCACCAGTTACTTCAATCTGCACTTGATAAAATCTCTGGGTGTTCTTCAATAGCACTGGCATGGCTAGCCTCCTTCCTGAAGGACAGGAAGGCGAGAATACATTGGGGCGACAAATTCTCAGAGGCAGCTCCGATCATGTTCGGAGTCCCTCAGGGAGCAAGCCTGTCCCCATTACTTTTGAACCTTTATATGAGAAGCCTCTGCGACCTGCTGGAAAACATCAGTGTATTCTTTACAAACTACGCCAAAGATACGCAGCTTATTTTCGAAATGACAGGAGATTATATCTCCGACAACGCTAAAATAGAGGAGGTCTATAATATCATTGATATTTGGATGCAAAGACACTTGAATGTGTCTAAATAATACCAAGACTGAACTAATGGTTTTCGGATCCCGCAAGGCTAGATCCAAACTTGGGACACAATATAAAGCCTTCCCTATCAAAGAAGCCATCATACCAGTATCGCCCCAAGTAAAAACATTGGGGATGATGGTTGTAGCGTCAGTAGGCCCTGAAGCACAGGTCAATTATGTGAACAAAATAATGTGTACTACTTGCGCCTTCTAAGAGCCATCAGACCCTTGATAAATGAAGCAAACACTGCTACCATCGCGAGAGCAATTCTGTTATCTCATTTAGATTATGGAAACACCTTGCTGTTGGGAGCCTCCAAGAGAGAGTTACAAAGGTGCTAAGTGATACAAAATGATGCAGTTCGCATTATTAAGAAAAAGAAATATAGAGACCATATACCAGCAGGAAGAAAGAAATTGCACTGGCTCAGAATAGAGGTCAGAGTCAAGTTTAAGGCAATGACGATAGTCCATAGATGCCTCTTTGGAGAGGCGCCGACCTATTTCAAAAAACAACTCTCACTGGATGCGCCCCAGAGATGCCTAAGATCAGCAGACGCAGGTCTCCTAAACATACCTGATGCTAAACGGCCGATCTTTTCCGTTTAAGGCTGCGAACTATTGCAATAGGTTACTCGTTGCCCTGAGACAGGATGGAAACTATCATAGTTTCAGGAAGGCATTGAAAACACTCTTATTCCAATAATTTTAAAGTATTCACAATCTTTCTCAGGTTTGCCAGGAGACTAAGAAGCCGGAAAGTCTTCATATCTGTGAAGTTTATACCATCGGTTTCTCCGCACCCTGATGCCTGCAAGCTTACGCACGTTACAAGCTCATAGACATAGACCACACTTGAGCGAAACGGGCAAAAATTCACCTAAAGGAAAAATGGACACTGACATGAGACTCTGATGACATTCTAAACACAATCCAAAAATGTAATGTATCACGAGCCCCAGGCCCTGGTGGTCTCTCTAATTTCATCATCAAAAGCAATCCTGAAATCTGGGCAGCAATATGCTGGAACATTTTTGGACTTATAGACCACACTAATCAAATTCAAAGATCTTGGCAACTTGCGATATTAATCCCTATTTTTAAACAAGGATCATCAAAAGAACCAGGAAATTATTGGCCAATTGCCCTCCTTGATCCAATGAGGATCCTGGCCCTGTGTGTAGCCAGCACCATCTCTGGCCTCAGCGAGGATCCTGCCCCTTTGAAGGGATCCTATGCAATGTTTGTAGCCGGCACCATGTGTCAATCTCTTCCCGCAGCGAGGATCCAGGCCCTTTGAAGGGATCCTATGAAATGTCTGTAGCCAGCACCATGTGTCAATCTCTCGCCAACTTTCTACTCAACAAACTTAAAAACTGGGCTGCCAAAGCAAAAAGAAAAGCAACTAGACAAACTGGCTATGTCAAACAAGTGGGCACCAACATCAACCTATTCCTCCTGAATCTCGTGAAGCAAGAGGCAATAATGGCCAAAACCCAAGTATATACAGCCTTTGTCGATCTTCATCTTGCATTTTATATGGTAAACAGAAACATCTTATGGGACAAATCATCTGCGTCGCGCTGCCCCCGAGAGATACTAGAGCCAATAAAGTTGTTATATTCGCACACTAAGCTCCGGATCAGAATGTCAAAAGAAGGCATAGTGACAAATTTGATACAAACTTGGTACAGGCTCAAACAGGGGTGTCCGCTGGCGGGAGCCCTATTTAACGTGTTCACATCAGACTTTGAAGCAAATATATAAACATCAAATTGAACGCAACCACCATATCCTGCATGATGTATGCCGACGACATTGTGATCTTGGTAAAAACACCCTGAGGCCTACAAATTGCTTTGAAAAATCTTCGAAAATACATGGATCAAAACCAACTTGAAATAAATACTAATAAAACCAAAATCATGCATAAGAAGAAAGCACTTGCACTCCTTTTTTTTTGAAAAACCAAAAACTTGCTCAAGTCGAAACTATTAAATACCTTGGAGTCTGGATCAACCAATCACAAGTAGAGAAGGATTGGATAGAACACATTAAATCCAAAGCCCTCTCATTGGCGCATCAAGGGCTCTTTCTTCGTAAGAAATTTGGTAAATGCTCTCTTAAGCCACTGATGTCATTCTATAGACAGAAGGTGGCAGCAATTCTGGACCTACAGTGTCGATACTATAATTAACATAGACCCTCAAATCTGGCAAAAATTGGAGGGGATATTTTGGAGAAAAGTGCTATCCCTACCGCCATCATTTCCCATGCCCCGTATCAGATATGAACTTGCCTTGCAATCATTACAATCCATCATCACATGGAAGCAATTAGATCCTTCAGGAAACTGAATAATGACGATCACATACCTGCGTTAGAGATACTTCGCACCAAACAAGATACGATCAATGGGACTGCCTTAACAACATGGAAAAACTTTGTAGATAACAAAAGAATAGAAGCAGAGATACCCATGGATATGCTCATTCAGAGACCTCAAACAGCTAAACTAAATCTGGCCTGAAACGATTGGATAACTACACAACTTCTCAAAAGTCGATACAAGCTAGATCTCCCTGCAAAGGAGAAATCAGTGCTCTAAATCAGCTAACAAATTATCTCAATCTCTTCCCAGAGCAAAGGATCTGTGATACCTTCATGAGACTACGCTTAAATATACTCCCCACACAAGAAATCAGTGCAAAAAGTAATCAGATACAGGAAAATGAGCAATTCTGTTGTTTTCGCAAAAAGACAGACATGCCTGAAAGCATTTACCATATCATAATGCAATTCCCAGCGTTTGACTCAGAAACGTCTTCTCTTCAGTGATATGTACCTTAAACTGACGATACAGTTAGACGACAGCAAACGATGCGCACAAATTCTCCTGGGCAACAACCGAAAATTAGTAACAACCATTATTCATTTCTGGTCCGATATCATCAAAGATATAAGAAATGACTCATCTGAAGTAAAGATACAAAACATGTGAACAGACATAAAGAAGACTGATCCACAATGAACTCTTAATTTATGAGTCAAGAACAATTTAAACTTCTGAATGTAAAAAAATGCATGCACACGATACAAATATGTAAAAATGAAAGGTTTAAGATACAAAGCAAAACATTAAAAAAAAAATAATTACACTATGTCTAGGCTAGCTAGAGTTGTTTCTTGCCATCAAAAGGATAATTCTCAATAAAATGGATTAACTCTGTGGTGTCTTGCATGTAAGAATACATCTCAAGCGCAAAGGGTTTAAGATAGCGGTCGGCGAATTCAGACAGGGGTTCTAGCAAAGAACCTAACCCTGACACTATCGGGCGACCTGGTGGATTGGATTGTGATTTGTGAATCTTTGGAAGGATATAGAAACTTGCGATGATGCTTGGCTTCGTTGACAATAAAAATCTGTATTATTGTCTGCAAAGCCAGCCACTGATTTTCTATACTCTAGCCTGGTGGACAAATGTATAGAATGCCAACCTAGTATAGTGGCAGGGTCAACTCTGGGAGCTGTAGCCAAACCAATTCAAGGTAGGTGGACGAGTGGTCTAGGCTAAGTCTCAAGAGGTGGTGAGCTTGTAAGGGGTCCACAATGAGCACACACAGTTTAACAGTCAAGGAACACACTTAGACAATCAGGTATAAAAATACTTTGGCCCTCATTACGACCCTGGCGGAAATCGAAAAACGATGGCGGAAATGCAATACCGCCATCGAATAGCGCTCGGTGCGACTATGACCCGTCACCGCAAAGTACGAAGCCATTAGCGACACCGTAGTGAACGCCAACGCTAACTGCACCAAGCACGCGCGCGCGCGCTATGCCAAACCGCAAACACCACCATGGTGCAACGGTACGCCAATTCCGACCCTAGCGGACATGTACCTAACGCCATCAGGCATGGCGGAATGTACCATTCCGCCATGGCGAGAAGTACGGCATCGCGAATCAACCGTAAACGGCCCCACTGAGTGCCTGTACACCGCTCCCTGCCCACAAAGTACAACTCCCCGTAGGTGCAATGAAGCCACAATGCAACCATTGAAATGTACAAGTCACCCATGCATGCCAACGAACAAAAGAAACACAAGAGGGGCCAATGGGAGCTGCAGGGCACAGATGGCACGAATACAGAAGCCATCCCAATGGACATGACCACAGTCCCCCACCAAGAAACGCACGCAAACACAGGCACCTGTGACCAGCAATATTCCGAAGACCACATCATTCAACCAGTCCACCTGGCTGACCGGCATCTGTTACACAAAACCCAATCCCCCACCCCTGAGCATGACAACATTCAAACTGGCATATTGGCAGCCCCCATCTCTGACCTCACTGGGCTTCGTAGGCAAACGCGCACAGCACAGTACCACGCAACTAAACCCCGAAGCTGGAACCCAATGCAGATCTGCTCACAATACATCGCCCCCCAAATAGGCATATGCCACATCACTTGCAAAGAAAAACGCTACACGGGCCAAATCAGAATAGAAATTTTATGCACATCAAAATCACAAAGCACATACAGCCATCAGGCCATGAACTCCAAAACACCAATCACCATTGTGGGCTGCTTCCGCAAGAAATGACCAGCCACTACCTGTGTGTCGCCCTGTTCCCCCATGGTACACAGAGCCACATTCACGTACGAAAAGGCAACATGGAAGCGCACAGAACCGCAGGGCCGTCCCAATGGGGAGGCACTAGTCCAGCTGAAAGGCCGAAATGTTGCTCCGAGCCACCAGTACTGCGTAAGGGCATGTGGCCCATTGGCGATCGTCCCATAAGATCGTAATGCTGCTCCACTGATTAACACGAAGCAGCAGGTGTCGGGAGTAAAACCCATCTGCAGGAGTGGCATACAGATGGCAGTGGCAAAAGGGGAGGAGATACCTGTCAACCAAAAGAAAAGAAAAAGAACAGAATGGCCATCAGAACTACATACCAACAACTCACTTCAATGATCACACGAAATCCACAGCCATATGCATGCTAGCCCACTCCAAAGGAACATCACCACCCCAAAACCACTTGCGACTCATAACCATCTATATCGAGGTGCAAACACCATCACAAACGAGTGTCTGAGGGCGCCTCGAGACAGGGAGGGCTCAACAAGGCCAGATGGACGATGGTCCCACTATGGCAGCCCTGCATCACATAGCGTAGGGGAGGCGGATAGATCCCAAGAAGCCCTGTACATGGCAAACTCTGTATCAAATCACCTGCCCATGCATCCATCCATCATTCCCTCATCCCGGGATCAAAATGCCTGAATAATTACTCACATAACATTAGAAACATCCATTGAGTCTGTGCGTTATGCAGCCTGCTAAATCCACAGTGCCCCAGCCCGTAATTCCAGTGTTGTGAAGTAACATGTATTTGGTAACGGACGGCCTCATCGCCCACGTAGCTATTGCGCATCCCAAACTATTCATATCAATCATTGCTCCCTCGCCATGGGCCCTGTCTCAAGGACATAGAACAATAGAACGTTACATTTGCAGTCAGACCTGTGGGCATCTCCTCGCCGCTAGCTGGAAACCGAAAGCGCCGCCCTTCGAATTCCTCATTTGCAACATCACGTCGAAAAGGCATCTGTGGCCGTTTGAAATCACTAATTATTCCATCGAGTGCGGCTGTGTGTGAAAATGGCAACTGCCTTCACCCACGAATGGGACGCCCCGCCCGTCGTTGCAACTCGGTACAGTGATGCATGAGGGCCCACCGTTACTCGAGTACTACGTCCCACTGACCCCTCACAAGTCTGTTCGCGACTGCACAGATAGTATGTGAAACAATGGGACCACAGCAGAATGAACATATCAACCAATCTTACACGGCCATCGGGTACAAATACATGATTGCAATAGCAAGATACAATTCCCCGAATTGCAGCGTTGTGCGCGGGACGTGCTCGGCCAAAGGGGAGAGCAGTTTGCACAGGTGGAATCAATCACCACAGGTGGAGGCCATACAGCCTGAAAACACATAAATTGCACAGCCAGTCTCCTCCCACAACCACACCGAAATGCTACCGGCAGGACTCGCGATGTTGGCCCTGGGGGACCTGATAGCACTGCAAGTGCTCCGACTCCAAGAAGAAGACGAACACCAACTACAACCAGCCGCACGGAGGAGACGCAGGAGGAGGAGGAGGCCAAGGCAGGGCCAGCAAGGCCCACCAGCACAGCCACTACCACCACGCAGGCAGCCCGCAATTCAACGCCTCCGAGCACATCCGTTCAACCTCACTGATGAGCAGATCCACACCCTCTACCGTCTGGACCGGGACACCATAGCCGCCATTGTGGACATGACACAGGCTGACCTTGTCAGCATGATAGATAGCCCAACCGCCATCCCACCCCTACTGAAGGTGGTGTCTGTACTCCACTTCCTGGCCACAGGCACCTACCAGCACACAGTCGGACAGTTGCATGGCATTTCTCAGCCACTGTTCTCACGGACACTATTGCAAGTGCTCGATGCCCTCCTGAAGCACGCAGACGACTACATCTCTCTACCACGCTCGGAGCAGGAAATAACCAACACAAAAGTGGGATTCCATGCACTTGCCGGCATACCGGGTTGCATTGGTGCCATCGACTGCACCCATGTTGAATTGGTCGTCCCACATGCCATGGAGGCCCAGTACCGCAACCGAAAACAATTTCATTCCCTGAATGTACAGATGGTGTGTGACTCCAACAGGATCATCACACATTGTTGTGCCCGATTCCCTGGATCAACCCATGATTCTATGGTCTTGAGGAACTCTACAATACCACGCTACATGGAGCGACACGCAGGGAACAGATCCTGGCTACTCGGTGAGTCTCATTACATGCATGATGATGTGGGGTATGTGAATTGTCAATGACCTGCCAGGAAGGGGGGGGGGGGTGTGCGTACGTATCAATGGCATTCCACATCATACGTTTCTCGTCCACATACAGGTAATGCTGGATATCCACTGAAGAGATGGCTCCTCACACCAGTCCGGAACCCACGGGACCAGCATGAGGAGGACTACAACCATGCCCACTCACGTACCCGTGTAGTCATTGAACAGGCATTCGGCCTACTGAAGACCCGTTTCCGCTGCCTCAGCAGGTCTGGCGGGGCACTCCTGTACCGCCATGAGAAGGTTGCAAAGATGGTGATGGCATGTGTCATGCTCCACAACATGTGCGTACGTAGAAATGTGCCCATGCCCCCTGACGCAGAACTGCAAGCACCTGATGATGGTCATGATGAGGGTGGGGATGTGGCAGCACCTCATGGAGTCTGCGAGGCACCGGAGGCCCGTGACATTCGTCAGCATCTCATTGATGTATGCTTCTGGCACTCACGCCTGGTGGCTGATACATGGACACGGGACTCGTGGCACTGCGTGTGTCTGGGACATGCACAATATGGACTGTACGCCTATGATGGCCTAGTACACAAAGATCAATGTCCACACTTCTCATTGGTTGATCGTGCACTTTTTATGGCATATGTGATATCATGTTGAACACCCTATCGACCCGCCACCCAAGTGAGCCCAACACACCCCCTCCACCCTCCTACCTCCCCCCCGAACACCAGTGTCCAAAGATGCTCATTGTCAGTGGGCTGTCGCTATTGCATGCCCCCTCTGCGGGTATCAGGGGCACCCCTGCCTGTGGAGCGCAGGTTCCTTCCAGATCTACGTTGGGGGCTGCCCTGGACGGAACTTGCAACGGATGATGTGTCTGCCTGCTCACGTCCATGCATGTCCCTAAGGGTTTGCGAGAGCTCAGTGAGCACACGGCGCACTGCGGCAAGTTCGGCACATACGTCTTTGGACGTCGCATGCAGTTCCCCCCTCAGGCTCTCGGTGCTACTCTCCATTTGGACTCTCAGGCTCTCGGTGCTACTCTCAATTTGTGCCCTTAGCGTCTCTGTACCTCTCTCCATTTCTGCCCTAAGTGTCTCTGTTGATGTTTCTATGTCTGCCTTGGTGCCCCCACATTCATCGGCATGGCCCTTGAGGAGTGTGGCCATTTGCTGCTGTTGGACGATTAACTTGTCGAGGGACTGTTGCCTCTGCTGGGCCATGGCCATTTGCGGTGGTGTCACAGAGGGGCTGTTGTCCTCATGTTGCCTTGCCACAGGGCTTGTGGGGGATGGCCAGTCGTCGTCTTGTGGCTGCACCTGCGTGGTATCCTCATGTTGTACGGGAGGGGACAGACAGGGGGATTGGGACAGGTCATGGATGGATCTGACCTCGACATCCCCGTCTTCTGTGTCCGAGCATGCTGCCATCAATGGGGTGTCACCTATGGTGCTGCTGCCACCAGAGGCAGTGCCTTCTGTGGCATCCATTGGGGGGACCTGTGGTGGTGGTGTTGTGGCCATGCTGGCTGCTGGGGTGCCTGTTGATGTTCCCTCCTCTGTGCTGCCACCTGATTTGTGCTGCTGCCGTGTCTTGATGCGTGCAGCTGAGGTGGAGGGTCTCTGGCCGTTGGTCTTGGCCCTCTTTGCAGGTGTGCTGGTAGGGGTGTCCTGTAGCTCGTCGTTTGGATCGGACCCTGTGGTGGAGTAAAGGAGGGCGAGGGTTATTGATGGGTCAGTGGGAATTGGAATGGCATTGTATCACATGCATTGGGGTGGTACCTGAGGGTGATTTGGGTCGGGGTCTTGGAGGTGCTTTGATTTGTGTGTGGAGTGAGGGTGCAGTTGTTTGGCAGCCTGCAGTTAGGGTGTGCCTGCTGCACGTGTAGTGCGTGTATTAGGGGTTTTTAATTATTTATGTATTTATTGTGGGTTTTAACGTGCGCTATCAGGCCGATGTGTGTGGGCGTTCTCCTGGACATGTGTTTCTGTTGCACTATGTGGACGCATGGTACTTCACATGGATGGACTGTGTGGATTTGGCATTGTTTTATCTGGCCCACCTACCTGAATCTTCGGATGTCTGCACTCCTTTCTCCATCCCTCCGACTCCCTCTATGCTCTCCATTCCGATGGTGGAGGCACAGATTTCTTCCCAGGGGGTCAACTTGATGGGTGATTCAGGACCTCCCCCGGTGGCTGTGGCAATGTTGCGGTTGGCAGAGAGTATGCTGCGGACGCGTATCCGCAGGTCGTCCCATCGCTTGCGGCATTGCTGTGGGGTGCGGGGTGCGGTCCCCACCGCACTTACCCGCTGTGCCACCAGAGCCCATATGGCCTTCTTGTTTGCAAGTGCCGTCCTGGTCATTTGCGTGGAGAAGACGACGGCTGCATTCTCCTGGAGGGTCTCTGTTAGCACGGTGAGTTCCTCACGGGAGAAGTGGACCTGCCGCTTGCGGTCGCACGCTTTCTTCGCTACTTTTCCCATTTTTCTTGGTTTCGCTAGGGTGGTTGACGGGTTGGGGTGTGTTTCAGGGTAGTGATTTTAGTGGTTGTGTTGTTTTGGTGTTTTTATAGGTGTACGCCGGGATGTTTCCCGTTCCGGGCCCATGTTTTAACTTCCGTTTCCGTATATTTCCGGGCACCGTACTTTCCGGTAGGCGCACACTGCGGTGACCGCTAAGAGGGGTGGCGGTATTGCACCTAGGGCGCCGTACGGCGGCGGTGTGGGCCGTTTTGGGGTCATTTCCGCCATCGCGGACTTTGCACTTCCGCCGTGGCGTGGTGCTCGTGCCCGATGGGTCGGAATGGGCCGCACTTTGCTCCTTCGTACAATGGCGGAAACGCTATTTACGCTGTGGCGCTCCGGTCAGTCGCTTTCCGCAAGGGTCGTAATGAGGGCCTTTGTTACTTATGGCCATATAAAACAGTGAAAAATGACAAGTAACAGGTAATACTATCACACAACACTAATAGACACATATATACAATCACTGGAGTAGGGCAAAATGCATATCAAACCCCTGAAAGGGAAGGTACAGATTAGTAGAAGCACTACAGGTTCACAGAGATACAACCCTAGCTTCAGATGTCCATCCCAAAGATGTATGGGGCTTTGTGCCCAAAGGTTCATCAAAGGTCCATACAGTTCCAAGTGTTAGGGGACAAGGTATTCTAACTAACAAACATGTCCGCAACTTTTGGAGTGCTTGTGCGAACCAGCAATGGCAAAGCCTTTAAGAGGGAGTTAGGAGTTCAGGTAAGTAACGCTACCACTCACTCCCCATACTCTGATTGTTCGTAGGACTTGGCAGGTCTGCTGTAGAGGGTCAGAGGTCACTTTTCCTGCAGTCAGCCTAAGACCTTGCTCTCCAGGGGTGGTAGGTCTGAGCACTTCTCCAGTCAGTAACTAATACTGGTGCAAGGTCTTCCTGAAAAATGAAAAAGCACTTTGGGCCCCTCTCAGGACAGGACTGGATGCAGGTAAGCAGTTTGAGATGGCGGCCACTGATGCATGGCAACGCAAAGAGATTGACTTACCGCAGTCAGACTTCGTTTCCTATCTCGTGTCCCCTTGATTCTAGGAGCTGGAAAATCCACAGAGGTAAGTCTTGTGGCACACGCTGATGATCCCCCCCCCCAAGTTCCAGGGCTCAACTCGGACATCTGCAGCACGGTAGCACGGTACACAAACACTGAGCTGGTCAGCCACTGGGCAGAGCAGGGGCACTTCTTCGTAGAACTCATAGCTGACGTAGAGAATTAACAAGACAGGGCTCTACCAGGACAGAAGCATAAGTTTGTCTCCAGGCCTTCTTCCAATGTGTCTCCTGTCTCTTCGCGGGTCTTGCAGCAGGACAGGATTCTTGGCCCCTTTAGTACCTTCCAGGATCTCTCTTGAGTGGGTGCAGTGGTCCTCTTCTTATACTAAAAGCCAGGTAAGAGCTGAAACTCCTACTAGACAATGACACATCTGGCCACTCATGACCACTACTCAGACACACCAAAACCAATTTGGGGATTGGGACCAGACAGTCCCCACCCACTTCCTGGCAGCAAACACCCATGGCCCTCCAGTAGCCCTGAAAAGCCTATGTTTTCCTGTGCACTGGAAGTCCATATAAGGATGTTCCTGGCCTCACAGGAACATCATTGAAATGCCTGCGTTCTATAGGCTCGAGTGTTATGATGTATTGAGGTAGCTAGACCTGGGAACGTCGTCTGTCCCAACCTCCTCCCAATCCCATCCCACAGACGAATTGTGATGGCAGTGGAGGGAAACTGCTACATCCACACAGGACGTTGTACTCGGTGGATCCATGGCATGTATCTAAGTGTTATACCTATCACCTGCTCTTCTAGGCTACACAACCCTTTCTCGAGCCTGGGTCAACCCAGTCCTGCAATATCCGCAGTTGGGTCACCTGGAGGTATCTCCTTCAATAAGGCATGGCTGGACCGTCTCGATCTCTGACTCTATACAAAGTTGTCACAGCTACTCTTGCTTGACCACCCTGCTCCCCGAATTTGCTTAGGTCCTGTTGGAGCTTATCTACTATCTGCCTGGATATCTCCATCGGAAGTACATGAAATAAATACAGAAACATAGGCAGCACGTCAATTGTTCTGCTCATCAGGGACAATGCCTCTGCGCCTCACTTTTCCAGATCTGCCATAGTCGCCTCAGGATAGTTAGCCTCATAAAGCTTCCTGTGTCTGGCTGTTAACTGAATGCCCAGGTAGCTAATGCTCTTCACCGCCCATCTAAAAGGAGAGACACCCTGCAGGCCCAGTACCCTCTCTGGTGTCAAAAACACATTCAGGGCTTCACACTGATCCAAATTTATTTTGAATCCCGACAAAGTCTGGTACCGCTTGAGCAGCGCCATTATCGGTGGGAGTGACCACTCGGGTGCATAGATGGCCAAGAGTATATGATCCATGTAGAGCACTATTTTATGAGTACCCCCATATTGGATGCCTTGTATTTCTAGGTTTGCCTGATGCACTCAGCCTGGGGCTCTACAGACAGTGTTAATAGTAGGGACAAGAGGGGCAAAGCCTAGAACCCTGAGACAAAAGTTCACCGCAACTTTCCAAGTAGGAGCCCTATATAGAGAAAATACCCCCCTAATGAAGTCCTCCCCAAGACCATATTTGCCCATCACCTTCCTTACCTTCCTTAGAAAAGGCCATTCCATGCAGTCGAAGGCCTTTTGCCCGTCTAAAGACAACAGCATTGCAGAAAAGTGGGCGATATCAATAAGGTCCCTCGGCCACCTGCCTTCCTGCCACAAATCCAGATTGATCCTCCCTCACCAAATCTGGCAGCACTAAGTATTGTGCCAGGATTTTGGCGAACAGTTTCATATCCATGTTCAGTACCGCTATAGGGTGATGCAATGAGCATAACCCTGGTTCCTTTCCCTTCTTATGTAAGTAGTCCCAGTAGCTTCCCTGTATATAACTTATAAAATTCTGGAGTGATCCCCTCCATCCCTGCAGATTTGCTAGAGTTAGGGATGCAATAGCTTGCAGGATTTCCGTCTTGGTTAATTTCCCATTTAGGCACTGCTGCTGAGCTTCAGCCGCTGTTGGCAACTTGCGCTCAGTTAGGAAGGATCTGGCCTCTGCCAATGAAGGGGTTGTGGGGGGCCAGGGGGAGCAAGTCTGAGGAATAAAGATCCCTATAGTATCCATCAAAGGGCTCCTGGTTCTCTAGTTCCCAGATTGCTATTACACCAGTGGGAAGTTTGTTCTCCTATGCAACTCTGATGTGCCCTTACTTTCCCCACCTTATTTCCCTGCTCATGATATCGTTGCCAAACCTTTATCAATGCATATTACACCTTATTCCCCTCTATAACATTTATCTGGCTCTGCACCACCTGGAGGACTCTATGTTTTCCGAGAACCGGATGTCTGGTACAGTGCGTCCAATTCTTTCAATTGTGTTAGCAAGTCCTCCAGCTGCTCTCTACAAACTCAGCACAGCCCTATCCCTTTTGATATTAACACCCCCCTTATATGGGCTATAAACGCATCCCATGGGATGCCCTTGACGTTCAGCCCATGTGTTCTCTTGAAATAGTGCTGAATGTCTTTGCCAATCTCCCTGTGGCACACAGGGTCACGCAAGAGAGTAGGATTCATTCTCCAGTATGAGGGTCTGGACTCCCTGGGACGCAGGTTCCACATGATGTGGACCAGCGCATGGTCTGAAAATGTGATTGTACCTACTTCCACAACTCCAAATCTGCATGCACGTCTCTCCCCACCAGGATATAGTCTATTCGGTGGTATACTTGTGCACATGGGAATAGTAAGATAAGCCTTTCACCCTGGGGTTGACCGGCCACCATGATTTTGCCAGCTCAGGTTCCTCTAGAAAGTGCACCAAGTATTGAGATGTGCCCAGGTATGCGCTCCAGGACACATCCCAGATGGGGTGGAGCATCATATTAAGGTCTCCAGTGAGTATCATGTCACCATTTGAAAATTCTACAAACTCCCACAGCACTGCACAGTAGATGTCGTTTTGGCCCATGTTGGGGGTGTAAAATGAGGCCATCGATAAAAGTGCTCCATTAAACCAACACTCCACAAACGGGTATCTCCCCTATTTATCGGACTTAGTTTTCACCACCTCAAACTGAACCCTCTTGCTCATTAGAATGCCCTCTCCCTCGATCATAACCTGCTTATGTCTTGATTTAGAAGGTGCGTTTCTTGAATGCATGCCACATCTACCTGGAGCTGCACCAGCTCTGACCACAGTCTCCTCCTTTTCTGTGGGGTGTTGAGATACCTCACATTATATGTAAGGACCCTGAATTCCAACTATCACCTGCTGGCCCTGGCTGCCGATGCTTGCCCACAGACCTCTCCCCCTCTCTGCCCCCCTTAAGAACCATCATGCTGTGGATGTGAAACCCCCATCCCCTCCTCTTCGTCCTTGTGATCCACCTCATCCCTCCCGCTAGAGCATGGGGCAAAAAACAGATGTTTCCCTCTGACCATTACAATAAAAAAGTAACATTATCAATGAGACTACACCCTATACCAATCAACTCCAGAGAGCCATCTTGCTCTCCAACCCATACGCAGAGAGAGTATGACTATCAGGACTCCTGTTGTTGCTTGTCCGGCCGGGTCCCGAGGACAGGCGGCGAATGCCGTCTCCTTCATGCCAGGACAGTCGACCACCTCCAGCCACTCTGCTCCCTTTGATCCCCTTGCAGTTGAATGCCCAAAATCTGTGCTGCTTCCTCTGGTGTTGTGCATCTGGTATCCTGATTGTGTCAGATAAAGACAAATTCGAAGGGAAAGGCCAATCTATAGTGCACTCCTTTCTGCAGTTTGTATGTAATTTGTCAAAACGCCTGCCGCTTCTCTAGTGTTAGGGCCGCAATGTCCTGGAATATTAGAAGAGACTATTCTGAAAGGCAATGGTGCCTGTCTTCCTGTAGGCCCTCAGGATTTCTTCCTTGGTTCTGTACAAGTGAAGCTTCATGATGTCTCTCGTTTGTGCTCTTGGGGACCTTCCGAGTGGGTCCACCCTGTGAACCCGATCCAAGACTATGCCATCTTTAGCCACTTCAGGGGTAATTGCTAGAAAGACCAGCAGGACCCATTTCCGTAGGTCTGATCTCTCCACACTCCTTCCACAGAACCCCAAATCTGGAGATTCTCTCAGCGGGGCCTGTTCTCCACTTTCTCGATAGTGGTGAGCAGGAGGGCCATATCATGCTTGGCGCCTTCCAGATCCCCTTGTAGATTGAACATGTCCTCATGGAGCATCTGCACAGCCATCTCAGTGTCCCCCACCCTTGATTTGAAGGTGTTTCGTGTCTTTGACAAGTTCCACAATTGTTCTTTTAATCTCTTACGTGTTGCTTTTCATCTCTACTCACACAGACTGCGTTAGTTCCTCCTTTAATTTGTCCTTCAGAGTCTTTAAACAGTCCAACAAGACACCTTTCGAGAGCCCCTGCGCCTATTCCCCTGCCTCCCCTGCAATGAGAGTTCTTGAGGCGACGGTACACGCTCCTTCGCTCCGGTGTAATGCTGGGAGGGGGACTTCCAAAAGGTGTTCAGAGTCCGGTCCATCACACTGACTTGCGCAGCAGCTTCTGCCTCACCCAAACCTCAATAAGGGTTCTCCCCTGTGGTGCAGCCTCCACTGTTTCAGCAACTCACTGCTCACATACGATGCTTGCCACGCATCCGTGTGCTGCACCACCGCAACATCTGCCTTCAAAGAACTCTTCACTGTGCTTCTCATCCAGGGCTGCCCTCACCAGCGGCCTGCTTCGCCATCCATCTGCAGCCCCCCCTCTAATGGATCTTCTGTGTGGAGGGGGTTATTTCTGTCTACTACAATCTGGAACACTAGAAAGATATTCTCTGCGCTGTCACACACTTGCCCTCTTCAGCCCAGCTTATCCCCCAGTGCAGGGCTTTTCCGCCATACTGGTGGGTATGCAGTGCGCACATCTCACTGCACCTCTTTCTTCATAACTCTGCTGGATTCCCTTAGCTTTGCATATCTTTTATCCACTGTAGACCCCACTTACTGCTTCCGCTGAATTCAGGATTTCTACAGTGGGAAATTTCACCCCTTCAAATGATGCTTACATCCACTATTTGTAACCTTGAACCTTGACAGCGCAGAGATATATTCCAACTGCCAGGGGCTGATCAGGGATGGTCCAGCAACTCCCACGTGGCTTCTTCCCAGGAGCTCATTTTGGTGAAGCTAATGAAGTTAAATGGCAGTCAAATTGTGCCCTGATAATTCCCAGTCTGAAGTGCTTTCTGAGAGGCAAGAGTGAGTAAGGGGTTTTATTTTAATGGTGCCACACGTGGTATGACGGGTAAACGTGCCGGCCACGAGGCAACTGGCGAGCGCCACCCCTTGGTGGGGGCTCCCACCAATCCAACCCCCAAATGAACAGCGAGGGCACAACTCGGTCTCAGAGTGGGGGGAGATGGGGCGGTAACACATCACAAGGTGGTGACAAAGGGGGAAGAGGGTGTGGCACCAAGAGAGTGGCAGGCTATATAAAGCCTGGTCGCTCGAGGTTCACTCTCTTGTTTCCTGCCCCCTCCTCACTAGAGTGGAAACCGCTGAGGATTTTTGCAGAGGTAGTTCCAGCATTCGTATGGCAGTTCCTGTGTTCCAGAGAAGGGGTTTTCATTTCCAGTCGAGGAAGGAGAGTCGGTCGCTGTAGAAAGTTAGGTGAAAAGGTAACACTGGAATAAGAGCAGCATCACCAGTTGGCAGAGCTTTGAGTGTCTAAGATGGGATGCATTTGCGGTGTTGTGCGCTAACATGTGCATCCGGTTTGAAAGGACACCAGCCGGTTGGGGGTCGATTGTTTAATGGGGCTCCTCTGTTTGGAGGGTTGTTAGGGCCTACTAATCCTGGTTGAAGAGGTTGCATTATGCTTTGGCATGCAGCCACTGTACCATGCTTATTGTTATAATATATGGATTAGCGCAAGGTCGGCCGCCGTGCTGCATGTGTGATAAGACAGAATGATGTTACCTCAGTATGGGTCGTTGGCCATTCGTTTGTGGCCAGAGCAGCAGAGAGAGCGAGTGGGGATGGCAACATGGGTTTTCAGCACACTCAAATTAATTGGATCGCAAAAGGAGGTTTGCGTTGGGACCACGTATGGGGCACACTGGAGTGGGTTTTAGGACAACACAACCCACCGGACAACCTAGTGCTGTACATGGTGGGGCAACAATCTGGTTGCAAGGAGGAGAAAGGACCTGTCAGCCGCTATGCAATGCATCTGTACGGAGGTGGGGAGGGAGGTTCAGGGCACAGAGGTAATTTGGTCCAAAATAATTACCAGACAAGAATGACACAGGGCATTGTGTCACAGGCCGATAGAAACCGCAAGAAGGACGTTGAACTCCAGTATGGGGCATATTTAAAAAGCAAGGGAATGAGATGGATCAGACATCCATTGATCGCATTGAAAATATCAGGGTATTTTGGGAGTGATAAGACTCACTTGTGAGAGGTAGGATCGGCTCTAATGACCATGGAATGGAAGGAAGCATTGGCAAGTTCAGGATGCGTATGAAAGCACAAAGGGACCGGGGGACATTCGGTTCGGGGGGGTCAGCGAGGCGGGTAGGACAACTGAAGTGAACACTTATCAGGTTTGGCAGGCATGCACTAAGCTACAAAAAATGACACGCCGTCAGACATGTCCGAAAGATTTCTCCACAGCATCTAATATTGGAATGGGCGAGAGTGCATGCACGCCACCGGAGGTACCCCCAGTTGAATGCCATTGAAGGTTCGGAAGCATGTGAAGGCTAGCAGGTAATGTCTATGAAGGGTCAGATGTGTGCGAATGCGAGCGAGCAAGCAGGAATAATGGGGTAATTCCTTGTCCCTGGGTGAGCTACGACCTGTTGTCTGAGGGGAACTCTCTGCTGCCGGCAACCAGCAGAGAGTCTTGGCAGAGTCACAGGTCGACCCACTAGAAAGCACTGGGAGATCCCATAGCTTAGAATTAACGGTGCCCAGGAGTACTAGACTCAGGGGAGGCCCCTGGTAAAGGGGGAGGGACTAGGGGGCTTGGAAGTCATTCCAACCCCAAATGCGGGGGTCTGGTGGGGAAGGGAGAATAAAAATCGGAAGAAGGGAAGTCGGGGAGAATGAGAAGAAGGTGTCAAAGTAAGGTTTGGGAAAGAAATAAGTAGGGGAATGTCAGACTTTCAGTCAAAAGATTAGGATGCAGCGAGTTGACACATAGTGTAGATGGGGAAGCCTTCTCACCAATGTACCTGTCTGATGGTAATATGTAACAACCAGACTAATCAATTAATGAAAAGACAGGAGACGGGAGTCACAGGATACACAGGCTCTGCAGATCGTGATGCAAACGTGTAATGAGGCACCCTCACACTGAAAAGCGGAATAAAGCATGTCAGTGTTAAGCAGCAAAGCGTAACCAGTGAGAACAGAAGGCCAAACCCCACTGACCTGGATGTATGGACAGGCCAGAACAAAACTAGGTCAGGAATACAGAGATGTGCAGCCTCTACTGTTCAGTCTCTACTGAAACGAGAAAACCAAGAATTCAACAAAGGATTGGCAAGAGAGCCAGGTTATACAAGGACACTAAATGTGTAATCTTACCATCTGAAGGTCCTGTCTCTTGGGGATAACTTGATGTGGAAATGCAAGGCAGCACAGAAATATCCAATATGAAGCAAGAAATGAGTCTCTACCTCACTCACGATGGCACGAGAACGCCTAGAGTCCGGGTACACATGTGGAAAGTCTCTAGTCCGTGTACCCGAACAACAAATCAAGGTCCAAATATCCCAATATCCAAATGTCAAAAAATCTGAGGGCAAACGATGCAGAAAAAAAACAGCAGGCAGGAGAAATCCAGAGGGCGGTCCGAGGTCAAGAAGGGAGCTGGCGGCGAGGCACTGAAGGGTTGATCCAAGCAGGTCGTAGGCAGTCCGTGTCAGGCAATCCGTAGAACACAAAAACCAAGGAAAAAGGGGAGGCTGAAGGGAGAAAGGGAACAGAGCAGGAGGAAAGGGAATGGGCAGGCCAGGGAAGAGGCACAAGAAGCAAAAATTCCTATGAAGTACAAAATAACGCCACCAAAACAGTTCAGAAGCGGCGAGCAATTGTAAGGGAGGGATTTAAGAGCAAGAAGTCACGTGACTGGGAATAGCGTTGGTCTACGTGAAAGGCTGTACATGGATAAGCAAAGTGGACGCCAGCGTTGCCATGCCAACTTCCAGGCACCTGGCTGAGTCCTTGGCTACACGAAGCCTCTATACTTAGGAGGCTGGAAACGAACTTGTGAACGCTGTAAACCAGATGACAAAGTGACAGGTGTGAGAACGCTCGTTGAGCGTTTCAATCTCCCTGCAGCAGACGCACGAGAGCAGAGCTTGACAATATCATCCCCCAAAGAGGACCCCACTCCCCGCGCTGACCAGATGCGTGATAGGAGAGCAAGGGCATGTACATGGGCCGCAGGTTCCCAGGTTCGGTCTTCTGGCCCGTAGCCTTTCCAATCCACCAGGTAAAAAAAAAACGTGTGACCCTACGAACTCTAGTATCCAAGATAGCACTGACCTCAAACTCATCCGAGCCCCGTACTTTCACAGGAGGCGGATGAGACGGGAGTCTTGTAGCCGGATGAAATGGCTTAACAAGGGAAACATATATATACCAATATACCGGTCGTACCCTCCATGATGATGGAAGTTCTAGACAAATAGCAACAGGATTAATGACATCCAATATATTTGTAGCGACCCACAAAACGAGGGAGCAGAGCCCTCCGACCAGGAAGATGCAAATTGCATGTGGACAACCAGACCCTCATACCCAGAGTGTAGTCGGGAGCTGGGGATCGGTGCCTATCTGCTGGTGCCTTGGTCCGCTCCTGGGCTTTTAGTAGTTGTCATAGAACAGTCTTGTGGGTTACTTTTAAATCCCTTGCATAGGTATGGGCAGCCGGAGTATTCAACGGAGGATCAAGGTTATGCGGGAGAGAACGAGGGTGTTGGCCATACAATGCAAAGAACGGTGACATCTTGGTTGATGTATGCAGAGAGTTGTTATAGGCAAACTCCGCTAAGGCTAGAACAGAAACCCAAGTACCCTGGCTCTGCATGGTAAGGCAGCGCAGATATTGTTCCATCGTAGAGTTCAATCGTTCGGTTTGGCCATCTACCTGTGGATGGTAAGCGCTGGAATATCTTCCATCAATGCCTAGGGTGGTTGTCAATGCCCTCCAAAACCGGGAGGTAAATTGTGGTCCACGGTTTGTGATAATGACAGAAGGGATACCAAAAGACCAAAATACGTTCTTCAGTAACAAATCAGCCAACACAGGAGCACTGGGTATACCATGACTAGGAACAAACAGGGCCATCTTCGTGAAGTAGTCAATAATGACCCATATTGTGTCGTAACCATCCATCCAAGGCAGCTCCACAACAAAATCCTTGGAGATCATGGACCAAGGACGGTCCGGTATGGTCATAGGCTGTACTAATTCCATGGATTTACAGCATGGAGTCTTGCACTGAGCACAAACCGTGCAGGTGGCTAGGTAATCCGCGGCCTCCTTCTTCATGCAAGGCCACCAGCACCACCGCTTCAAGAGGTCCAAAGTCTTGCGGACGCCTGGGTGCGCAGCCAAAGAAGAGTCATGGCACCATTGCATTGCCACCTTTCTAGTAAGTAAGTCTGGCAGGTATATCCTCCCCTTTGTATAGGGTAACGAGTGCACGACTTCCAGACCCAACTCCTCGATTTCAGGAGGTGATGAAGCCACACACTCCTGAAGTTTTGACTTGAGTGAGGGGCTTAGGGTACAGCCGCAAACCACCTGATTGGGTATCATAAGGGCTCCTTGCAGGGTAGGAGGGCTGGGAGTACCGTGGATACGGGAAAGTGCATCTGCTTTTGAATGTAGAGCACCTGGGCGATAAGTGATGACAAAATGAAACATCGAGAAGAACTTGTGCCAGCGGGCATGGCGTGCAGTGTTACATTTCACGGAATGGAGTGCTAAGAGATTCCAGTGATCAGTTAACACCTGGACTGGTTCTGAAGTACCCAAGAGATGATGTCTCCAGACTAGAAAGGCGTCTCTGACGTCCAGCAGCTCACGTTCCGTAATGGTGTAATTTGTTTCATGAGAGGTGAGCTTCCTTGAGTGGTAAGCGATGGGATATAAGCTGTTGGCGTTGGGACACTGTTGGGACAACACAGCACCCAAAGCAATGTTGGATGCATCAGTCTCCACAATGAAAGGCAAGGCGGGATTAGGATGCTGGAGCACTGGTGCTGAGGTGAAAGCTGACTTCAGGGCCTCAAAAGCTTGTTGTGCTTGGAGGTTCCACCGAAAAGTTTTCTTAGAGCTAGTCAAAGCAGTGAGAGGAGAAGCAATGCCCAAAAAATCCTTGATAAAACACCTGTAAAAATCGGCGAACACAAGGAAGCATTGCAGCGCCTTCAGGTTCGTGGGGGTAGACCACTCCAGAAAGGCAGAAACTTTTGAGGGATTCATTTGTACCCCATGGTTGGTTATGTAATAACCAGGAAACTCCACCTCACTCACATGGAATATACATTTTTCTAGTTTGGCAAATAACCAGTTTTCTTGGAGGCGCTGGAGAACGCTGGTTACATGTGTGACATGAGAAGCCATCGGTGGTGAATAGATCAGAATGTCATCCAAATAAATGAACAGATAGCGGTCCAGCATATCATGGAATACCTTGTTCATGAAATACTGAAAGGTTGCCGTGGCGTTGCATAGGCCAAACAGCATGACGCAGTATTCATAAAGACCATACTTGGTTTTAAAGGCAGTTTTCCACTCCTACCCCTCTCGTATGTGTACTAAATTATACGCCCCCCCTTAAATCCAGTTTGGTAAAGACCACAGAGGCCCCTAACTGATCCAACAGAACCGAGATAAGAGGACGAGGGTACTGGTTCCTGATGGTAATAGCGTTCAATGCCCTGTAATCGATAAAGGGCGTAGATCTCACTCCCTCCTAGGGACAAAGAACAAAGGTGAGGCCGCAGGAGACTGACAGGGGTGGATGAAACCTGATTTCAATGACTTGTCTATGTATTCCTTTAGGATGGTATCTTCCTTCTGTGTCAAGGAATATACTAGCCCAAAGGGTATCTTGATCCCAGGAACCAACTCTATTGGGCAGTCATAGGGTCTATGGGGCAGTAGCACCTCCGCTCCTCCTGCATCAAACACGTCCCTGTATTCGATGTATTCTGTGGGGAGTACTGTGTTGCTAACGGCCCCGATGGTGTGGGCTGAATCCATCAAAGTGTGGCTTGGATTTACCAAATCCAGGCTGTCTTCCAGACAGTACTCTAAAAGGAAAATCATATCCCCCGAAAGCCAATCCACCACTGGTTTGTGTTTCTTCAATGAGGGTAATCCGAGAATGAGTTTAAATTGTGGAGCTGCAATGAGGTCGAAGGAGATGGACTCCTTATGCCCACAGACGGTGGTCATTGTCACGTCTGCTGTGCTCTCTGTTACAGGCCCTGAGACCAGTGAGGAGCCATCGACTGCATTAACAACTTCCGAAACTGGTTTAGTCCTAACAGGTAGGCCTAGCTCATGGGCATAGCGGCCTTCCACATAATTCCCCGTGGCCCCAGAATCAAGAACAACTAAGACATCCTGGGTGACCAATCCTTCTGAGGCAAGAGTGACAGCAAAACTAAACGGGTTGGATAACTCCGAGTCAATGGAACCATAGCCTGGCAACAGGACCCCCTCTATTGCCGAGCTTTTGCGTTTCCCTGCTTCTTTGTGGGTTTTTTGAGACATGAACGTAAGAGGTGATCTGAAGCTCCACAGTAGAAGCATAATCCATTCTTTCTTCTATGCTCTCTGGTCTCAGTTGAGAGTGGGCCTCTGACTGCCCCTATTTGCATTGGCTCTGAAGATCCATAGGGAGGGACTGAGGTAGAGGTTGAGACAGGGGGCACCGTCCTCCTCCACCCCCCTACGTTCGGCTTGTCTGGAGTCGATTTGCAACACCAAATCAAGGAGTTCGGGGAAGCTGTTAGGCAGTACAGGAACCTTAGCAAGAGTATCTTTGAGTGAGTCAGAAAGCCCTTCATAAAACAAGGAGGCTTTCTTGTCCTTGGGCCAGCCTGTTTCAGCTACAAGCTGATTGAAATGTACTAGGTATGCAAGCAGTGGCGTATCCCCTTGCTGGAGTCCAAGTAGTTCCAAATCCGTGGCTTGAGTGGCATAGCGTGTATCGAATACGCAACTCATAGCATCAATCAATGTGTCACAGTTATATAGCAAGTGGCTGCCCTCTTCCAATAACGGATTCACCCATGCGGCCGCTGTACCACCCAGATGTGACAGTAGAAAGGCAGCCTTAGTAGTGGAATCCAGAAAAGATGCAGGCCTGCATAGAAATTGCAGCTGGCACTGATTCAGGAAGGTCCTATATGTCTTAGGATCCCCAGTGAATCTCTCCGGGGGGGCCAAAGTGAACTGGACGGTCATGTAAACCGGCCCTGCGTCATGCTGGGAGAGCTGGAGGCCAGAACCGGAGGCTCTGGCTTGTGGTGGGGCCTCTGCACCCAAAGGCTGTAAACCTGCCTGCAGCTCATCGATCCGCCGTTCAGTAGCAGAATGCGCAGCTGCCATGTCAGTACGTAAGTCAGCCAACAACTGCAAAATGGCAGCAAATGACTCACTTGCATCCATTGTAAGGCTTCTGAATCTGTCAGACTTGCAGTCAAAAGATTTTGATGCAGCGAGTTGACACGTAGTGTAGATGGGGAAGCCTTCTCACCAATGTACGTGTCTGATGGTAATATGTAACAACCAGACTGATCAATTAATGGAAAGACAGCAGACAGGAGTCATAGGATACACAGGCTCTGCAGATCATGATGCAAACATTTTAATGAGGCACCCTCACACTGAAAAGCAGAATAAAGCATGTCAGTGTTAAGCAGCAATGCGTAACCAGTGAGAACAGAAGGCAAAACCCCACTGACCTGGATGTATGGACAGACCAGAACAGAACAAGGTCAGGAATACAGAGATGTGCAGCCCCCGGGTCTCTTCTGAAATGGAAAACCAGGAATTCAACAATGGATTGGCAAGAGAGCCAGGTTATACAAGGAAACTAAAGGTGCAATCTTACCATCTGGAGGTCCTGTCTCTTGAGGATATGTTGATGTGGAAATACAGAAAAAACAAGGCAGCGCAGGAATATCCAATATGAAGCAAGAAATTAGTCTCTACCTCACTCACGACGGTACAAGAACGCCTAGAGTCCGGGTACACACATGGAAAGTCTCTAGTCCGTGTACCCGAACAACAAATCAAGGTCCAAATATCCCAAAATCCAAATGTCACAAAATCCAAGGGCAAATGATGCAGAAAAAAAAAACAGCAGGCAAGAGAAATCCAGAGGGAGGTTCGAGGTCAAGAAGGGAGCTGGCGGCGAGGCACTGAAGGGTTGATCAAGCAGGTCGTAGGCAATCCGTAGAAGACAAAAACCAAGGAAAAAGGGGAGGCTGAAGGGAGAAAGGGTACAGAGCAGGAGGAAAGGGAACAGGCAGGCCAGGGAAGAGGCACAAGAAGTAAAAATTCCTAGGAAGTCCGGAATAACGCCACCAAAACAGTTCAGAAGTGGTGAGCAAACGTAAGGGAGGGGTTTAAGAGCAAGAAGTCATGTGACCGGGCGTAGCGTTGGTCTACGTGAAAGGCTGTACATGGATAAGCAAAGTCATCATGTGAGCGGATAGTGATTGAGCAGTGTCTCAGTCGAAAGGAGCGGCCATTTCTCGGATGGGTACCAGCCACGTTTTGCCCAGACACCATCGTGCACGGACGTCACTTGTGTTTGCTGGCTCTGTTGCAGGGGAGAGGAGACACTCAGAGAAGGCGGACCCAGGCAGGGCGGAGCGTTGACTGGGTGGAGGGTGCTGGGCTCGAGGAGGAGGAGCGGACTCTCGAGACGGATGCAAGGAGCAAGTGTGCTTGGAGGAGGTGGTAAGAATGGGTAAGGGGAAAGGGAAGGATGGAAAGAAGGGGGAGGTGGAGGAAGAGGCAAAGAGGGGGAGGAAGCCGACAGTTAAACCTATTCCTGTGGAGGGGGGAAGGAGGGAAGTAAGGGGCAGCATCGTAGCAGGTCTCCATGGAGGGATGATGGAGGGAGGATGGTCCGGGGCAATTCTGGGTCGGGGATTCAGGGAAAGTGCGCTTTGGAGGGGCTGGAAGTCACAGGGAGCGGTGTGTCTGGGGAAGTAAGGATGCAGTGTGACAGTGTGTGGAAGGTGGTGTTGAAGCCTGAGAGTCGAGAGAAGACGTTTCTGGGGGTGAATCTGTTGGAAATTGCTAGATGGGTGGAGGCGGCTGTGGGGGATGTTACTCGGATGCTAGTGGTGGCTGGGGGCCGGTTGTTGGTGGAGGGGACGGATGCTGGTTGCAAGGCTAAGATTCTGGAGGTGCGTTGTCTGGGTAGGCATGCGGTGCGAGTGATTGATCAAAGTGGTGTGTCGTGTAACGGAGTGCTGTATGGAGTGCCAGTGCCTGTGAATATGTCTGAGGTGGAAAAGGAATTGGCGGATGTGGGGGTGGTGGAAACATGGAGGAGGGGGAGGAGAGATGCACATGGGGATGTGGTGTCTACGACTGTGGCAGTGAGGTTTGCAAGGACGGAGTGTCCGGAAGTGGTGGAGTTGGGATATCAGAGGTTCCGTGTGAAAGTTTATGTAGCGTTGCCTTTGAGATGTTATAAATGTCAACAGTTTGATCATGTGGCGAGAGTATGCAGGAATGAGAGACACTGTGGGAGGTGTGGTGGAGATCATGATATTAAGGAATGTAAGATGGAGACCCCGGAGAAGTGTGTGAATTGTGGGGGGGCATGCTTCCGCGTATAGGGGGTGTGAGAGTCACAGGGTGGCGAGAGAGGTGGTTCAGGTGAGGGCGGCGGAAGGTTTGTCTTATGCGGAGGCTGTAGCAAAGGTGAAACCAGCACGGGTAGTGAGTAAGGTGAGTGTGAAAGAGTTGGTGGTGGATGAGGCTGTGGGAAGAAAGAAAGTGGTGGGTGAGGTGAAAGGCGTAGAAATGGTGATTGTCCCGAAAACTGAGTTTATGTGCTTCATAGTGAGTGTGCTGGAGTTGGTTCAGGGGAATGTGTCTATCAGTGTGTCGGATCTTACGAAAGGAGTGGTGGAAGCGGGGAGGAGGTATTTGAGTGTTGTGGATGTGGTGGAAGAGGATGTGTTTAAGATGGTTGCTAAAATGGGGTAGCAGAGTGGGGTCCCGGCATGAGGATTTTGCAGTGAAATGCGAGGAGTTTGTTGAGGAATGGACAGGAGTTGAAAGTGGTGTTGTGTGGGGAACTGAATGTTGACGTGGTTTGTATTCAGGAGACGTGGTTGAGGAGTGATCTGAGGTTTGTGATTCCGGGTTTTGAGTTGTTTCGTAAGGATAGGTTGGAGGGGAGAGGGGGGTATGGTTCTAGCGGTTCGAAAGGGGTTGGTTGCAAGGGAGATTGTAGTGGATGGAGCAGTAGAGGCGATTGGGGCGGGGATTCGGGTAGGAGGATCGGAAGTATTGGTGCTGAATTATTATAATCCGTGTGAGGTGGTGGAAGTGGGTGTGCTGTCTGGAGTGATTAGGGTACATGTGGGACCTTGTGTTTTGTGTGGCGATTTTAACAGTGCCAACACGTTGTGGGGTAGTGATCGAACAGATACGAATTGGAAACTGTTGGAGGACATGGCGGATTAATTGAGTCTGGTATTGCTGAATGATGGTTCGGGTACGTGAGGACTGGAAAGTTGTCGTGCTTGGATTTGACCTGGGTGACTGCTGCAATAGCGGGTGAATGTGATTGGGAGGTGCGTGTGGATGGGGACATGGGGAGTGATCATTCTGCTATTTTGGTGACTGTGAGGGGTAAGGTAGGGATCAGGTCACGTATGTCTGGAAGTCGGTTGAATTTTAGGAAGGCTGATTGGGAAGTGTATAAGGGAGTGTGTCAGGGTTTGATTGTTCCATGGGGAAGAGATGGGGGGTGGATGATTGGAATGAGCATCTGGTGCAGGGAATGAGAGCAGCGTCAGTGGCTGCAATTCCGGAGATTGAGAAGGGGAAGGGTGGGAAGATCGAGGTTCCATGGTGGTCGGTGGAATGTTCAAGAGCAGTGGCGGCACGGAAGAAGGCTAGGGCGAGGGCGGTGAGAACAGGAATGTTGGTGGATCTGATGGCATACAAGAAGGCTAAGGCGGTGGTGCAGAGAGTGATTAGGGAAAGAAAGCGAGGATATTGGAGGGGCTATTGTGAGACCCTGGGGAGTGATTCTGGTGTGGGTGAGGTTTGGAAACAGTTCAAGAGGATGTCCGGATTGATGAGGCCGCAGGGTGGTATGTCTGTGTTGTTGAAAGGAGAAGAGGTAATTAGTGAGGATGGGGATAAGGCGAATTTGTTGGGGGAGTATTTTGCGGGGGTGCACAGTTCGGTGAACTTTCCAGAAGCAGTGAGGCTACGAATGGGTGTGGTAGAGGAGGAGATGCGGGAGGTGTTTCAATGGTGGAGTTGGATGGAGCGATTCGGAAGGGGAAGTGGTCTAGCCCAGGGGTAGATGGAGTTATGTATGTATTTTTGGAGAAGTTGCCTGTAGAATGTAAGTTAGAGGTATTAGCGCTGTTCAATGAGATCTGGAAGAGTGGAGTTTTGCCGAAGTTGTGGAAAAGGGCGATTGTGGTGGCGATTTTGAAGGGTGGCAAGGTTTCTACGGAGTGTAAGTCGTATAGGCCGATTGCGTTGACTGTTGTGTTGTGTAAGGTTATGGAACGGATGGTGGTTGAGCGATTGGGGTTTTATTTGGAGTCGAATGGATGTTTGAGTGAATTTCAGAGTGGGTTCAGGAGGAATCGGTCAGTGGCTGATCCTGTAGTGAGATTAGTGACTGGGGTGGAGGAGGCATTGTGTGATGGAGAGCTGGTGGGAGCGTTCTTTTTGGATTTGGAGAAGGCGTATGATATGGTGTGGAAGAATGGGTTGTTGGTGAGATTGTTGGAGATGGCAGTGAAGGGGAGAACGTTTCGGTGGATTAGGGCATTTTTGGTGGATAGGACCTTTCAGGTGAGAGTGAAGGGGGTGATGTCTGAAGTATGGAAGATGGAGATTGGGACGCCGCAGGGAAGTGTGATTAGTGCAATGCTGTTTAATGCGATGGTGGATGGGTTGATTCGGGCTTTGGCGGGAATAGGGTGTCAGGTGGATTTCTTCGCAGATGGTGGTGTGGTATGTGTAAGAGGGCGGAATTTGTTGTTGGTGCAGAGTCGGTTGGAAGCTGCGATAGTACCCATGGAAGAGTGGTGTGGGAAATGGGCTTTTTGGTGTCTGTGGATAAAAGCGTGAGTATGGTGTTCTCGAGGAGAAGAGTGCAGCAGGAGTTGAAATTGGTTTTGAAAGGTGTGAGGGTGAAGAGCGTGGAGGAATTTCGGTACTTGGGCAGACCCTCCAGAAAATTGCGGCATGAAATGGAAAATATTGCGGCACAAAAAAGAAAAAAATTGCAGCACCCAACTGCGTTTTTTGCGGCATTTTCTAACGTTGAAAAATATATCATTTAACATCTTTTTTAGCCTAAAACCAAGTAATTGCAAGGCTTTTGTTAGTGAGGGACAAAATGTGTTCTGTCTGGCTGCGCTCTGTAGGACAGCCAGGTGGAGTCACCACAGCCTAACATTTTGGATTGTGGTGGGGGAAGGGGGATACAGCCTGATGAGCTCCAAGGAAATGGTGCTGTGCCACTACTTCCAGCAGACAAGTAGAAAGCAAATAAACAGATAGGCTTGAATTCAAAAGTGTAACCCTGGTTGAAGCCCATAGGTTTGCTTTTCGCTTGTCCTATGACCCCAGGAGAGAGGGGGAACAACTCTACACTTCTCCATGGAAGGAATCCATGAGGCCAAGACACAGGGGCAATGCAGTGGCAGCAACTGCAAGCCCATAATACGTAGCCAAACAATGAACTCTCTTGGGTGGTCATAATTCCTTGGTTATGCCACCCACACATAGTGACTAAACACACCCACAAACAGAAATGAAACATCACAACACTACCAGGGGTCAAGTCCTACAAATTAAAGTGGGGGAGGGAAATCATTAACAAATGCAATGGCATGTGATGTCATCAGAAATTAGCATATCAAGGTGAAATATGCATATATCATTAAATTGGCTTTGCATAACCACCAAAATTGCACAGGACGAATGGCATTTGCCTTTCATAAATTTTTACACCCAATTTTGTGCGTAATTGGTGTCATACAGCCCAGCCTTGATTCAAGGCTGGGCTGCATGATACAAACGCTCGTAGCTGTATTCGTGTTCAAATTGCTTTACAATTGGTATCATGCAGCCCATGATACCAATTGTAAAGCAATTTGAAATTAATACAGCTACGAGAGTCTTCAATTGGTATCATGCAGCCCAGCCTTGAGGCTGGGCTGCATGATACCAATTGTAGACGAGCGTCAGGAAGCATTAAGTTTATGCTTTCTTTTCCGGCACTCGACAGGAAAGTAATTTACTTTCCTGTCGAGCGCCGGGAATGAAAACAGTCCAGTGGCCTCTTTGGGTTCTCTGAGTTGGGGGCAGATGAGTGGACAGGCCAGTGCTTACCTGGCTAGCTACACCAACTGTCAGCTCGGGCACACAATGAGCCTTGGAGGTGCCTGTGGTCACAGCCAAATGCTGTGCATCTCCCAGGCCTGCGTGACCCTCCCCCAATCCTGGGCCTGCAACGCAGAGCCGAGGTGTTAACCCTCAATCTGCTGCAATCAGCAGCCAGCTGTGTTCGCTCTAAATCATTAAATGAGCGCGAAAAAAGACACACTAAGCTAACGTGTCTTTTTTGCGCTCATTTAATGATTTATAGCGGCAATTGCAGGAAATGGCAAATTTTGCGATTTTTTTGCAAATCGCAAAATCGCCATAAGGTGGATGGTCTGCTTGGGGGTGATTCTGTATAGAAAGTTGAATTGGAATGTGCAAGCGGATGGTGTGGTGGATAAGTGTAAACGCAGGCTGAATTTGTTGCGGGCGGTGACTGGGAAAGAGTGGGGTGCGCAACAGAAGTGTTTTTACGAATGTTGTATAAGGGGTTGATTTTGAGTGTGTTAGATTTTGGATGTCAAGTGGCAGTCGGTTTCACAGTGAGTCAAAAGTTGCGATTGGATAGGGTGCAGGCGAGGGCATTGAGGGTGTGTTCGGGTGTGATGAGGTCCTCTCCAGTGAATGCGGTTCAGGTACTTGTGGGGGAGATGCCGTTGGGGTTGAGGAGAGATGTGTTGAATATGAGGTGCTGGGTGAAGTGCAGTGCGAAGAGTGTGGCTCATCCGGTGCGTGAATGTTTGTTGTATAATTGGAGGTTTGACTATTATGGGGACCGGTGGAGGAGGAAAGGGGGCACTTTGGGGTTTCACATGTGGGAGAAGGGGGTAAAGTGGGGAGTGGGCGAGTTGATGGCTGTGACGGATATGGATTTGGTGAGATGTCTGATGTGGATGATGGGGTCTCCTAAGGTGTGTTTGGAGTTGGCGAGTGTGGTGTCAAAGAAGCGGGGATTGCGGGGTGAGATCAAAGCTTTGGGTCAGGCGCATGTGGCAGGGAAGGAAGGATGCAGGGTGTTCACGGATGGTTCAAAGGATCCGGTGTCTGGGAGAGTGGGTATGGCGTATTATTTGGAAAGCACTGGGGAGTATAAAGTGGGGCGTCTGACGAACGATGTGTCAATTTGTACGGCTGAGTGGGTGGCGATAGCATTGGCGATTGATAGGGTGTGCGAGTTGAGGTTTGAGAAGGTAGTGGTGTTTTCAGATTCATTGAGTGGGTTGCAGGCAATTGTGGCAGGGGATGGTGATAGGAAGGATGTGATTTTGGATATCAGGAGAAAGATTGATCGGTGTGTGTTTGGGGGGATGAATCTGGAGTTGGCGTGGGTCCCCAGTCACAGCGGTATTTTGGGTAATGAGTTGGTGGATCAGGCGGCGGGTGAGGGTGTGAGAAGGGAAGCGGTTGATGTGAGCTTGCCTTTGAGTGTGGACGAGGTGAAGGCTGTGATGGTGAGACGGGTCATGGATGAGTGGCAGGAGAGGTGGGTGAGTGGGGTGAAGGGCAGGTGCATGTTTGGTGTTCGTGGGAAAGTGTCGAAGAAGGTAGATGCGGGAAGTCTGGAATGGAGAAGGGGGAGGAGGTGATGCTGAATCGATTGAGGATAGGGCATGTGGGACTGAATGATTGTTTGTTCCGAGTGGGGTAGCGAGAGTCGAGGGACTGTGCGGTGTGTGGGGTGCCTGAGGCAGTGGGACATTTTCTACTATGATGTGAGAGACATGTTGCAGAAAGAGAATTGTTGAGAGTTCGGATGTCTGCGCTAGGTGTGGCTGAGTTGAGTGGGAAGGCTTTGTTGGGAGGTGACGGGGTGAGTGGCAGGAAGAAGAGCAGTGTGTTGTTGGATTTTGTGAGGCAGACGGGGAGGTGGGAGGAACTCTGAGTTTATGTAAGTTAAATAATGATTGGTGGGTTAGGTGCACATCATCCATTAGGATGGGAAAGCTCCTGCGTGGGTCCGCCCACGCTTTCGATAATTTAAAGAAAGAAAGAAAGGATAAGCGAAGTGGACACCAGCGTTGCCATGCCAACTTCCAGGCACCTGGCTGAGTCCTTGGCAATCCGAAGCGTCTATACTTAGGAGGCTGGAAACGAACTTGCGAACGCTGTAAACCAGATGACGAAGTGACAGGTGTGAGAACGCTTGTTGATGGTTTCAATCTCCCTGCAGCAGACGCACGAGAGCGGAGCTTGACAGTAATGGATAACGGAAGAAAATAGCGAAGGAAAAGTACCTAGGGGAAAGGGAAGAGTGGTGACTGAAAGGGCTCTGCGGGATGGGGGGTTAAGGTTGGCAGGCCGGGGAAACGATTAAGTGGTTCGGGGAAGCAACTTGCGGGGGAGGATGGCTAGAACCATGGGGGGGTAGGGGAAGGGGCAGCCAACTTGTGGAATAGATGGAAGAGAACATGGAGACAAGGGGGGGGGAAGAAAACCAAAGGGGGAGGAAGAGACTCAGGAACGAAGGATGGGGGTTAGCTGGGGGGGCCTGCGTGGTGGGGGGGGGGTAGGATAGGTTTGAAATCAGACCGGATGTAAGATCATTGAAGACTGGTAAGATGGGAAATAAACAACACAGAATAGAATTAGAATGTAGCATACTAGAGAGAACAAGGGAATAGTAGATAGACGGGAAGTAGTGAACACTAAGCGCTGGAATTAGAAGGGTAGATGGGTAGAACAAGGGAATATGAATTAGAATGAAAGAAGGTACGTGAAATGGGAACGGAAGTGAAGAGTAGAAGACAATGGGCCTCATTACGACCCAGGCGGTCCGGAAATAACGGTGGCGGTAAACCCACCGCCACCGTTGTTTCCGGACCGCCTGAGTCCGACCCCTGCAGGCGGGAGGTGATGTTCCCGCCAGGTCTGACCTGGCGGGTTTAACACCTCCCGCATGCAGGCGGACGAGGAAACACCGGCAGCATTACGAGATGCTGCCGGTGTTTCCATGATCTCCATTTCCATTGAGAATGGGGATTTACACCATTCCGCCTCCGTGATTCCCAAGATGGACAGTCTGGTACACTCTTATTGTACTCTTTCAAAATACCTCTCTGAGAGTGGGAAAGGGGACAAATAGCACCAATGAGGATTCCTGTATGCTTTGCATTAAATTACAGAGCATTTCAGGACTATAACAGTGAACAGATATCTCTACATTTGATAAACAAATCTGTGATAAAAGGATTGTTGTATGTGTGAATCTCTAAATGCGTAACCGATGCATGGCTTGGTGCTTACATCACGGTTCACAATACTTCACAATACTCACCCTAACATTAAAATGTTTGTAACCATGAACCATACATGCTCATTTGGACAGCTTAAATTGTTGGATGCGAGTATTAAATGGCTGCAACATCTGGACTGCAATAAGGTAAGCAAACTGCCGCAGCCGGCATGCTCGCATCTTGGCACGCTGCCGCACCCCTTCACAGGGGTTAGCTTAGCAGCACCAGCATTAGCAACACACTGGGCCTCATTACACGGTAGGCAGTAGCTATGGCGCTATTAGCGCCATGGCTACCCCCTACCGCCGTCGGAGTCCGGGTAGGCAGTATGGGGACTTACCGGGTCATTCCGACCCTGGAGGACCCGGTAAATCCCCATGCCAATTACCATTCCCCATTCCCATTTGAGCCCCCATAGGGCTCAATGGGAATGGGGAAGGAGCAAATAACAGTGCCGCTATTAGCGGTACCGTTATTTGCTCTGATGTCCCTCAGCGGGTCCTGTCCTTAACGTGTGGTCTGACCACACGTTAAGGACTGGACCCGCTGAGGGACTTCGTAGTAGGGCAGTAGGGGATTTACCGGCATCAGTGCCCTTACCGCTGCTGGTAATCCCCTACCACCTACCGTGTAATGAGGCCCACTGACTTACCTTATCGGCAGAAGGAAGAAGCACTCGGCACCCACAAGCTGCACGGACCAGTCAGCAGGCTGTGGCACACTGGGTCTGGCTGCGGCTGGGCCACAGACTAGTCTCGGGACAGTAGGTCAAGGAAGGGCAGGCTGCCCATGCCCAGCAGCTCTCCTCCAGCTGAGTGAATAAACCCTACTCAGCAGGGGTCAAGTCCTAAAAATTAAAGTGGGGGACTGGCCCTCCTTCTACTCCTCGACCTCTCAGTAGCATTTGATCTGGTGGACCATGAGACCCTTTGTCACCACCTTTCAACGGCTGGCAATTTCTCTCCAAATACCACCGCGTGGATTGCATCCTTTCTCAGCGGGAGAACAACGAAAGTCTTTTCAGACCAAGCTTGCACACACCCACATCTAATCAAGTGTGGGGTTCCTCAAGGGTCCTGCATCTCACTCACCTTGTACAACCTCTTCAGGAGATCCCTATTCAAATACTGCAATCTGATGGGTATTTCATACACTAACTATGCCGACGATACGCAGGTCCTCATTCCCTTGTCAGGTGACTAAGCAGCAGACCAAAAAAACCCTCAATTCCATTTACACCACTATCCAGACCGAACTTCTTATCATCGGCTCTCCATCCACAATCAAAAAAATGGGTCCCCAATACGAATCCTTCCTCATAGACAGCTCTTGTATTCCCGTATCCCAGTCAGTCAAAACACTGGGAGTGTACCTGGATTCTAACCTCACCATGACAAGACAGGTGAATGCTATCTCATCAGCGGCAGCCTACCACTCAAAACTTATCACTGCTGCCAGGCTCTTCCTAACGTAACAAAATGCCCTAACCATTGCTCGAGCAATCATAGGATCTCGCCTAGACTACTGCAACACACTACTACTAGGCACATCAGCAAATAACATCAAGAAACTTAAAACAGTGCAGAACAATGCCCTCAGAGCTGCCACAGGGATCTCCAAAGGAGACCACATCTCGGCCACCAGAAAATTCGTCCACTGGCTGCCCATTAAAGAACGCATCCTCTTCAGATCCCTTGCATTGACCCACAAGTGTCGCCATGAAACAGCACCTCGCTACCTCGTGCAAAGATTCTCTGTGCCCCCGTCAAGCAGACCTGCTAGATTTAACCAAACCAACCGTCTCTCTATTCCCAAAAGCCACAGGATTAGAGCAGGCGGCTCTAGCTTCCCAGTTCTAGCGGCGACTAACTGGAACCTGCTTCCTTCCGCCATCGGAGGCATTGAATCCCACATGGTCTTCAGAAAAACATTAAAAACCCTGCTGTTCGTTCAGCCGTCCGCTCGTCACGCCAACCTGCAAGCTTATGACCATTGGAACACTGCCTGTAAAAATGTATAACTTATGACCATTGGAACACTGCCTGTAAACAATGCAGATCCTATGTTCCAACCTTTACCCCTGTAACTAAGTCACATTCTTGAAACAGCGCCGCAATGCCTCCAGGCTGCTAGGCGTGTTACAAATATAAATAAATAAACAAATAAATAAATAAAATCAGCAACTGCAATGGGATGTCACGTTGCCAGAAATTAGTATATCAAGGTGAAATATGCACATTTCATTAAATTGGCTTTGCATAACCACCCAAATTGCACAGGAGAATAGCATTTGCCTTTTCATAAAATCAACACACACACAAAACGGAGAGAGGATATTTTCTTCTAATAGTGTTTTTGAAAACGTTAAAAGGTGTGCATGTTTAAAACTCTAAGAACCAATAGAAATGTTTTCCCTGGGCTTAGCATTACCGAAATGGGAGATTTCACCTTTAGCTGTTCGTTATTTTTCATCAGGTTATATAATGCAGTGGCACGCGCTCGCTGCCGAATTCTTACCCTTGTCAGAGGGGTCCTGACCTATTCAAGCGTTTGGGCAAAAACAAGTCTCTGAGATGATGAGGTTTGACATCACAGAATCTCTGAGGCGTGCTTGCGAGGATGCACTGCTAGCTTGCAATGGCATCTTTACTCTCTAAATGGCTAACTGCAAGATCACGGGTTCAAGGTGGTGTCCCACCAGTTAACAATCTCCTGTGCTGTAATGTACAATAACGTGTAATGAGGGATATCGCCTGTCCTTCCTCTGTCACTGCTGGGGGGCCTCTTGAGCCGCGAGGCCTCCTGAGCCTCGAAGCCCCTTTCATTTGAAAAAGTTGAAAGGCCCTGACACCGTCCCTGCGCAGGGCTAAACTCTGGTTACTATAGTTCTGGGTTGTGTACGCTCTGCGGCTTCTGTGTGCATTGCACACAGGCACATGTTAACACATGTTAACACGCACTCACAAACCACCAGCGACTTCTGTCTGTCAGGCTGTTAGGTCACTTCTGCGCAGGGAGGTCACTTCCACAGGATTGCAGTAACTCCTTTTCTTCATCCTGGCAACCAGCTAGGGACGCACCCCCCACCCCCTACCCAGTTGTGTGCCTGGAGGAGGGCATGAGCGCCCATGGGCCTGGCTGGCACCAACAGCGCCGGCGCCACCCGGGGCCCGGGAAGTCAATAAAGCAACAAATGTTGCTCATTTGCAAATTGCTGCCCTGCCTGAGGGCCCAGGGGGGCTGCGGGCTGTGTGCTACTAGCAATATGACTTTGCAGGAGTACCAGCTTGAGGCGAGCTATAACAAATGCTCTAGCGCCACACTGGTGCAGCGCCCCCTAGAGGCTGACTGACGTCAGGCAGCCGCCTGAGCTGCCTGATGCAAAGACCGGCCCTGAGGCATCTCACTCGTTCATGCTTTACTCGACTAAGACTGAATTTCTCTACTTGCCATCCAAACAGGCTATCTCTTCCTCTTCCACCCTCTTCTATTCGTCTCCTCTGACTATCTTCCCTACTCTGCTTCTGCTCACAACCTTGGTGATGTCTTCGGCCCATCTCACAACTTTTCACTCTTCATCCCTAAATCTGCCACTGCGGCTGGTCTCCATATCATCAACATCAGAAAAAGAGCACATCTCCCCTTCAACACTGGGAAGCACCTAATCTCCTATTTAGTCCTCTTGCAATTTGACTACTGCCCCAGTCTACTCTATAGCTGTTACGATCACCTGGTCTCCGCGGCGGCGTTGGGGCACGGTTGGAGCCCTCCCTTGACTTGACTCCTCTGAATCGCCTTCCCCTCCAGATAGTGGTTGGACCTGCGGCTCGGGAGATGGGTGTTGCCCCCGAGTGAAGAGGAGAGGAAATGAAAATGGAGTGGGGATATCGTGACTTCCCCCAGCCCTTTCGTGCCAGAATACGGTGTGCATGCGCTTTCCCATATAAACTCACCTGTAGTTTAGTAATGTTGAGCTATCCGTCCTGCTTATCCTAGCATGGGCGCGTAGAACGGACCAAGTTGCTTCACTGGTCTGTGGAAGTGTTGATCCAGACCAGCTGCGACCAATCCACTTTGAAGGTAAGTCTTTTGTTAGAACTATTGTTCGATTAGACTGTCTGTATTTCGTCTAATAATTATTCTTGCAATGTCTCATTCCATTTCCAGAGGTACGGAGAAGTAAATCGGGACCGAAGAGAGTCTGGAAGACCTTAGAGGCTGATGGAGTTTCAACAATGACAGGTAAGTTGGTCTTTACAAGGATACTCTAGTCTTTTGTATGATGTGGCAGTGCGTTTGATATGCATATGAGTTCTAACCTGTTGTGTTCTTATTTCCTCGTATATGCAGACCGAATATGAAGAATGGCGTCCGAACTCTCGAAGATTCGCGGTTGCAGGATGAAGGCTCTGACTTTGACCGTGATGGAATGCCGGTGAGAAAGAAGACTTTTGCTCCGACCGTGATGGAATGCAGGCAGGTAAGAGGAAGAGTCTGACTCCGGCCGCGATGAGTTGCAGGTAAGAAGCGTTCTCAGTGAAGTAGCGGCTGGCAGCAGGTAAGATGTGCGCCCAGTGATGTAGCAGCTGGCAGCAGGTAAGATGCGTGCCCTGCGTTGTAGCGGCTGGCAACAGGTAAGGAGTGTTAAGATGGATTTCTGAACTCTGTCCTGGAGGGGCAGAGGTTCAGAAGGCCAGCCTAGTTTCTTGGAACAAGGTAACCTCTGGACAAGCCAGACCAATCAAGTTAGCGATCGCAGCGGTCAAGACTAGGTATCAAGAGGGGTGAGGGTGACTGAAAGCCCACAATGAGCACACAAAGCAAGGAGACTTACAAATTACTCCAAGCAGGTGTTATATTAAAAATATAGACACATTTATTACAAGGCCTTTGTAACATTGACCCTAGCGAGAAATCACAATAAAACTCAAGTAAACCAATACATACCAATCAAATGCAATATATATACAAATACAAACGAATCTAACGAGTTAGACGCACAAAATGTGTAGACCACCTAGATGGGGAGGAAAACAGGCAGTGCGAATAATAATTAGACCCAGTCCGCCTTCAGAGGCACCTAACTAAAAGGAAGTCCGAGCCCTACGAAGAGTGGAGCCTTGTGCTTAAAAGGAACTGCACACGCGGGTGCCAACGGGCCAAGGGGGAATCTCCTCGAGGGAATCAGGCAGTTCAGTTAGGTGAACAAATGAAGATGAACAGAGCTCTGCGACTCAAGCGCAGCCTCCACTGTGGGCAGAAGCAGAGCGCGAGTACGGAAAGGCGTGCTGTTTGATACAGCGGGGAAAAGCTATGGGCTACTGCAGGAGGGCGACCAGTTCCTATCGATGCTACTCACCGGTCCCCGATGCAGGCAGACCCAGGCTTCTCCGCGTCAATTTCAGTGCTGGCAGGTTCAGATACGAGCAGGGGACGTTTCGTCGTCGTGTAGATTCCGCAGCAGCAAAAGTTAGAGTTGAGGATGTCCCAAACGCAGTGAACCCACACAGATTGTCACCACAGCAGGGCGACGGAGCAGCTGTGTGTATTTCAGCCCAATGTACACTTCTCACGTCAGACCTGGGAATGCCAAGTGTACGAATCGTGTGAGAGTGGCAAGGACTCGTAATACAACACAACCTGACAGCGGTTACAGAGCAAGACTCCTGGGTAGGCTGGTCAGTCAACTGGATGGCCCAGCGACACTTCCGAAGGCTTACGTGCAGGAGATGGTGAAGATGCCGAGAATAGTTGTTCCCACTATTCCAAGGGTCGAAGTACCAGTACAGGCCTTCTCGTTCGATCAGAGGTAGAAAGGGTTTCACAAAGCGACAGCAGTGCAGAGGAGCAGTCCTTCAGTGGGTCACCAGCGATTCCTCGGTTCAGCCTCATAGTTGCAGGATACTTGGCTTCTGTATTCCTTCGTTCGTGAGAACTCAGGAGATCGACCTGGTATTGGTGTTTCCAGCCCCCTCTTATCCACGGTTCCCTTCGCGCCAAAACGGAGGGGACCCAATGGGAGATCTGCTCACAAAACACTCACACCATACGTGGACCTATCACGGACCACGGTGGTCCCAGGCATTCACGACACACTAGACTCTCTGGCACCCAGGATGTGTATTGGGACCAGACATCCCAGCCCACATCCTGGAGACACACACAAGGCCTGTAGAAGCCCACGAAAGCATCTGTGGTTCGCGGGAAAGTACATGCCCAAATAAGGAAAGCCTCGGGTCGGCTCAACCTGGGGAAGGTGAAGGGGGCAAGACGGTCAGCGGGCAGGACAAAGAGCCTCGTGGTCTGGCCATTTTGGGAGCCAGGCCACCATTTTGGGCTAAGCTTGAGAAACGCGCTTAAACGCCAAAAGGAGCTCAAAAACACAAAGAAACGATTGCTGCCACCAGTCCCGTCCGTGATTCACTTGCACCATTCATTAACAATCCAAAGAGAGTATCTAGGGCCTGTAGAAGACTAGAGACCAAAGAGAGCAGTAACTTAGCTTACAGTGCCCTCTTGTGCCATGTTGCGCGAAAGCTGCAACACGATAAAAGAACTACGGAAAACAACGTTTCCCGGTACTGACTGTCTTAAGGGCATGTCACTTTTCCTGCAAGAATGGAGCGAAAGCCCAGAGGAGTGCGGCAGAAGGCTGCACTTCTCTGGCAAAGTCTAGATCCTGGTGAAAACAACAGCAAAAAGTTTAGGGGTTGCCACATGGAAGGAAAATTACCCACAATTAAGAAATCTTTCCTAACAAGGAGTGCCCTCAGCGATGGAGTAGTTGTGGTGGAAGGTGCGTGCAGTGATGTAGCGGTAGATTGCAGGTAAGGAGCGCTCTCAGGAATATCTTCAGGATGGGGCTGCAGGAATCCAGTGATGCGCAGGTAAGCACAGCGGAGAGCGTTACACTGCTGAAAGCAGAATAACGCGAAGCGAAGGCACGTGGATGGGCTGGCCTTATATAGGTTGGCTCAGGCCCCTCCCTTTAGCCCTGCCTACTGGCTCCACCTTGCCCTTCTTTGGGACTGTAGCACATGCCTTCCAGTTCTGTTCTATGGCCACGCCCCCAGCCCAGCTGCACACACCCTTGGCATAGTGTGCAGAGCACACTGTTACATGAGCCTGGCGCCAGAGGCACCAGGACTGGGTCCAATGGGACCCTGGTGATGAGGAAGGACTGGCCCCTTGACTTGTGGCCATGACAATAGCCTTCCCAACTATGTATTTTCACCTCTCGACAAAGTCCTCAACTTTGTGGTCCGTGCACGCTTCAACCTTCCCTGCTTGTTACGCTCACCTGGTCTCTGTGGGGGCGTTGTGGCACGGTTGGAGCCCTCCCTGGACTGGACTCCTCTGGTTCAGGCTCTACCCTCAGCTGCGGTAGTATGGACTGCTCTGGTTGCTGGCAATGCCCTTGGGAGAAGGTAAGAGGCAATGAGAATGCCGCAGCGGAATTGCGATCCCCCTCGAACCCTTCGTTCCAGAATGAGATGAGCCTTCGTTTTCCCATATGACCTCACCTGGTGTTTTGGAACGATGAGCTCTCCGTCCTGCTTTCTCTCAGCAGGGGCGCCGTGGAAGGTCCAAGTTGCGTCACTGGTCCGTGTGCTTGGTGGCCCAGACTGGCTGAGACCAATCCACCTTGAAGGTAAGTTTTTTGTAGCTGTGATTATTGTCTGTGTCTTTTTGTGTTGACTTTTTCCCCAATGATTATTGTCCGTAATGTTGTAATGTCCTTCCTTTACCCTATAGGTATGAAGATGGTCCTACTGAGTTGCATAGATGGAAGTGAGTTCAAACGGTGCCTGAGGGGATTTAGAAGACCCCACTAGAAGGTAAGTTGGGTTTCCAGATGGTACGCAAGGTTTGCGAGTTGCGCGGCCAAGCATTAAAAGTTTATGCAGTTGCTAACCTTGTGCCTTCTGTCTCCTTTGCAGGTTCGGCCAGACAGCGCCTGATGGCGAGCGGTTATCCGAGCACCTGTCGGCAGCCAGATGGATGGATCCGTGAGGATGCTGAGCCGGGAGATGTCGCCCGTGTTGCTGGGCGTTCGGGACAGGCAAGGATGCGAGGCGCTGCAGCTGTTGGATTTGCAGAGACCGGTAAGATGAGCATGGAAGCTGCAGAGTTGGAATCAGGTAAGCAGCGCTTCGAGCAATGGCGTGGCTTGTCTCAGGTAAGATGCGTGCGGTAGCTTCAGAGTTGGAATCAGGTAAGCAGCGCTTCGAGCGATGGCTTGGCTGGTCTCAGGTAAGAAGTGCACGGTAGCTTCAGAGTTGGAATCAGGTAGGTGCGCACTAAAGATGGAGCTCCAGAGACTGAAGAGAAGCATGCAGGACTGGAAACAGGTAAGGAGCTGTAGACGGCGGTAAGCGTTACGCTGCTCCAGCAGACTAACGCGAAGCGCCAACATGTGGGTGGGGCTGGCTTATATAGCCTGGCCCCAGCCACTCCCCTTAAGCCCTGCCTTGTGGCCCCACCTAACCACTCCCCCAGACCTCTGCACATGCTCCCAATGTCTTTGTAAGGCCACGCCCGGCCTAGATGCACGTGCCTTAGGCACACTGTGTGCAGAGCACACTCTTAAATGAGCCTGGCGCCAAAGGTGCCAGGACTGGGTCCATGGGGACCCTGTAGGGCATAAAGATAATGGCCCTGGACCAGTGGCCATGACACTGCTTTACCTCCACCTCCCCAGCCCATCGTCAGTTAGGCTGGCTAGAGATGAAATATAGGGCAAATTATAAATTCATTCTCATCTTCAAAACTATACAGAGACCTGCCTCATCCTACCTATCGCCCCCATCTCACTCCATATGCTGTCCCTTGCTCCCTACGGTAAATCCTAGGCTCACCTCCTTGACACCTCTTGTGCCCCTTTCCCTCCTTCATTCCGCTCTCTTCGTCTCCTCGTTCCATTACTCGGAAATGCTCGTCCTTTCCCTCACTGCACTACACCCACGCCATCTGTATTTAAATTCAACCTTCAAGCGCCCCTCCTTTCTAAAAGAGCCACTTGCATAGCATTCTACGCCACCACATCTCCTTGTTCTCCCCACAACAACTCCAAGGCACTTATCCCTCACCCCGTCATCCTAAACCTAGCACTTCCTCCACTATCCCATTCCTATATCATGCTCTACTGTCCTTGGTCCCGGTTCATGTTTCTACCCGCATCATATGGTCTTATATGCATGGCCTCTCGCCCATTAAGGACACCGGCCCTTGGCTCTGTAAATTAATGTTAAAATGTTTTGCAAGCCAAAAATGCACTGATGTCCCTGTAATTGTCATTAAATAAATGAAAAAAATGTACCCTTCGATGTCCAACCAAAAGACAAACTCACAAAGGAAACACAAAAGACTAAAAAAGTCCCAGCTGTATTTGATACCGCTCAGCCCTCTAACTTGTTCTAGATTATTGGGGTGTTTTCCTCAGCATGTGACTCTTACTTCAACATACCCTTATCCCGAAGTGACACTTTCTGTAATCTCCCCGCATTTATGGTTTTCTCTTGTGACCAAATACTACAAAAGCATGAGCGTCTTAGAAAGTTTGTCCATGGAAAGGCTTAGATACACTTCGTCAGGACCCTCCTTCTGCCACCCAACATGGCACATGTTGTTCTGAACAATGCAGCCTTCTTTCTGATCTATATGATCACTGCGCCGCCCACAACATCGACGCCGAAAAAATGCCAACGGCAGTTACGGCATGGCGCAGTGATCATATGGATCACTGTGCCCCAAACCACCCCCCCCCCACCAACCCCAACACAAACACACTTACTTTTAGGGCGGCACACTTCTGCGTGTGCTGCCCGCACTCTGCGATCCTTGCAGTGTCAGCTCCTCCCACTAACGTGGGTTGGAGCTGGCCCTGCAGGGTGCTTTTCATTATTTTTTTACATTTTTTTAACGTGTCCCTCGCTTTCCGAAATGGTAAATGGGGGACAACCCCGCAACCCCCGACCCCCATTACTGCGCCCAGGAAGAGAGGGGGACATCCCCGCAACTCCTGCTCTGCTTGGGCGCAGTAAATGTCACCCTCATTTTGTGCGCCTCCAAAGTCGCAGTGACTGTGGGGGCGCACAAATGAGGGCGACATTTTTGTACGTTACCCTTCTTTCTGCATGGAAATGCTCTTTGTCCTTTGAAATTCAATGCTGTGTTGCACAATGGTAATGGAAGAGCGCCCAGCAATTTTAAAATGCCTGATTGTTCTTTCCTTAAGCATGTTCCCTCAACATACTTTAGGAGTTAGGCTTTTTTGTTAGTCTGTCCCTGAGCATAAGGCTTGCATATTAATACAAACTTGAATTTTCTTTTTTAAAGAAATCTGTTTAATGTTAAAGCTCCTGCGGTGTTGAATCCATGTTAGTACTTTAATCACTGCGGATTCTGATTTACCATTCAGGGTTCATGGTTCTGCAGTGGCGAGCCTGCATTTGCATAAAATTCTCCAACAATCCTGTGTGGGTGGGTGACCTAAGTGTTTGGTGGTCTGTCAGGCCGGTCACCAAACTTTTGTGTCTACCTTCTTGTAAGACTGCAGAGCTTTTTTGACCATGTTGGATGGACTCCACCACAGCAACGCTTTTACAACCTTCTCAGATTTCTCTGCTAAGTGCACCACCACCCTCATGTGTAATTTAACCTGTGGTATTAGGTAAATATACAATGCCATCATTCCCAACACACAAGACTCCCCTCATGGTTGTCAGTGACACAACCCACTAGAGCAAAAAATGCCAAGAGATTCTTGCGAGGATAAAAATGTTTTAATTATACAAAAAATAGTTATATCAGCAAGGAACACTTCTGCCGAAAAATGTTACAAGCAGAATGTTATAAAGAAACAAATTGTCATCAGTGACAAACATATACAGTAAAAACCACACGTGGCTGGTTGGCGTGACCTTCTACATGGTCAGCCTGCTCTATAGAATATGACAAGCTATTGGTCCCAGCCCCGTCCAGGGCTGTCACAAGATGTGGTGAGGCCCGGGGCAAAACATTTGGTGAGGCCCCCTTTTGATGTTACGCACTGGGCCAGCGGCAGCACCTTCTCAAACAGGGGACTTGAGAAATCTCCCCTTGAGTTTGTGTGGAGGAACCCAAATATGGTTTATTACTACAACTGCAAATCAACTACAGCAAAGTTAGATTTCTCTACTGAAGAAAGGTTTATGCCAGACTAACTTTTGTATCATAGGCATAAACCTATTTAGGATGGCATGACGCCATGTGGTGCATGACGCCAGCATTAAGGAGCACCCTTGCCTTGTGTGCGCATTAAAACACACAGCATACACAGTGACAGATGGATGATGTACAGTGGAGGCTGGTGAATTTCTGAACTGAAGAGGCTTAAATGTTTGTGCCAATTATGCAGGATCGACAGAACACAGTAAGGGTGCCAAAACCAAACAGGGGTTATTTGAGGAGGTTTCTCACTCTCAAGAAAATGTTTGAAACACTGTGTTACAATTATGCATTTTAAAGCTCTTTCATTGTAAAATTGGGTAGAAATCCATAGTTTGCAATTGGTTTTGTATGGTAGCACATGGAAAAACCCAATAGTTGCAAGTCGCCAACCATGCACAGGTACATTTTCCAATATATTTCATGCTGCCGTTGCACACAACATATGCTACTATAAAGTGGTCAACCGACTCACACCCCACACCTCTACCCGACCGCAGACAGCCGCCCAAGCACATTGCCTCTCCCTGCCTAGGTTCAAACTTCAAAAAGCTGGAGGGGTGAGTTTTCCGGTCCTAGCTACCAAATTGTGGAACACCTTGCCCAACCGTCTGAGAGCTGAACCCTCCTTTCAATCCTTCAAGAGCAAAGCCAAATTGTGGCTTGCTGCTCAAGACAATCACGCTTCCTAAGATTCAACACCCTGATACTACCATTGTTTGACTTGCACTGTGTTTGTCTTATTGTATATTACCTGTGTGTAATTCTGCAACCTTGACTTTTAGTCCATTGTTTCTTCTAGTTTATCACAGGCTAAGTATCTCACTCCCCACTGTTATTGTACCTTGTACTCCACTGTAAATGTAACTGTAACCGTGACTGTACATTGACCACTTACTCATTTATTGTACCTCATGCTCCCTATTTCATCCTTTTGCACTCTCGTCACTGTTATCTTACCATGTACTCTTTCTGTATTGTATAATAGTAACCATGTACTCTTTCTGAATTGTATAATTGTAACCTAAGATATGCGCCAAGATGCCTTTGGGCCAGGTGCTCTGGTGCTCTATACAAATAAACAAAATACAAAATATAAATACAAAGATATATTCATGCTGGTTGTTCCCATGTGGTCCATGCAGGCTGCACCAATATATACCATTATTACCATGTACGCACTCCCAGCCAGTAAACATGCCATGCCACAGAAGGTATGTCCAGGCTGACTGTGCACCATAAGTGTTATTACTGGCTCCATTGGCCTAAATTCAATGTGGGTCAATTTAGCCAAGTAGTATGTTTGCTTTAACCTTGATGCATGGTCCTGTGCAACATAGGTAAAGAAAAATAAGCATTGGCAATGTTAACAGTTTGGGCTTTAATGTAGACATGGTAAAGGCACTGCTGTATCGGTATTAACTGGCCGTTGATGGTAGCAGGTGCAAACTGGTTTGAGTACCTGAGCATCTAATAGCAGTGCCTGGCAAATGCCTAATACGTATGCACATGCCAAAACCGTTGGCTTTGCCAATGTTTGTTCTTAACAGGACTTCAGTGAAAGACACGTAGGGTGCAACAACATTGAGTGGATCGGGCTCTAGCCCCCTCCGAAATGTTGTGTTTTGGTGACTCGACCTGGCTGCATGGGCGGAGTCAGCCCCTGGCTAGGGAGGGATGAAGTCCTCCCACTTTGAGGCAGAAGGCCTCTTTCGATGTGTCGCCAGCCCGTAGCTCTTGTTATCGAGCGGCAGCAGCATCCAACATGCAGAGTACAAATACCTATCCATGTGATATCAACAGACTAACTTTGATGAAGCCAAAGTCTTAACTTCTGGTCTCAGCTTTTAGATGGCACACCTCTCCAGAGATTAGCATAGCATTATGAAATTAAAGAGCCTCTGAATTGGGGTGAAAGGTAGGACTAGTAGCCAAAGGGAAGGTGAACTGAAGGTGAACTAGCTATTTAGCTTCCTGGCTGGGCTCAGGGTATTGGGAGGCAAGTGGGAGCAAGGCTGATTGAAGATGTGTCAGGGCTGGTTTGGGGCCCATTTGTTTGCGTTGTTTGTGGGGCACCCCAGGCCTTATAGATTGGAAATATAGGCCAAGGCACTTGTGAAGTGCTTAAATAAAAAATGAAGTCAAAATAATACAGTGAGGTGGTTAAAAACTGCAGATTATCAGTAGGTGTCTGTGTCATAAGACTGCCAACATGGGAGCAGCTCCTTGGGGGTCCATTTCAGCTGCAAAATCTGAAATACCCAGACGTCATCCCTGGGAGACTGACAGAGCAATGGGTTTATTGGCCCCACATTGGCCCCACTCACTATCCGCTTTCAAAACTGTCATCCAGCCCCTGCCAGATGACCAACAGAGCCGTGGCCAGACGGAACAAGTCACAGACATTAAACGGGGCCTGGGCTTCCCTGTTAACAAGGTCCCTAACATAAAATATTTCACTGTTAGCACCTGCATTCATAAACATACATTTTTAGGTAATCAAACTTGTGACGTGAGGTTAGCACTTGCATGCCAGGGGAATGATTAGAAGGGAAGTGGTGAAATGAGAAATCTCATTCTCGCAGCAGTCCTTAAGTGTGACGTTTCAGAAATGAGGGCGAGAGTTAGCCGCTTGTAACATTGAAGCTTCATCAGAATAGTCTCATTCTAATGTGGAAAGATGTTAGATGTGCCCACACAAGAAAGCTTGCCCCTCCACCACAGGCTCTGGCATTAGCACCCCTCCGAACATTTAAAGTGTTAGTCCCACTCCGTCGCCCCCCGACATTTTAGCCTAGGTGCACCTCTCATGCCATGACCCCACCCCTTAATTAAGTGGCCCGCAGGTCTGCTAAATTTAGGGGTGGTGGCTGGCGCACACACTCACATACAACACTTTCACCCATGCATTCATCCACCAGTCACACAACTCCTTGCATGTACGCATACATAAAACCAAACATAGCACAACATAAACACCAACATACAAGCACACATTCATGCACATATACATACTTATTTAATTTAAATACATATTCATACTACATATACACATTTAAATCAAAATAAAAAAACACTTACCTTACCTCCATGCACCCTTGAAAAGCCCCTGCGCAGCCACGGGACATGTAGACACGCTGCCTGACAGGAGATACCTCCTCTCCTATCAGTCAGCGTGGTCACGCTGAGCAACGTGAACACACTGACTGACAGGAGAGGAGTCCTCTCTTGTCATTTAGCATGTCCACGTTGTCAGCTGAATAGCGGGAGGCAGCAGAGCTTACTTCTGAGCCCTGCTGCCTCCCATTATTTTGCTGTTAATTGCAGAGCCAAACGGCTTTGCAACAAACAGCAAAATCATTGCAGGGCAGAGAGCAGACAGCACAGTCCCCCGTGTGAATAAAGGAAACAGGTGGACTGTGCTGCCTGCTAGTTAGGAGAGGGGGCTGCGAGGCCCCCTGCAAGCGCGAGGCCCGGGGCAGTTTGTCCCTCCTGCCCCCCCCCTCGTGACGGCCCTGGCCCCGTCCATCTATCTTCCATCACATGGGGTCTGCTGGGCTCATCTCCAGGGAACCGAGGTTGAGTTTGCAATTAGTTACTATGTAAGACAATGCTACTCTATCATTATGCCGTGCACCTGGGAGGCTCGGGGACTGACGCCGGGGGAGTCTTGTGGTCCGGCTGACCCACACTGTCTTCACTCATTCTGCATTGCACCATCTGCAGCCAAGGCTTCCAGCCTCGCTTTCAACTATAATGCATTCCTCCTTGTACCTCTCATTGCAAATCTTCTCATAGTGGGGTTAAGATGATATGGTTTTTTGCTCAGTATTTAAGGATTGGTGGTTGGGCGTCACCTACTATCATGGAATTCAGGGGTCTAAGGCTGGGAGAGTTGTGGGTGTCATAACTTATGATTGGCTGGGTGAGGGTCGGAGGCCTGCTTTGGCCTGGCTGTGATGAACGTGCACTGTTTGGTGCCTGGTACTGTCTCGTGGCCTTGCAGGGCACATTTCTTCTCGGGATAACACGTATTGGCAACGGTTGTGGAACTAAGAGTTTCTACGGAAGCTAACAGAGTGGGTCTCTCTATCATCAGTGCTAGGGCCTATTCGGCTTTCTTTGTTAGGTTTGTGCAGTGGCCGAAGTGTACGAAAAGAAGTAGTGGAACTATGTTCCGACTGGTCTGTACCCACTCCCCACAAACCACATCACCATGCCCCCTCCCACACACAATACAAACCACCAAACACTTGTACCTGTTGTTTAAGGGAACGTTGAGTGTAGTGCACTGAAAGTGCAAGTATCAACTTCTTCCTACACTTTTATTTTAAATCAAAACCATCCCAGAACGGTTTCTTTTTAAAATAAAAGTATAGGAACAGTAAAACTTAATTTTAAAAAGTAGAGGAGCACCGCTCCCAACCGCTCCTGCTCACTTCGACCACTGGGTTTGTGGCCTGTGTCTACCGTGCAGCCATGCAGGCCCAAATGTTTCTACCATAGCTATAAAATGTTGCTGGCTTACATTCGCGCAGAGTCTAAGTATCAACACTTCGCATAGCATTGTGTCCGGGCAGGGTCTCTTAGCACGCCCCCACAGCCCTCTAGCACATCACAAGCCTGATTATGAGACTCACCTTACTCTAAAGCGCCTGGAGGGGGGGGGGATAGGTTCATCTCCTTCCCAACATTGGTTAGTACACTTTGTGAGAGGAAACCTTTTTCGGTTTGTGTGTTAATCTGCGGCTTCAAAATAGTTTGGTATTGTGAGGGCACTAGCCCGACTTGGGAATGTTGATAGACTTTTGAGACTGAACATTGAAAGATCCTAAACAATCATTCTTTTTTATAGGAACTGAAATCTATTTGCACCACAATCAATGCCAGGGACAAGACCACAACCTGCTCAAAGTGTTTTCACTACCTATGAAAGTGTTGAATGGGTGCCAATGCATGCAGCAGATTTCCACCCCCTCTGGCTGGCATCAAAATGTCTAATTTCGGCTCCACTCTTGCGACGTTACCAATAGTAGGAGCATTTAATTCTGAACAAAAAGAAACATGTAATACTCTGGACACACTTCTAGATGGCCAAATAGGCCTAGCATGTGTATCTAAACTGGTTCAGAAGCCCCACAAATAACACACAATGTACACATGGGCCTGTGTTAAACGCTTTACAAATCAAGGCAAGCAATTTAGGCTTGAACATTATGAGAACATCTTTGCTGTTGCCTTAACCATGTGAACTGAAAAAACACAGATGTGCATAGCTATTGAAAAGTGCTGAGACGTTAAAAGTGGCTTATTTTAAACACAGCACTCTGCTAGTTTCTAAGTATAAGGGTCAGGCTAACTGCCAGCAGAAAACATGTCCTAACCATCATCTGCCTTTGACATTTTGTTGTCACAAACCTGACACAACGTTTTTTCACGTACAAGAAAATATACTAATTTTGAATCAACATTGCACTTCAAACACAGCTAGCAACGTGAGTGCAAAGCTCTATTTTATAAACAAATAAGGGGTCCTTTTCGACTGAGTGGAGGGCAAAATAAAAGCATGAAAGTACCTTTATGCTTTCATGTTTCCCTCGATCTCATTTAAGTGCCTTTGCGAGGCATAGGTGAGCAGTAAAACAGAGTTTGCATCTCCAATGTACTTTCCTCTTTCTTGGAAGAGCCCACAGTTGTACACATGCATGAGATTTTCATGCAGGCGTTACACCAATGACATCCACCTCACATTTACAACTGGTAAATAGCATTTGGATTGCATTAGAATCCATTATAAATTGCGGCCTGCAAAGTGTAATTTGCTTGCAGCGTGGAGAGTAAAGGCGTTTTCTTCTCTTACAATTACTCTCCGCGTTGACAGCGTTTAAAGTTGCATGCAGAGGACCAGTGTAAACGCTGGCGGTTCACTGCCTGAAATCCGCATATAGTACAAAATGACCCCCCACCCTCCTAGTGTTCATTATTTATTTTTACATTTATAGAGCGTGCTAAGTCCTGAGGCAACAAGGCGCTGTTGCATGACCAGTAGCTCGCATGACACATACAAGCATTATTTTTACATAGTGTTATTCAGGCATCAAGGTTTTTTCAGTTTCACACTATCCCCAAGTGCAGGAGGCGGCTCACATAAGTAAGACGGGGCATCCTTGGAGAAGCATCCTTGTGTGACGGAAAGTGCTTTTAAAGAGAAGCCGTTCTCGAATAGGGAGCCAGTGGGCTTTTTCCCTTGCTGCAGTGTAGTGGTGTGGCTAGGGGGGAGGGCCTGGGGAGGGCCAGGCCCCCCTGTGAAACCCTGTGCCCCCCCCATGAACCCCCCTATCTAAGACGAGCAGTGACCATGTTCTCCCCTCACTTTTGTCTGTGCCCCCTACTTTCTTCTTTGGCCCCCTCTGTGCCCCTCCTAAATGTGATTCCTAGCGACGCCACTGCTGCAGTGATATTTTCAGTTTTGGGAAGATTCAGTTCTGCTCCAAGTGCATTGTTCTGAATAACCTGCATTTTCTGAATGTTATCAGTGGTACCTGCAAAGAAGGCATTACAATAGTCACGTCTCGATCCTACGTTGGCTCGGGCTATTGCAAGGCAGCTGTCCAGGGAGAGGAAAACATCACTAGGGCCCGATAGGATTCGGTAGCAGTATAATAGGGAGATGAAAACATCTCTTTAAAGTACACGTCTTCTGGCAAAGGAACCAAATATATTTTGCTAATCCATTAGATCTCTCAGTTATCAGAAGATATGTGCAATGTAATTTGGATATTTCGCCATTTTGGAAAGTATGCTTTGGACAACGCTCGTCATCATCGTTCTATCTCATTATCTCGAATATTAAAGGCTGCACCAAAAAAAAGATTTTTTTTCAGCCGATTTGGGACAGCCTTTCATATTCTAAATATTTGAATTCCTCCCCCTCCGCCCTTTGAAATTGAGAGTTCACCCCTGAACCTCTCACCCACCCCCTTACATACCAAAACACTCAGAAACACACATGCAACAGACACTTCTTCCCACAGCCCCTCCCCCACCACAAACACTGTCCACTTTTATACACACACGCACGCAAACACGCCCTTACCTGTAACCTTTTCAGAAAGACAATGTTATATTCCATGAAAAAATAGCATGACAAATGCCAATGGGAAAATAACATTGGAGTCTTCATGTTAAACTTGCATAGAGCAATTTGATGACTAGTGTTGGAAGGCACTTTTAGATTAGCCTCCGATTGACATATAAAGTGTCATTTTTAAATATCAATGCCAATTCTGTGGAAAACAGACCTCCTTAGATGGTGAGCTGGCTCAATTTTGGGAGGAGAGATGGTTACCATTTTGGGGAGGTTATACAAATAATACACATTTAATTTCAGTACTGTTCATTCTTGAACTCAATGGCAGTTGAATGGGAAAGGTCCCCAACAATCATTTTACAAAACCAAAACTAGTGATGGAGCCACACATCCACCAGAAGTTGGCTAGACAGAATAGGAGAAAGGCATACAAGTCGGGATTGGCTGGCAGGGAAACGGGAGCAGTTTAGATAAAGTTGGTTTCAGACTATTACTACAAGCTGAACCCCAGCACTAGGATTGGACGAAAGAAGAAACGAGCAAACAAAAGTTACATTCCTGAAGTCAGAAGGGGCAGAAAAGGTAAACCTAGAACCAGTGCAGGAAGATAGAATCTAATTAAATGTATTTGTATTTATTTAAAGAACAGAGATATCAATTCTGATCATAGATAACTTATAGGCATTTCCATGGGTACATGTGCCCATTAGCACAAAGATGAGAAGTAGTGAGCCATTTTGAGGGTGTGAACAACGTAGGACACAGACCGGTGAAAAAAGAAACAGGTGATTTACAAAGGTAACATTAACCAAAGGCGGAATGTTCTTCAAACTAAACAGGAGTACTATACAAATATACAAAATTACAATATTAAGTGGTAGTAGTGGGTCCAGGTGGGGAGGAGAGTGAGAGAACGGGGTGCTCCGTCTTTGACAAGCAGGCAAAGTAGAAGCCGAGATACACAGTTGGGATGGCTTTGATTGTGAAGGCCAAATGGGTTCCAATGGAGTAAGGAGTGTGCAAATACGAGAGACCGCACAAGGGGGCATGGGACACTGAGGTTGCGTGCAGAGGAGAAGCTGAGGGAATGGGAGATTGAGTAGAGATACAGGTACTGATAAGCAAGAGCATTGATTGTTGTGGAGACTAGACAGAACTAGAAAAAGGAGCAGCATGTCATGGCAAGCCAGCCAGCATGGTGTCGGTAGATAAAAGTGGGGGAGGATCTGGGTAGGTTGTAGTGTGTGGTTAGCAAAGTTTAGGACTTTGGGCCTGATTAGGACCCTGGCGGCCCCGGAATGAACGGTGCCGATAAGGGACTGGCACCATTCATTCCAGGCTGCCCTATTACGAGGTCTGCAGTGGGTCCCGCTAAGGAACGCCTGGTCAGACCAGGCGTCCTTAGCGCGACCCGCTAGCAGCCAAGGATGCTAACAACGGGCCCATCATTAACAGGCCCGTTGTTAGCATCCTCCTTGTTCCCATTGAGCCCTATGGGGCTCAAATGGGAATGGAGATGAATTTTTACCGCCGCCCAGAAAAGGGCAATTACTGGGTTCGCCAAAGTCAGCATGACCCGGTTATTGCCCTTTTCTGGGCTCCGGTAAAAATTAATTACCAGCGACAGCCGTGCCCTTTTTAAGGGCACAGCTACCGCCAGGGTCGTAATGAGGTCCCTTGTCTACAGGGAGGAAGGAGCAGGACAAAGAGTAGGCATGAACGGTTGCCAGTGATAGGGTCGTAAACAAAAGGATCGAATGCCTTTTGATCGACAGTCAAAGGATCGAAAAAAAGGGTAGAATTTTTTTTTTTTATGGGGGGGTTCCCTCCTAGCCCCCTGTTTTCTTTATTAAATACATTTTTTTACCAACCCAAACTAAAAAATATATATAAATAAATAAAAAAAAAATGCGACCCTTTTTTTCGATCCTTTTGCATTCGAGCAAAAGGTCATTCGATCCTTTTTTTTCGATCGTTTGGACACCGGCATGAACAGTATGCCAGTTTGCTGAGCATGGGATAGAGATTAGAGCTTTAATTGAATGGTACAAAATTAACTTTTTCTGAATGTTAATACAAGCAGCAGTGGTAGTGATGCATTTTAAAACAAAAGAGGTGTTGGCTTGAAGGTTTAGAATTAATCGTATCCTCTGCAATTGCTCTGTACAACCCTTCAGATTATTGTTCTTCACCTGCCAATCCATTATAAAAGAGAAAAGACCATATGCAAATCAGTCTTGGTCCCACCCCAAAAGGGGCAGTCCAGCCGAAACGGTTTAGCCACATCCCTTCTGCAAGAGACCACAAGCATCCCCAGACATGTTTCGGCCTTGCTGGGCTCATCAGTGAGGAGTAGCTTGGGTCTCTCGTAGTGATGAATTGTAGTAGTTAGAGGTAGTTTGCCTTGGGCGAGGGAGCGAGAAGGTCAGGCAGGAAGAAGAGGGGAGAGTGGGGATGGCATTGGAAGCCGGGAGAAAAAGGATTTCTGTTTTTAAAGAGTTCACCATGAAGCAGTGTAGAGCTATCCTGTGAATGATTGCAGTGAGGCAGTTGATAATATGTTCTGAAATGTCTGGGATTAAGGAGGGAAAGGATAAAAAGAGAAGTGAAAGCCAAAGGAAACATAAGTCCTCCTGGGGCAGAGGTGAAGAGCAGAGGTTCAAGGACTGATCCTGGTGGGATGCCGAAGGGAAGAAGGCTGGAGTTGGAGGTTTGCAAGTTCAAGGAGACCTTAAATAAATTACCTTCTGGGTGGGAGGCCATCCAGGCTAGAGCCGATTTGCAAAAAGCAATGGCGAGGAGTGGTTGACAGTCTAAAAAACAGCCGATAGGTTCAAGAGGACGAGTACAGAAGAGGGCTTTGAGTGGTGAGCATTAGAGAAACATTTGAGACATGCATGAACGCAGTCTCACCCGAGTGTTCACTACATAAACCAGACTGGATTGCATCACTAAGTCCATTATCTAATATTATCTAAGGTATGTGAAGTAGGATGATTTGGAAGAGTCTAGTACAGAGGTGAGGGCAGCAAGTATACTCTTGTAGGCTAGAAGTAAAATGGGTGTCTGTAATTTACGCCAGTGTTCTAGATCATGGCACATGTTAATTATGAAGATCTGGATCTTAGAGGGGATCTTGGCTGAGAACCAGTCAGGAAGGGGTGATTGTGCATGCAGGATAGCATTGGCCAAAGGAAGCCGTAAGTGTACAGTGAAAGTCAGAAAAGGCATGCTCAATGGAAACGGCATGAAGAGAGGAGACGCACACAAGAGCAGACCTCACATCGCAGTAAGGGGCAAGAGTCCTGCTAGAATTTTCTCTTAGTCACTGAATGGGGTAAAGGATGAGTGGTAGGAGCAGGACATTAAAGTGAACAATGGAGTGATTAGAGGAAGGGGTGGTCAATGGAGAGGTCAGGAGGCGGTGAGTGAAGTACAGAGAAGGACAAGTCAAGAGTCCTCCTCAGTGTGAGCAGGCTGGGCATGGGAGTGGTTAGATAGGAGGGAGTTAAGTTCAAGGTGGTTGACTGCAGATGTTTGGGCAGGCAGCAGTCGTCAAGCAGGACGATGCAGATGTTGGTGTGAAGTGACTCGAGAATAAAGTTCAGGCTGGGAAAGGAGTAGAGAGTAAGAGAGGACAAGGGAGTAGCAAGCGCAGTGACAGGAGTAGGAGGAAGGAGATGAATAGTAGCATGTTCACAAGAGGAGGAAATGTCAGATGGGCTTGGGCATTGATGAGGGCCTTATTCATAAGGAGCCCCACTCCACCAATATTCCCGACAGGTTTGGGAGAGCGGGAGAAGCTAGCAGCATCAGTGTGGAGAGCTGCTAGTTTAGCAGTCATGAGAGGAGCATCAGATGTCTTTGATAGCAAGAAGGGAAAGTTGATGGTTATGGGGATAGAAGTGATCAGTGATGTAAGAAGTCTTGCTGCAGAGAAATTGTGCCTCCCAGAGGTCAAGGGAAAGTGATATGAGGTGGGGGAGACGAGAGAGTGTACTGAGGTATGCGAGGGGATAGATGAGGTTAGAGACATTGGCAGAATGGGAACATCGGGATTCAGGGGCGCAGGTGCGAGGAGGGAGATGGAGTAATTGAAGTAGGAATTAAACAGAGTTGCAGCTGAAGGCTATGAGAGATGGGGCAGAAAATAGCATGAGTAAGGAGAAAGGGTGTAAAGACAAGGTGCATAATGGAGGGTAAAAGAAATAGGGAATTTCGAGTCTGCTGTTTCCTTTCATTGTTGGGCGGAGTCTTCAAATACTCTGTGCACCCGCGGTGCGAATCGGAGTGCAAGCAGAGTGAAAGAAGTTGGCTGCCGTTATCTGTGGTTACTGTGTTCTATCACGTTTTAGTTGGAACTCATAATGCACCGACGGATCTGCAGATGGCGTGTATGCAGCAGCCCCCACTGGACAAAGCGCTGAACTCGCTGAGTGAAGATCTCGAGGTTAGTTCCTAGAACAGCCCATTTGATAAAAGTGTGAATGAGGGGAGTAACGAAAGGGCGGTCCAATCAAACCTAAACATTTACACTAACATGTGTAAACGTATGGCATCATTAGAGGTGGATGTTTTGGTGACTACATCTACTGCGTCGTACATAGAAAAGTACAGCTCTTTGAAATCACCCTCCCCACTAACACCCCATTAACATCTTCCCCTGCTCAATCCTCCCTTGTGCCATCAGGGTAATTAAGGGACTCCCAAGATATATCTGCAATACTAGTTAAAGGTAGACGGAGGCCCACTGTGACATCGTCACGGGGCGTAGTGCTGGGAACATTGCCAAGACCTGCACCGAAGTTATGTGAAGTAACATTTCCTGAAAAAACTGGTGTTGCCCGGTCTCAGTCTTGTAGGAACATGCACAAGTTGTGGGACCGATTGACCCAATGGAACGATGCCGGGCCGAGAACTGGATAATTACATCTACTCAGCCAGCCCCGGTGTTCGCTCTTGGTATAATGTCTCCAAACAACATGAGTAAAGCTGGGTTGGCTTCTGAGGGTTTAATTAAACAAACATTAAACAAGGATGTCACCTTCAGCAACTGTTGAGGGTCTGCTGCCATTAAATACATTAAAAAAGACTCCAAGCAGTGCACTAAAGGAGGTTAATGATAGCAGTTCACCTCAGCAGATGCAGGCTCCTTTGAAGGGGAGAAAGCAGAGAAGAATTGAGCAAGTGAGGGTGATGATTATTTCCCTGATTGTTAGGACTGTGACATTTGCAACAGTTGTGATCCTATCTCCCCAACGTCCTGGGCAAAGTGAAAGATGTCACATGACAACATAAGATTGTGGGTCTAGCATTAATGCAAGCACGGTAGCGGCCGTGGCCATAACCATGGCCCCATTTACAAAATGATGAGTCAATACACAAACAACTCAGAGAGCAGTCCGCAATGCTACTTTCAAAAATGGTCTTCATTGAAGGTTTGTCACTGCCGTCCAAGACAAACTAGACAAACAGAGAAGAGATTACAAGTATATTACACAACATCTTAGACCCAATCAAAGAGGATAAAAAATTAAAAAGACAATCCAGGGCAAGACATGATTCAAGCATTGAGGGACGAGAGACCTCCCATACAGAGAGAGAGCCTGGAAAATGCAAAACCTACCTCGCTACATCATCAGAGATGTGTTCAGTCAGTCATAGAAGTGGATACAAGGATGTTTTCAATGCAAACATCGCATATTATCCCCAACAAGGACAGTTGGGGCAGGGCAGAGAAAGTAGTCCCAAATCGGTCCAGGAAAACCTCAGAGGTAGAAGTGCAAGAAGAACAAGCGAGGGTAATGAAGCCCTGTTGGAACAAACTGATGAGGATTGTATTATGTTGCACCCTATAGCTTTGAAAAACCAGAAAGCATATCCGATGTTCGTAAAAACCAGCACAAAAGGGGAAATACAGCAGAGTATCTACCTCCACAAAAGGTTCTAAAAACAGAAGGCCAAAACATCCTAAAAGTAAAATTGAACGATTGCAGACAACTCTCCAAGAAAATAAGTACACCTCCAAAAGAGACCAGACCTATTCAATCGAGAAAACCAAAGGAGATTCACACATTTGTGAAGGGGGCATAGAAGTAAGTCTCCCCTATGAAGTTGATTGAGGACAGCATGCTTGAACATCCTATGGGGCTGTCGACCTACTCACATGAAGATTTGAATCAAGACCAAGAATCCCATTGCTTAGTAGTACATGAGGAAGAAACTAATGATGAAAGACTCGTATTTGAAGGGCATGAGAACAAAACCTGTGAGAATATTCATGAGAACTCCATTTTGGAGTTCACAACTTTAGAACAGAAACAATTAGCATCAAAGAGTGAAAACATTGTCCAGCTCTCCCTCTCCAACGCTGTTGTTCATTTACGTCAAAGTAACTGCAAGCAAGAATATCAGCCCACAGGACAGCAAATATCCTCACAAAAGAATTAGAACGGAAAGTAGTAACAAGCTTTCAGATACTGGAGAGCCCCCATTTGCATTGGAAATGACTCTATTCATAGATGATGGCCTTATACTAATCAGGGAAAATGTCCTCAGGTTGTTGAATCACATCCCAGGGTTGAGAAAAATCCCAACCCGACACATTTCCACAATTTAATTTCTAAGTGAAGATCCTTTGGATAAAGTGGCCGTACATTTGGAATCCAATCATGTTAAGCAAGTTATTTTGGAAGAAACCTCACATGTCCCCCTGCTGGGGTTCGTCCTGACTGAAGTGGCAAATAACAGAGAGAAGAACGGTAGAGGGACGGATATTAACAAGACGCCTTCTTGGAAGCACCCAAGGGCTGCAATGGAACAAGACAGATACCAAGAAACTGCCATGCCCAGTAAAAGTCTTAACTCGATGGAGGGGGCCAAACCTATATTTCGAATCACTGTGGAAATCCAAAAGCGGTACATAGGGAAATTGCTGTTGTGAAAGGTATTGAGGTAAACAAAAAAAAAAGAAATGATGATTGGAAAGATTCTTGGTCCTGCTTAGCTCAAGCACCCTCGCCTCAAAAAAGATTTATCATAACTAGCCTCTCAGCTGGTATAAAACAACTGGGTAAAGGGTAGTTGGAACACAAGAGGATTTGGCCACCTTTTCTCAAATGAGGTGATTAGTTGGGATGATTATATCGTCTGCCTGCAAGAAACTTGGCTGAAAACGAGGCCGGTTTTGTATGGCTTTACTGCCTATTTGAATCCAGCAGTGAAAGGAATAAGGGGTAGGCCTGCATCAGAGCCACTCACTCTAATAATAAATGGAAGAACCCTTGAAAATGTCAAGATATGGAATCTAGACATCTATACGCAGGTGTTACAAATCTGGATAAAGGGAATATGGACACGAAGTCCAAATTGGCTGACCTTCTGCAACATCTACTGGAATTCAACAGGAATCACAGATCCCATATTCATAAAGGGACCATGAAACTGGTGACGATTTGATTGACATCTTGGAAGATGCACTTAATGTAATTAGTGGTGACTTTAACATGACAACTATGAAGAAAAACCTGAATTCATGAATTAAGGAAAACAATCCTTTGTGGGAGTCTGTAAAAAAGGTTCATTATGGGAAGAAGAGGCAAGGGCTCCTGGGCTACATCGGCTAAATGGCCATACAAAGGGAGGGGTTTCGGCTCGTCCGACATGGTGGCGTAAGGGTGTGAGTAAATTGCTTGATCATTTTTATGTCTCAGATAACCTAATTTTTGTATATCTAAGCTGGATGTATTATCAACAACATTCATCGACCATAAAATACTAAAGCTTACTTGCGCAGCAATGAATAAACCCCCTAGGGATACTCGTAGAGCTCCTATCAAAAATATCACAGGGTCGAAATCAACTAGTTATGTATGCTACCAAAATCTCAACCTTGATTAACCGTTTTAAACATCACATCACAACAGAAGAGGGAAAAAAGGGTGAATTGGTAGACTACCTAAAACTGCTGATGACTTGTGTTGAAACAAGAAAGTTCGGATTAAAACCGCATGTCTCACATAAACATTGTTATGATGCTGGATTGGTAGCCGAAAGGAGACAATTAAGAGCAGATTTAAAAACAGTACAAAAAGAGGGTCATCAATCATGTGTTGTCTTAATCAAAGCATATAATCTCTAGGAATTGGGTTATTTCCACTAAACAAAAAATGATTCAGGAAGATGCAGAGCAAATGCTGCAAAAAATTCATGGAAAAAAGATGGGGGACCTTTGGAAATTGATAAATGCAATACATACCCCAAGGGAAGCTTTACGAGTTAATGCTATGGCAGAAAATATATGGATAGAGCCCTTTACCAAATTGTTTAAAACAACCAGCGCAAGTCGGAGTATGAGTGAGAAGGCCCTGGGGACTAGATGGGCATTCTGGGCTGATGAGAAGGATATTCTGCTCCTCATAAAGAGAGCCAGCAGCTCTAGGACACTTGGCCCTGATGGCTTAACAAACGCCACATTAAAGGAAGAGCCAGCATTATGGTCAAGATTCCTGGAGCTATTGCTTTCTCAAAGTTAGAAGATCAGGCAAGGCCTGCGCTCATGGAAGACCTCTGTCGTTGGGCCAATATTCAAGAAGGGCGATAGGTCAGATCTAAGAAATTATAGGCCTATCGCCCTGCTTGATGTAGCTAGCAAGATATTCGCCAAGTTGATCTTGAATGGCTTAGCGACATGGTCGCAATAAAGAGGACGTTTTGACTTGGCAATCTGGGTTTGTGGAGGAGATGGGAACATTGTTAAATGTCTTTTTGATTAACCTCCTGAAATTTAGGTCCAACAAGAATAATGGCAAGATCTACTTGGTTTTCATTGACCTAGCCCTGGCTTTTGACTCTATAGATAGACCTCTACTATGGAACAAGTTGTTGGAAAGATAGGGGTGCCCAATTGACATTCTAGAGGCAATTGAAGATCTTTATTCAGAAACATCGATGGAAAGTAAGGCTGGACCGTGGGCAACTGTCGGCCTCTATTGTGACATTAAGAGGATTGAAACAGGGTTGCCCTCTTGAACCAGCCTTGATATGATATGTTATTTATAACGCGCTTAATACCCAGAGGTTTCTAAGCGCAGCCTTGTTTAATTTATTTGTCTCAGATTTATCGGAACATCTGTCAAAGGCAAGGAACTTTCCTCCAAACATCAACTGAGTGCCATTGGATCATTTACTGTACGCAGATGATTTGGTTTTAATCGATCAAACACCAGTGGGCCTGCAATGCCAACTGAATGCATTATACTCATATGTACAGGACAATGGCCTAAAGGTCAATGTGGAGAAATCAAAAATCATGATTCTTCAGCCAGCTAAAGGAAGGAAATCAAACAAGATATCATGGTACATGAGTAAGGAAAGACTGTCGAGAGTGAATTCTTTTGTATACCTGGGAAACTGTTTAAACATCTCCCTGAGAGACACGCTGAGGAAAATCATGCTGAGAAATAAAACAAAGACCTTGACAACACAAGGAAGACTTTTGCAAATGAAATATGGCAAATTTTTGATCATTGTGGTGGTCACAGTCTATAAAATGAAAGTGGTACCGATTTTAACATATTGGACGGAAGTAGCCTTTTCTTTTCCCAATAAAAAAACGGCGGACACTCAAAAGTTTATTTTGGAAAAAGATTCTATGCTTACCGAGTTGTGTACCAATACAGGTGCTAAAACAGGAACTCGGGTTGATTTCAGTTTTGGCACTGGCCAATTGGAAGAATGTGTCATTGTACAGAAAGTGCAGATTGGCGACCCCTACAAGAGGCTTTTGTTTAGTGAAAAAAGTGCTTTCGAGTGAATCGGTTCCATGCTGGACTAATTGGCAAAAGAACTGTAATAATCTCTTGGAAGATTTAGATACTACGAGGGACAATTGCTAACCAACCCAATGCTGGTGAAAAATAAGATGTGGAAAAATTATTGGATTGAAACACAGGAGCAAGCAAGCCGTTTTAAGTTATATTCCCAAATTATTACAGCAAACAGATCCTATAATACTTTGCCTAAATATTTGATAAGGTGCCCGAACAATTTTTATAGAGCTCAATACATGAGATTTCGATTAAATCTATATCCAACGCTGGAGGTTTCACCAGCAAGGAGTAGAGCAGACTAAAGGGACAGTACTTTCAAGTTGAAACTAGAAAAGGAAACTCTTAAACATCTGCTACTCCAGAGTAAAGCTCCAACAGCACAGAGAACGCAGATTTTGGGGGTATTTTTTGAAGAGCTCAGTACATTGACCCCAGATGAACGGTGGATAACTTTATGCATGGTTAAAGGATGTCATTGGTTATTGCACTGGTCAACTTCCTGGCCAAAGTGTTCCACTTAATTAAAATGGACTAATTAAGTTTATTAATATAACCAAATGAATACAGTGACCTTTATGCATTGATATTGTTGCCATGAAATTTGTCCCCAGTGTGTTCATGTTTTTGTTGTGTTTTTTTGTTTGGAAGTGTCTTATATTTCTGTGGTGAAAGACTTAATCAAGTCAAAACACCTAAACAAATAATACTTTTTTAAAAAAAATACAGTTTAGGTAGCGTGTAGCCCAATGCAAGTGAGTGATTAGAAAGGCATGGGGTGGGAAGGGTGGCTGGCAAAGAACAGTTGCAAGTTCTGAGTTTGTTTGGAATGAGACAGGGATGCAGCTTAGTACTTAATGGTAATAACTGTTCTTCAGTGAATGGTGAGCCCTTCAGGAAAATATTGTTTACGAGTGGAAGCAGGAGTCCAGTAAACCCTGGCTCCAGCAGGGCTCATCGATAACAATCGGAGGCACTATGTCACATCACTTAGGATCCAATCCAAGTGATCAAGATGGCTCCACTCCTTCCTGGCAGCAGGCAGGGTTCTAGTCGGTGAAGGCCATGTGAGCTTCTTTTGGTGGCCTCAGAGAAAGCATTGACCATAGTAGAGCAGATCGACCTATAGACCTAGAGGGGGCCCTTATGCTATTTTCCCCAAATTCTAATGGCAGGCCGTGATTTTAACGAATGAAAAATAACAAATGGAATTTTTAAAGAACCAAAAAGACCTAAAAAATAATGCATTCTTTAAAACTATATATATGTAGTTGGGAATGGGAATAGTAGTTTTGGGGGTGGGGGAAGAATGAATAAAAAAGGAGGGTTTGAGGGGAACCCCCCACAAACGAAGACAAAACATTCGTCATTTTTTTTAGGTGTTTTTGGTTCATTCAAAATGTATTTGTTGTTGTGTGATTTGTTAAAACCACATGTAACGAATTCTAATTTGTATGCTTGATTCAATCATGTGGACGCAGAACGGTATCAAAAGGCTGAACTGCTTTGATGAAGCAAAACACTTAAAATGCAATGCCTTTAACATGAGAGAAACATCCTGCTTATGGGGGCTAAAACTTGGCCAATTTTACTAAATTCTATTTTTTGAGGGATGAAATAAACCATTTTGCAACATATTTTTTTAAATGGTTAAACCATTGAGACAACATGATGTATTTTTTGCCAGGTATCCTTTGATCCATCCCCATGGAGTAAAACTGCTGGGCAGTATTCCAGTGGGTGCTTGCTCTCCAGCATGGTGGACAAAAGAGGTGAAGGACAGAGCTACCCAGGATGAACATGCAGCGTGCTGTTGGAAAGGTAAACCCAAGGACTTCGACGAGACCATGAGGTTCTCCAAGGACTCATTGGCTTTACCCCCCACCCCCAGAGGTTGCCACAGTTGTACAGAACATCAAGAGGCAATCGTGGATGTCCTCATATAGGAGCGTGTGCAGAGCAGTCCCAGTTGCCCATAGTACAAGCACACAGTAAATCCTGACCAGGGCCAACGGCATGCCACTCTCCATCGTATAGAGGTCATTCTATCCCTTATCCAGTCGGCTCTCAGATTTATTCTGCTGCAGGAGATATGCTGTGGCTGTACTTGGCCAGGGCATTGGCAGCATTTACAGTTCTTCAAGCCAGGCTGCCAGAAGAAAAATCCTTGTGAGCCATGGCATCACATTTTTTTGCCACTATGGTTTGGGCGGTAGAGAGGGAACAGAAGCAAAGTGAGACCATGCAATGGAACTGTTCTTCACTAGCATGGGGTGGGTGGTCAAAAACCCTGCATCTGAGGAAACCGACAATGCTTCTTGGAAAGGACCAAGTCCACAGTCTGAGTGGAAGCTGTTTTGAGATGACCGAGTGATCGGAGAGCAGTCTCCTTCAGGCAAGCCGGCTTCAAGACATCTGGCAGGTCAAACTAGGCAAAAGGATCTGGGAACATTGACAATCCAAGCTCTTCCATAGCCTAAGCAATTTTTTCCTGGAACAAAATGAGGACTACTATAGGCCGTAGCCTGCATGAACCCATAGAAAACCTCAAGGAAGGCCTCCACCGCACCAGAATCCAAGAGTTCGAAGCATATAGGACCAGGTCACCCTCTTGAAATATCAGAATCATCTTTCATATGGCCTCATCCTCTCAGAGGGTTGCGACTCCAAAGCCTAAATGTGAAGCCAATCGGCGTTGGTGGGAAGCAAATCTGTAACAGAGTCAGCAGGCATGCCGTTATGAGCGATAGAGACCTCTGTGGGCTCAAGTGCAATAGACACTGGCTACGCCACCAGTGCAGAGCCTTTCTGGAAGAATAGTCGAACCACTTCTAATTATTTTTCCCCTTCCTTTCCTCATCTAGCTACAAAGAACACACCCCTTCAGGGTAATCCTTAAGTATCTGGGACTCAGTCACCAGTGATTTAAACAGCATCCTCTTTAGTGAGGGAGGCGTAAAGCTCTGCAGCATACTGCCAGAGGGCCTGGGAAAGCGGAGACTGTCAGAAGAGGTAGTCCTCTATGTCACACTCCTTCCCAAGACAATGGACAAACACACCTGCCTGGGGCTTTGAAGGTGCTATGAAGCAGTCAAAATGTTGAGAAAAGGAAGATATAGAGGCCTTCCAAGTGTGTGGGTGGGTGGTCATGGGGAGCTTCTATATCCATATATAGTACCACATCCACTGTCCTGGGCACCTAACGACACCGAAAAGTATCAGCATGGAGACGCACGTGTGTCTGAAAACTTTACGAAAACAGCTGAAAATCAAAGATGAGCAATCTGTGGGATCTAACGCATTTCTCACAATTCCTAAACAATGATTTCTCAGCACTGTATGGATCTTTGCTACTCTTACATTACTCGTTAAGGCTCCTCCATTTCAGCATAAAGCAGCAAACCAGACCATCATACCTTAATAATGTGTGTGACTTCTGCGGTCAGTTTCCTCAGGTATGGCTACGCAATCCCTCAAGTTGACTGTGCTCCCCAAGCATTCCTTGCAGCAGAGCAGTACAGGCATAACGCACAGGAGGTGGAGAGCTTCCCAGATAAAGTCTACACTTTTTATTAATACCAAATTCAGAGACTGTCCACATACTATTTTTGTATAAAACATACATTTAACAAAGGGCAGAGAAAAAACATTGTTTTACATACCTGTGAAACAAACAGAAGATGCCACAATGTATCACGTAATTAACAGCTTTAGATAAAATTTGATTTAGAGTCACATTTCTCAGGAAAGTTACTTTTGTGCAAAAGTGTCCCAAGGAGCAGTACCTCAAATTCCATTGGAGAGAAGCCTTCAAGAGTCACTTGAAAATAAAGAGGTTCAGGGATGAATAAAAAACTGAAACGATGCAAGAGCCGCCCCAGAGAATCAAGGGAGCAATACCCTGTGACATGAACAGTAGTTATGCAGGGTGCAGCTGGCTGTTTACAGCGGCAGCTACTTATTGGTTGTTCAGCAACCAATGTAGGTCTCAACCATGATGCACCAGTGCAGGGGGGGAGGGCAAACAGGCCCTTGGGAAGAAAGATTAAGCTCTATCCCTTGAGACAGGGGTCAGAGCCAGAGGGGCTGCTGTCCGCATAGAATCCAATGTTGAGCGGATATTGAATAAAGCTTGAAGAAACCACACTTGGGGGACATGAGTTCCCTTAACAGAGATGTGCTATCCTCCCTTGCCTACATGGCTATATGGGAATTCCATCATACAAATAGAGAAAAATGAATGAAATGGGAGCTGGTGTGGTTTCGGACCCGTTAATCTGCTGTCATTGTGTGAAATGTAGAACAAATGGCATGATCAGTCTCTTCCCAGAGGAAGGCAAAGAACCTGTGAAAGCCCAAAGAGAGCAAGGGCAGGAGCAAGAAAGCAAGCAGGAACCTCAATGGCGCCAGGGAACAGTCTCACACAGACAGCATGGAGTGCAGAGGAGCAATAAAGCCTGCTAGCGCTGCTTCCTAAGGTCAGGCCCGGAACTGGAGGAGCTCAGTCCCCCGATGAAAAGAGATGTGACCGCACAGACTGGTCAATTGATGCAGATAGGAGCCACTGCCTAAGTCCTACGAGAAGTGAGCAGACACACCAAAGTCGTGCTGCTGCCTTTCTAGATGAATGTGACCACAAGTACGCAGTGCATTCAGGGAACCGAACGGAGGGCAGTCGGGTCACCACATACCCCACAGCAGGGTGATATCAGAAAAATGTCAATTCGGGTCGAGAATCCAAACAGCCCAGGGAGGGCTGAACATCAGAGAACCTGAACCGGGGCAAGACCCGCATAACACAAGATTGGGTGAGAATCCGACAAAAAGATTAAAAAAAAGGCCCAATCTGGCAGGGGGAACTAATAACCGACGAGGGGGTGCAAAACCACAGAGCCAAGGACGGAACGAGAATCCAGAGTGGGCCACCCAGAGACCACCTCTAGAAGGGACTGCATAATCGGAGACCCCAGGGAGCCAAAAGGGTTCCAGACAAGGCTGGTTAATCAAGAACATTTGTAAGGACTTATAATATATAACAGTTCCATTGCATAGCAGTCCCGGAGGCCTAGAGACTTTGTTAACTACTGGGTGGTTAGACCAAAAGAACTTGTTGGGACTATTTGATTGGAACCGTGGATTGGGGCAAGAGGCCCACAGAGATTGGCAGGTGACAAATTTTAGGCCCTGCTCAGAGCAAGGGTAGAAACCAGGAAGGGATATCACAATTGGGAAAGAAGCCACAAGAGGCTTTTGTGTTATGTTTTGAGTTATGTGCGCGCACCCAAGCAAGTACCTCAAGTACCGCTTTGCTGTGGGGCGCTCTTCCTTCTGGATTATCATTTTTGTGGACTTTTACTTTTGTCAAGGTGATTATATCTACAGACTGTATTCCCACTGTGTACTAACTACTATATATATATATATTATACAGCCACGGTAGTGGCTGTGTAGTTATGGTTAAGTTGCTGTTTCCATAGGAAGAGCCCGTTTTGGGCAGCTTATAACTTTGCTCTCCCTGGACGAATCCTCACCAGACTTTGCAAGAGAAGTTTATGGTTCACCCTGAATTTCTTTGCAAAGTTTGGTGAGGTTTGGTCCAGGGGGGCAAAGTTATAGGGGGGTCCCAAAACTTCTTTTTTTCCCATAGACTAAATGGGGAAAAAACCTTGCTCACGCCTTTAGCCCAAACCGCTGGATCGATTTTCACCAAATTCAGACCAGGAGCAGCGGTTTGGTTTGTTTGTTTGTTTGTTTGTTTGTTTGTTTGTTTATTTAATATAGCGCAAAACCAAACCCACAGGTAGCCGGGCGCAAACATTACAAGAATACTTGAGAACTTGGTTACAGTGACAAACACAGAAGTAAGCGGTAGGAGCAGATTCAGAAACATTATAGATTGCATGTGTTGGACAGTTAATGCCAGATGTTGGAAACAGAAAGAGAATGGAAGGTGGTACAGTTCAGTGAGGTGTGCAGTAAGAGAGAACTAGTGCGGTTGATTGTCAAGTGTCGGAAGCAAGAAGGAGCTGAGTGGTGGTCAGCCGCAGTTTGTAGCTGGGTACTGGCAGTGGGGGTAGGGGTACCTAGGGACAAGTTAGCAGGGCATAGTCAAGAGGGTGTCTCTCAAGCGAATGGAAATGTTGCGGAGGGGGATCACCTTAGATGTCGTCAGATCGTAGCCATAAGAGTGCCTTGCGTCTGAGACTTGGGTAAGGTTGGTCCTTTCTGAGTTCTAGGGGGAGTTTGTTCCAAGTTTGGGCCGCTGTGACTGGAAAGCTGGCGCCGCCAGCTGTGCTTTTTTTATATCTGGGCACCAGCAGGGTGAAGGCGTTAGATATTCTTGTGGGGCGATTAGAGGTTCTTTTGTTGATTCTGTTAACTAGGTAGGGGGGAGCTATATTGTTGAGGCATTTGGATGTGAGTGAGATAGTTTTGAGGGTGATCCTGTCATTAATTTTGAGCCAGTGGATGTTCCTTCTGGCGGTGGAGACATGGGCTCTGTTGGGTAAGTTTAATGCTACTCTAAGAGCGTTATTTTGGAGAGTTTGGAGTTTGTTGAGGATATACTTGTTAGATCCAGCATATAGGGCATTGCAGTAGTCCAATCTAGATATGATAAGTGCATTAGCTAGGGTAATACAGCTGGCCTCCGTTAGGAATGGTCTACATGCTCAGATCAGTTTACAAGTATAGGCAGTGGAGGAGGCTAGGGAATTAGTTTGTTGCTTGAAGGTGAGTGTTGAGTCCAGATAGACCCCAAGGGTTTTGACTGCGGGCATCACTTTGATGACATTGTTGTCAATGTTAAATGAGGCGTAGTTGGGGTCTAGTTTTTTAATCGCTGTCTCTGTGCCGAGGATCAGAATCTCTGTCCTGAAAGCATGCTTTTGCAAATTTGGTGAAAATCTGTCCATAGGTTTTTTTTAAATGACCAAAAAGTAGGTCACAAAAAATTAGTGATATCTATGTTCGGTCCATGGACACACTTCCCTGTTCGCTCCGCGGACAGTGTCCTGATTGACCAATCGGCATGCGTTATGTCCGCGGACATGCAACATGTTCACTGATTGGACGGTGAAGAGCGTGAAGTGCATCAGATTTTTGGAAACTCCCGCCATCTTGGATTCACGTGCGTCCACGGACAGCGCGGTGAAACTTGGTGGAAAAATACTATTTAGTAAAGTGTTTTGGTGTGTAAAACTGTTTGGGGAGAGTAAGAGATTGGTTAAATGTATTTATTTAGGTGGCAGGCACCTCTGTTGTGTTCGTTCTGACCGCGGACAATACGGGTGTCCTGACATGTTCGTAAATAAACGAAATGGGGGTGCCCTGAGGACACTACGCCTGTCTGTATGGTTCGTAGGCAAGTTGAAACTGTTCTAAGAACACATCAAGTGTCCTGGGATGTTCTAAATAAACGAAATGGGGGTGTCCTGAGGACACTACGCCTGTACGTATGGTTCGTAGGCAAGTTGAAATCGTTCTAAGAACACATCATGTGTCCTGAAATGTTCGTAAATAAACTAAATGGGGTGTTCTGAGGACGCTAGATGTGTCCGAATTGTTCGCAAGCAAGCTGAAACTGTCCTAAGAACACAATCGGTGTCCTGAAATGTTTGGAAATAAACGAAATGGGTGTGTCTTGAGGATGGTATGCCTGTCCGTATTGTTCACAGGCAAGTTGAAACTGTTCTAAGAATACAGACAATGTCCTGAAATGTTCGTAAATAAACGAAATGGGGGTGTCCTGAGGACGCTGTCCGTATTGTTCGTAGGCAAGTTGAAATTTTTCTAAGAACATGTGTCCTGGGATGTTCGTAAATAAACAAAATGGGGGTGTCCTGAGTACGCTATACCTGTCCGTACTGTTCGTAGGAAAGTTCAAATTGTTCTAACAACACATCAAGTGTCCTGGGATGTTCGTAAATAAACAAAATGGGGGTGTTCTGAGGACGCTAGACTTGTCTGAATTGTTCGCAAGCAAGCTGAAACTGTCCTAAGAATACACGTGGTGTCCTGAAATGTACATAAATAAACAAAATGGGTGTGTCCTGAGGATGGTATGCCTGTCCGTTTTGTTCGCAGGCAAGTTGAAACTGTTCTAAGAACACACGCGGTGTCCTGAAATGTTCGTAAATAAATGAAATAGGGGTGTCCTGAGGACGCTGTCCGTATTGTCCGTAGGCAAGTTGAAATTGTTCTAAGAATACATTATGTGTCCTGGGATGTTCGTAAATAAACAAAACGGGGTGTCCTGAGGACGCTATACCTGTCCGTACTGTTCGTAGGCAAGTTGAAACTGTTCTAAGAACACATCTAGTGTCCTGAAATGTTCATAAATAAACAAAATAGGTGTGTCCTGAGGACGCTATGCCTGTCCGTATTCTTCCCAGGCAAGTTGAAACTGTTCTAAGAACATGTGCGGTGTTCTGAAATGTTCGTAAGTAAACGAAATGGGGGTGTCCTGAGGACGCTATACGCTAACAGTCCGTACTGTTCGTGGGCAAGTTGAAACTGTTCTAAGAACACTTGTCATGTTCGCGGACATTAAAAGTGCCCATATGGCATAGCTAAAATGTTTGACTCTATGGGTGTGATATGCTGTGGTGGTTGTGGCCAGGGCATAGAGTCTTGGGTTTATGGCTGTCTGGCCATGCACCCAAGACTCTATGTCCTGGCCACAACCACCGCAGAATATCACACCCATAGTGGCTTATCCAGTCTTGGGTGCATGGTCAAGACCAAATTTATAAACACTGAAGTTATAAGTCACTATGGGTGTGATTTGCTGCAATGGTTATACTTATTATAATATACTTACTGTTTGGTTTAGTAACTGGAGTACATGTATTTCTTGTTATTTTCTGTGATAAAAGAAAAGATCATGTCATTATTGGTATTTTGTAACGACTTTGAACATTGAATAATCAACTTTTTTTTTTACCCTCATATTTAGTAGATTACAAACCAGTGTACTGTGCAATTTGCTCAGTTTCTGTGTTTGTTGCTAAAACCATTGGGACTGTGAAAAAAAAATCCATGTTGGATTAAAAAAAACCTTTTTGTTATGCTACAGTCTATTTGTTCGTTTTCAGTGTTCACTTGTTGTTTCTGGCTAATGTTCTATATGTTGGCTTGTTGCAGATTTTTGGAGCAGTTAGATACCTGTTGACATATTGTAACTGTCTATTTTTTGTTATAATGAAGTGGTATTGATTTATCTGTTTGGATATTGTAAAATCTTGGGGCAGTTAGATACCAGTTGGCGTATTCTAACTGTCTATTTTTGATATAATGTAGTGGTATTGATTTATCTGTTTGGTTATTGAAAATCTTGGGGCAGTTAGATACCAGTTGGCGTATTCGAACTGTTTATTTTTTTATATAATTTAGTGGTATTCATTTATCTGTTTAGTTGTTGTAGAATCTTGGGGAAGTTAGATAGCTGTTGGCATATTCTAACAGTTTATAGTTTTGTTAATGTTTAAGTACAGTTTAGTTAATACATTTTGGTTTTAAGAAGATTAAATAAGCGTTTGTAAGATTTGCCAGTAATCTCTGCTTTAGAATAATGGTACTATCATTACATTCGAACCATCTACATTTTTTTTATATGCAGTATAGTGACCTGCATTGGATGTGGCTCCTGTGTGGTAGATTATACCTATTGTTGTGAAGGTTTTCTTACCAAGTGATACCTGACCATGTGTTAATCCAGTCAGCTTGCAGTTGTTTTTGGTACCATCTGCATTGTAACGTAGACGCATTAGTATTACATATTTACTCTGAGTTTGTATTAGTAAGGTGGAGGGATTATCCGAATTGCAGGTAGTACATAATCTACCATGGTTTGCATTTTGTACAAGTTGCTGAAATGGAACGGATTCACAATTAGGTATTGATACATACACTAAGCGCTCATTGGGGATTTGTTCTTGTGTCACATTGTTGCAGAGAGTGCATGTATGTTTCGACATGTATGAAATCTGGAAGATTTCATTTATAGGTATGTTTTTGTTTTCCAGTACTTGTAGTAATTACATCAGAAATTCTTGTGGATCTTCCTGTGAGTTTATAGTGAAGTTCACCATTCCAGCACAGTAGTCCAATTGTTGTCTTATTCCATAAACACTATACGTGTGGTCAGGATTGTTTGTTGCGTTTCATTTGCAAACCCAATTGGTCTGTACTGTGTAAATAAATGTTGTCAACAATTGGTGGTAATTGAAATAGAATATTCATTGCTACATTTGCGTAGCAACTTACACCAATTATATTTGAAAGTTTAAATGGACCAGGTAGTTCTGTACCTGAGTGCATTTTTTGGAGTTTGTCTTCCTTCTTTGAAGAAGTACCTGGTTTACTTTCCCTAATAGTTTCTTTTTTGTTTGTGGTACTTGAGCGAAGTATTAGTTTTTTTTACTCTCTTTGGAGGATTTGCAGTGACATCCTGTTGCATTTCTGTTTGATTTAGTTTTCTTCTACAACGTTTTACTTTTTGTGGAACAGGATATGTTTTTAGATGGAGGATGTATAGTGAACGAAGTCTATTGTATTCTAAAATGCAAGGAATAACAGCGTTTACTTTACTTGCATCAAAGTTGATTAGAAATAGACCGTCAAGTGTAATAAGCATGATAATGCTACATAGCTCATGCCTTCTTTAAAGACTGTGTTACCAATGTCTATCAATGCTTTGTCTAGGGTAAGAGTTAGAGAAAATTGTTCTCTGCATACATACATGTCTTTGAAGAGAAGTAATCGAGCTGTTGAGCGTCCTACCCTTTTCACTTCTGAAAGTTTGTCAAAGAGAATATTGACAAACTGAATATTGTTGTCACGTGGGTATGTTTGAAAGCCAACAACTGTACCCAGTGCTCCATTAACTAGTCCTTGATCCATGTCAAGGTTACGTTTAAGCATTACTCTGCAATTTAAGGATAATTTTAATATTTTTCCAATCCAGCTGTGTTGGAGATTGAATTTTCTAAACTATTTAGTCTTGTTGTGGCTTGTTCACACATGGGTAGTGTCATACCATGTATGTCTAGTTTGTCTGTGGTGCTAATTTCAATTATTGGTTGCATTTCTTTTTTTAACATTGTTTCATTGAATTTGAAACAGCTTGCAAGAGTTGGCATTAAGGCCATACAATTGAAATTTTTGTGGGCTAATTGTTCCATAACATCCGTAGCACATGCATTATCGCCATAAAGTGCATGAATGTGTTGGGTTTTCAATATTGCTTGTGCTTCTTGAGATAGTATACCAACTCTAATACTTTTTAAGATGTTGGCATAAGTGAGTTCTGCAGATTGCTGCATCTTTTTTGTTAATTCTCTGTATTGGAAATGTTGCCAAAGGTTGGCATTTCCTATGCTGCCAACAGTTTTACGGCAGAGTTTGTGTCCTAAGGTTTTCAAAATAGGCTCACCTTTCACTGGTGTCAATTGAAGAATATCTCCGAAAACAATAATGTGTTTTCCTCCAAAGAGCTCTTCGTAGTTTGTTTTGAGTACTTCTTGTAATCTGAGGTGAATCAAAGCTAACATCAGGTTGGAGACCATGCTCACTTCATCTATTAGTAGCATTTTCATTTGTTTCAAGGCTCTGCATAATTCCATTGCAGCTTCTGCAGAAAGTTTGTAATAGTCTAATTTGTTTTGGTGTTCTACTGGCAGGAGTAGTAATTGGTGTAAAGTGACACCGCCTATGTTGTAGGCAGCTAAACCTGTGGGGGCAGTGACAACAGCTAACAGTTTGTTGTTTGTCAATTGTTGAAGGAATTTGCTGATTATTTTGTTTAAGAATGTTTTGCCAGAACCAGCTTCACCACTGACGTACAGTAGTATAGGTTTGTAATTTTGGCAGGTGCATTCTTTGTTTTCATGTTGTACACCATGTGCAATTTCTTTTGTTACTTCTTGAAAAATGCTACGTTGCTCATTGTTTAGTTTTGATTGTAGTATAGTTAAGTCTTCTTCATCTTCATACTGACACATGGTGTTTTCTACTTCTGTCATACCTAATTCTGCCTCATTTGATATTAGTGGCTGTCCGAGTGGTTCTTACAGAAGGTTGACTACTGTCAGGAGTGTCATTATCTAGTTGGGCCTCGAGTTCTTCTTGGTGTTGCTGTTAATTGTGCAACATTGTTTTGTAGTGTGTAAAGTTTACATCAGTTATAGTGCTTTCATTTGCTTTGAACGCATCTTCGTAGGAGTCATAGTTCTCTAGTATTTCTTCTTCTTTTCTCCATGGTTTAAAGAGTTGAAGCAGGGACATGTAATATAATTCTTTATGTTGAAGAGTCTTTAATGACAATTTGATATGATTAATTAAATTTGGTTTGGTGAGTTTTACTAAGCTGCCTTCACAATTTTATATTATTTTTGTATGTGAAGTTTTGGGCTATGTGGTATAGACACATGGTTTCCAAAATGGTACTTCTGTTTGGGTAGTATGTGTCCAGCAAATTGTTTTTTAAAATGTATTTGGCTGTTGGGATCATGTTTGGCTATTGTTTCTATGTCGTCGTATGATTTCAGAACTCTTTTTCTAGATTTAGCAGGACCAAGACTTAGCCATACTATATTTTCAGATTTTCCATACAAAGCAGTACCGGTTAAACGATCTGCTGCTTCATAGGAGCCTCATTCTCTATGGGAGAACATTTTTATGCCCAAGCTGTATAATTTTTGAGACAGTGTATTGTCTGATGACAGGTCATTCCAGAGGTCTTGGAGCTCTGTTTTTTCTGCTTTGGTTAAGTATGCTGTAACATATCGTGCAACTGCAGTGGAATTGTCTGCAATGTACTGCACATCTATGTTTGCATTCCATAAGTGGGCAATGATTGCATTGTAATCATTGATATATGTTTCTTCTTCTGTTCTTTTTATGTAATATGTATTTTTAGGTGATTTACCTTTAACACTGTGTCTAACTGAAGACATGAAGTGGTTTACTTGACCTGTTTTTGTAACTGGTCTAGGGAAAAAAAAACGGCATTTGGTGTAGTATTTCCCTTTGTTTTTGTATTTGCGACAACAATATTTGCCACATTTATGTATTTGAAATTGTAACATTTGTGCATGAAGATCACTATTTGTTGCTTCCGATGGAATTTCACAAGTGACATATTTTTTGATAAACTGTAACACAGTGGCATCATTGACTTAACCAAATTTAGGAGCATCTTTAATCCATAAAAGCATATGGATATGCGGTGCTCCTCTGGCTTGGTATTCTTTTCTCTAAAAGATGTGTTGCACTTCTCCGAGGGGAGGAACAGTTTTATTACAAATGAAGTGTAGCATAGCAATGAAGCGATGGTGAAAATATCTTGAAACATTAACAGGATCCAGAGAACAAAGTTCTCCAGGTGTTAGTATATCTATGTTTGTTTTGTTTTTGTTATATATGCGTAGGAAATCATGTAAATCTTCCCATGCATATTCTGCACAACTTAATGTAACAAACCAAGTGGGTGGGCCAAGGTTTATCATACAACGTACATCTCCATGACGTTGGAACCAGTACTCTTTAGTACCCCGCATGTTTGCTAATAGATTTGTAATACTTGATTGTAAAACCTCATCTTTTTGTTGCGCTTTTTGTAATAATTGTGTAGCTGACATATTTTGAAAGTGGGTTCCTGATTTTAATGTGTGTGCAACTCTGTAACATAGAGTTGCTAGTTCACTTTCAAAGAGTAGGTGGAATATGTATTCCACATTTTGTCTAAATCTGGGATCTTCAGAATACATCCGTAACGAGCAGTATTCTGATGCTGTTATTTGAATAGGTCTATCATCGTACCTTCCTCCTTTGCCAGTAGGAAAGAGTAGTGGAAAAGCATGTGCTTACTTCTATACTTTTTTCCCATATGCTGATTGGTGATCCTTTTGTTTGTCACATTTGGTACGTTTCTAGTGCATCTTCTACGGTGTCATTAGAGTGCAATGGATGAATTGTATATAGTATTGGATACTGTAGCAGGATCTAGAAGCTCAAATTGACCAGCTTCTGGTGACTCATGAATTATTTCAGTTGTTTCCCTTAAGTTTTCTTCAATATTAATTTCTTTGTAGTATTCATTATTGTCTTTTAGATATTGCAAGGCGTGTCTAACTTTATGTAAATCTACCAGTTGTTGCCAATTTTCTTTGTCTTTTGTAGGTACACCATTTACTAAGATAATTAAAGATTGCTCCATTGGACGTTGCACTCCCAGAGTGTGCACATTTTGTTTTAGATTTAATGGTAAATACACTACTTTTCCACGAATGCCTTTCACCAATTCAGAGGGAGGTAATTTTGCTGTTTTTGGTTGAAGGCATATTATTGCTTGAAAGGGGTGCACTGTTTGAATTATGATGCTCTCATATAAATTGAGTTGTTGTAGGGGTTTTGGTAGTAGGAATAATTCAAAATTATTTGTGATAGCACGTGAAGGAGTTTGGTTGTTGTCAAGTTTGTAGTGCAGTAACTGCAAAGTATTAAGGGGTCAGTTTTTTCGTATTTGTTTTCTGCTATAAGGTAGAGAGCTAATTCAAACCATTTAGAATCTTCATTGTCTTCTATTTTGTATGTTAGGTCTACAGTTTTTGTGTTACTTTTATAAAAAGTTCTGCGGCAACATACACACACATGGTTTGGTACTTCAGCAGATGTACTTTTACATTTCAGTATTTCTTTTTTGTATGTGTGTAGTAGAAGGTTACCATGCATAGAATTGTTTCTAATTTGTTTTAAAGCTATTTCATTCTGTAAGTGGCTTTCCCTTCCAAAATATTTTTTCTGGATATAGTCGATTTCTTCAAGTAGGTCTTTTGCTGTACCATGCAGTAGAATGTGATTTAAATTGGTTAGTGCTAAAGCAGGACTTTTAGCATAGTACAGTTTATAGACTCGATTTCTTATAGTTCAATGATGTGTTGATATCATTTTGATATGATAGAAGGTGGTTTTGCAAGTAGGTCCTGAAATGCAGGCCAATGAATGTCATTGTAGTCCTGTGTACTTGCGCACTGGACAGTTATCCATATTTTGCAGTAGTTTAATTTTGATTTTGTCTTTGCCTTTCACATACTGATTGAGGAATTGGCATAAAGACTTGAAAGATTTTTTGGGAATGTTACACATTGACGTGCATGGCCATTTGTATACTAGACGTTCTGATTCAGTTGAATGGAGAGGTAATACTAAGTTTTCTGGGGATATTTTTGTAAGCAGCATTTCTTGTTTCATTATGGTATTATTAACTTTTTCATAACCTCGTCCACTGCTATTTATGGCAATTGTATTTGTTTGCTTTTGTTCGTATGCTTCTTCATTAAAATATGGTTCTGTGCTTGTAGTGTGACTCCACTCACCTCCACAGATATTTAAGAAGTTATTTTTGTTGACATTTTGTTTATTGAGAAGTCTTTTTTGTAATTTAGTCATTAGTTTTGTTAGTGGTTTCATTTTGTTTAACACTAAAATAAATAACTTTCTTTTGAGATGGATTGCACTATCAAAGCTTCTAAGATTAATTTCCTACGGTAGGTTTTAAGGGTTGTGCATGATTTCTCTCCTGTTTTTATAAGATTTTGAAGGACTCTGTGGCGGGACTTTTTTGCTACAATACTTTTTTGGTATGCTTACTTGGCACTATATCAAGATTTATAGGAGAATTTTTATCAGTAGTGGTAGCTGAATTCTTGTTAATTGTTTTCGCTAAATGACTATTAGCGGTTTTGTTTGAACTTTTTTTTACAAATTCTGCTAGAGATGGATGCTTATTTTGGACACTTCTATTTTCATTTGCTCTACTTCTGCGTTGCTTTCTACGGACTTGATTTTCGGTAGGCATTCTTTAGGGTCTGTTGAAAAAAATAAAGAAGGTATTGTTAGGGTGTTCTGCAATTTATGTGTGTCGTGTGCATGAGTGTCTGAGTATGATGATAAAGATGTATGTGATGGTGTGTGATTGTGCATTGGGCAAGTACAACTAGTTGGGATGGGTATTCTTGGTAAACTGGGGTTCAGAGGACAGTAGAAAGTAAGCTACTGGTGAGGAGAAGCACAAATAGTAAATCTAATGGTATACAATTAAAATAGTTGTTTGTTCTATAATATTAAAATTCTAGGGTTATGTCATTTGTGCGCCGAAAAATGGGAATTTGTGCGCCATTCTGCCTGTAAATCTCTGTTTAACAAATGGGGATTTGTGGACAGAATGGTGCACAATCTCTGTTTGTAGGCGCAGAAACAGCATGAATTAACCCTACAGTGTGTTTGAGTAATAGTACAAATATTATGGTGGTATTTAACTTACTTTTCTTGTGGAATGAGCAGGTTTCTTCTTAGTTGTTGTTTGTACTTCAAATTCTGCTGCTGCTTTTCAGGAGAGTGGTCTTCACTGCAATTGTAAAGGAAATAAATTAGTAATTTTGTTTGTATATAGCACTGATGTTAATTTAGACATTGATTTTTATGTTTTTATACAAGTATTGTTGTTTGATATTTGAACAAAGTGTGTGCATGCAATTTTGTTTGACTATGTGCACTCTTTATATTTTACTTTAAATATGTTAGTTCAACATGCTTTGCAAATGTGTGTGTAAAAAGAAATTAAATAGCAGATAGGTTTGGAAGTGACAGTTGATTATAGCAGATGGGGAAAATGACAGTAAGTTCATTTTATGGTTATACAAGCTAAAAGTCAGTTAATCTGTTTATATGAATGTATAAGAATTGTACATGTACTATACAGAAAATATGCATACCTGTAGTTTGTGTTCATGCATATGGATATGCACGCACCTGCAAGTAGAAATATTGGAGACTTGTACAGTATTTCTTGTAGAAGGTGCTTTCCAATGATATGACACTTGTACTCAGAGTGATTAACAGTACATTTGAAGTGCTGATCTATGATGATGGAGTTCGATGTAGAGGTCTTCGATGTGATTGGTGGATGGTTGTGTGACGGCTTAGCTATATCCAATGAGGGAATGGCACAGAGAGTGAAATGGAAATGGTAGAGGACTTTCCATGTTACGATATGTCAGCGGACATTGCATGTTAAATCCGTGGATTTTGGGGTGGGGAGGCATGCAAATGAAATGAGCAGAGCAAGGGATTGGTGGTCAGTAAAGTTTAGTGGGTGGGTTGTGCCAGGCGAGAGTTTGTCAGATACTTTTTCCTGAGAGAAGAACAGATAGCTATGGCTGTGTGTTTCAGAAAACAGATTGTTTGGATTTTGGGAGATTCGTGGATACATTGGTTGAAGGTGCATGCAGAAAGCCGTGGAGTAGCTGTAGATCTTGGATTCCCACATGCGGAAGTGCACTGGCATGGAGTACGTGGAATGAAGTGGTTGGACTTGCTACCTCTCTGTGCTACTTTGGAGACAGAGCATCATCCAGGCATAATTGTAATTCATTGTGGAGGGAACAGTTTAGGACATGTGTCTGGAATTTCTTTGTAATTTGCAATGAAAGAAGGACTTGGGAAGGTCATGGACATGTTTCCAAATTCTCAAGTAATTTTTTCTCGGATTGCGCAGAGACAAATGTGGCTACGTTCTTCTTCATTTGGTCCACAAATGGAGATAGCGAGGCGCAATGTCAATAAGGCTGTTTGTGCCTTTCTAAGAGATGTTGGCATGTCTTCTTTTCACAATGAAAATATTATGTTTCGTAGCACATACATTTTTCGCAGAGATGGAGCCCATCTTACTTATGCTGGCAATCAGATTTTTCTGAGAAATGAACTAAATGCATTGCAACCTTTTCTGGAATAACAGCCATCCATTTTGTAGTAGGTGTTAACTATTTCAAGTTTTTCAAACACAAACAAACGCCACCAAAAGGCTCTTTTCAGAACCACCACTTCCTCCCAGACAAAAGTACAATGGTTGTGATAGGGCAGCACCCCAAAATTTTAGATGTCCGCGAACTGTCCGCGGACTTCTAAAAAATACACAAAGTCCTGCTCCATTTATTTTCCACTTCTATTTTTAAACTGTGAAAGGCGGCTCTGAAAAGAGCCTTTTTTTTATTTTTGTTGTTTTATATTTTTTTGTTTTTTTTACACACGACACACTAGGAGAGGAGGGAACAGGAGGGTAAGGGGGGGGGACACCAACCACAGGGATAAGAAAGGGCGGGTGGAGAGAGGAAGATGTAGGGTGGGCCTTACTTAGGTAGTGGAGAGGTCTTCTCGTGCTCTGAGACCAGAGTCTCAAAAGCACTTCGAAGTCTCTCCCCCCTGCAGAGTACTGCGTTGCAGTACATACACACAACTGTGACCATTGAAAGGTAAGGGTCATCAGCATTGTGAATGGCCTGTGAGGCAGCTGGAGGAATACACTGTCCCACAGGAGTGTTCCTTGTGGTGACAGGATCGAAAACAGAGGATGTAGTAGAGGAAGTCAACCTACTACACTCCTCGCAAGGTACAACCTTGCAAATGGCCCCACCGTGGAACAACCTTAGGTGTCACTTCATAGTAGTCGTACCAAAGCTGTACGAACCAAGCCTGCCGCGACTCAGTACCATTTTGCACTGGTTGCAGGTGACTCTGTTCGCACGCGCCTTAGGTACGTTACCATGAATGGTAAATAACCGCCACACCCAAGACTCACGGCGAGTGCTGGTAGTAGGGACTTCCACTGCCTCATTCTCGTCATCCTCTTCATCCTCCTCTGCATCCTCACTCCTGTTCCCCTCTTCAGGCCCTTGGGGAGGTGGTGGTGGAGGGGGTGGGGGTGGTGCTGAGGCAGATGTAGCACCAGGTGGCAGTAGTGCAGCCATGGATGCCATCAGGTTTCAGAAATAAATCTGGAAAATTGGCAGCAAAAATGCACTGTGTTCTGTAAGATAGCCAGAAACACAATGAGGATGAGCTCTAGGGTGTGGCCTTTTATAGGGGTGCTTGTGCATGGTTCGCGGATACCCGATCTGTCCGCGGACAGATCGAACACCAAAAAAAGGTTCAAAAAGTCCCAAAAAGTACGTAGAAAGTCAGGATTACTGTCTGGGACTTGTGCTATGGTGATTTATTATTGGAAAATATTGTGGATTGCCTGAAAAGGTAGTTTTAAATTGTTTGGGTGACACGAACAGTGTCCGCAGTCAGAACACACGCTCAGCGTGGGCGCGGTCACATGATGACTTCGCGAGCATGTCCGCGAAGGGAACCGGTGTCCGCAGGGAACTGTTTTGCGCTTGCGCGTTGGTGTTCTACGGACACTGTTCGGGTCCTGAAACTAATTAAAAGTGCAACACAAGCGAAACGAACAGTTACGAACAGGCGTTTGTTCTTAGAACAGTTTCAATCCACTTGCGAACAATACGGACAGGCATAGCATCCTCAGGACACCCCCATTTTGTTTATTTACGAACATGTCAGGACACCGCGTGTGGTCTTAGAACAGTTTCAACTCGCCTGCGAACAATACGGACAGTGTCCTCAGGACACCCCCATTTTGATTATTTATGAACATTTCAGGATATTGCCTGTGTTTTTAGAACAGTTTCAACTCGCCTGCGAACAATACGAACAGACATAGTGTCCTGAGGACACCCCCATTTTGTTTATTTACGAACATCCCGGAACACGTGATGTGTTCTTAGAACAGTTTCAACCTGCCTACGAACAGCACGGACAGGTCTAGCGTTCTCAGGACACCCCCATTTTGTTTATTTACGACACCGTGTGTTAGTTTGATTATCGACATCCTGGACACCGAATGTGTTCTTAGAACAGTTTGGACTTGCTTGCAAACATTACAGACAGGCAAAATGTTCTTAGAACATCTCCATTTTGGTTAATTGCGGATATCCCGGACATCTCGTGTGTTCTTAGAACAGTTTCAACTTGCTAGCGAACAGTACGGACAGGTATAGTGTTCTTAGGACACCTCCATTTTCGTTTTTATGGACATTCCGGACACCCGCGCTGTCCGCGGACACCTCAACTCCTTTTTTTAAAAAAAACAAAAAATTAATTTATATGGATGTTAAATTTATGACAGAGAAGGTGAAGCAGAAACTGAGACAAACACGAGAATTGGGGGTTTAAAGAGGATTCATATGAGGTGAAGAAGGGATGGAAGTCTCATCAAAACGTTTTTGTTCATGGAGAGGTTTTGGGGATAATTGACTGGGATATGGTGAGGGGGGACAGGTACATGTGGGACAATGGTATCCAGTGCCCCAGATAAGGTGCGTACCTTGCCCTTTTACGCATCCAATTATTGCAAATATGGAGCATTTCATTTTTCACTGCGTATTGGCTACGGAAGGTTTTCACATGATTTATTCATTTAAAAAGATAGAGATTAGCGCACTAGATGGCGCTAATGTCTGCATCATTAAACTCTACAGCACCACACACAAGTTTCCTTTCCGAGATTGGCTTTAAACAGATGGGCAATGGGGTGGTGATGTGTAGACCAGGATGGCTCTGTTGCCCCAATTTTCGCCAGGAAGTGCAACTTAAGGTAGAAGACATGCTTTTTTTTTTAGGGCAGAAATCTATTTGTTCCCAAGATAGACTAGGCAATGAAAGCCAATACCGACAAACGAGCTTGGTCGTTAACATCATTGCAAAGGTGAAGGAACTTTCCGTCCCTTCAGGGGTGCATCTATAAGAAACCATTCCTCTGCTGACGGCAATATTATTCACAGGGCTAGAAAATAAATGTCCTGATTCTGGCGTCCAAAAGAGTAAAAGACAACCACAATGCCGAAGAGGATCCTCCGGCACCCAAAGGGGTAAGGTGAAGCCTCCAGTATGTTGACAACAGCAACATAAGAATAGGAGGGCAGGTAACATGCTATGCTCATAAGTGGCTCAACATAACGGACGGGTGGGTGCTGCAAGTGGTTCAGAAAATGGCACTGCTGGAATTCACTAAGCATCCAAATGATGTGCCTCCATTCAAAACGTCACCCCTGCACCTAAAGGTGTTCAAGCATGAAGTGAAACAAATGCTGGCAAGTGCCGAAGCATCAAGACAAAGGAGTTTACTCCTGATACTTTGTTGTAAAGAAACCAGATGGAAAGTGGCATCCCATACTCGACTTGCGCAAATTAAATGTCCATCATAAAACGGTGAAAAATGGTGACGCAGCAATTCATACGGGCAGTACAACCAGGCGACTAACTGGCGTCCCTGGATTTACAAGACTCATACTTCCATATCCCAATCCATCCAAAACACTGGAATTGTCTGTGTTTTGTGGTAGGAAACACACTACCAGTTGAAAAGTAATATACGTTTATTCCGAGCAACGTGTTGTTTAATTGCTTGCCTGCCCCCGGCAGGTAGCTTCCTACGGCAAAATAATCACTGGTGAAGTCTCACCTTCCTGCAAAATCACTTCTCCGCCATGAGGGAAACCACCAGGTTGGACAATACCTTATCTTTTAGCCATATTCAGGATGATATTTTTCCCAAGGAACAGGGTGGTTGATTAAGCCACATGAGCTAAGAGGCGCTCCAACCCAACATTGTAAATCACCCAAACACTGCCAAAGACTCTACTGACTCTCCGCAGTGCTATATATGTTTATGCAGTTCTTGAGTCCATGCACCAGAATGTCAAGCAGCGAAGCCTCTCGCACCCTCTTATATTCGCCTCTGATGTTTGAGAGGCGAAGGAGGGACCCCAAATGGTTTCAGCGGACTGAACCAAACAGCCTGCAACATAAGCGCCTGTCGCAACCACGATCACCGCAGCCACCGGACAAACCAAACAGCCTTCCTCGCAGAGCACAGAGGGAAAGCACTCAACGTGTAAAGTCAATTCGCACTGTCATTAAACCCCAATTTCCAATCCAACTCCCAGATGGGACTTGAATGTTCTTTCAAGGTTAATGGGACCCCCCCCTTAGAACCACCCATCCACAAGGCTAGCATTAAGGCCCTCACCTATAAGCCTGCCTTCCTAGTGGCGTTCGCCTCTATAAGAATAGTCAACAAACTACAGGCCCTTTCTGTTCAAGACCCCTTTGTGACTATTCACAAGATAGTTTTGCGCACACACATGCATTGCGCCTTAATTTATCTGTTGCATGTGAATCGATCACAAGTCACTTCTTTGTCTATCTGGCAGCTGGTAGAGAAGGAGACCTTGTCTCTGAATTAGCGGTTTCCAAATGGATTGTAAATTGCATCACTGTTTCACTCTTGCCAAAAGAGATTGACCCTTTACGCCTAGAGCTCACTACTCTGGTCGCAGGCACCCCTGGATGTGCGCACTTGCCTTTTGTTAGACAGAGAGGCAGGGGAAGCCTTTCGCCGAACCTGTCGGTGTTAAGGTTTTACTGTGTTTGTTTAGAAAAATGTACTTGAAACAAACGCAGTAAAACTTTAAAGCTGTTACTTTCAAGAAAGACTTCCATCACATCTCTGCACATTGCGCTTTAAAATATACAATTCGATGATATGTGTTGGATACGTTTTACTCTCTTGCAGAGGAGAAAACTCATTTTTACTCTCTTGATATTGCATTTACTCTCTAATTTGAAAAAGCATGCGTAAAATACTCCCATCTCAAAATCCTATCTGGAGCACTGATGGTATATAGTTTTTTGTTTCAAGTGATCCTCCACAAAGTTTTTTAAATTGTTGAAATTTTCCATGAGTAGGTCCATTTTTTCTTCCATGTGCTGGAGAGTCTTATCCATTATTTCTTTTTGTTTACTATTTTCAATGTTTGTATGGTCTGTACAAAAGAAATTTTTTATGTTAAATGTATATAAAATAATATTTATTAATTGGTTTATATAGAAAAGTGTCTACCATTAGGTTCACTATCTTCAGACATTTCCTCACATGGGAAATGCTCCTCTAGCCACTCCAGAGTACTAGACATATCTGTGAGAAAAAAAAATAATATCACTTTTTTTGTAAGTAATACAGAAATTTTAGAAATATATGGGTAAAATGAAGTACATTTACTAGCTCCTGGTAAGTTGTGTTCTTACTGGTCTGTAGATCTGCTGTTGCTCTTAGTTGTGGAGTTTCTGTGAGGTAATCATGTTGGAATCCTATCTTTCTTCTTTTGGTATATTCCATTTTAGAACATATTGTATTTAAATGAATGGTTGATGTGTTATATAAATGGGTTACACTTCTTATTTATTACTACATATAATGTGTATGTGTGCTGGTTTGTGAATTTGTACAGTGTTCATGTGTTATGATATAACAATTAAAGATACCCCCCAGACCTTTTGGGTAGTGCTGCTGTTGTCCACTTTGTTAAAGGGACATTATGGTTAAGTTGATCTACTAAAAACCTATGAAATTCAGTAAAAAATCTTTGTTAAAGGGGCGTTATGGTTAAGTTGCGCTACTAAAAACCTAAGAAATCCAGTAAAAAAACGTTGTTAAAGGGACGTTATGGTTCCAAGTAAAACCGAAAAACCCCTGAAATTCGCCAGTTATGGTAAGTTAAACAACCATAACTCGCGCCACCACTGTGCACTGCTAAGACTAACACCCAGGACATCAAAGATAACATCACAAATGTCACGGAGTGCGTGCAATGTTGGGTGCATGGCCAAAGGCCATGCACCCAAGAACAAAAAGGTGGTTGTGGGGAGATCCTGCACTCTTGGGTGCAGGGCGGAAGGGCATGCACCCAATAATACACTTATACCTACTTAATGACGTATGTCCTGTGGCCTCCTTGTATGCACAGAAAATGAGGGGTCCAATAAGGCCAGTATTTCAGCACGGGGGAGTTGTTAGATTTATAAGGAGACGTGTGGTGTTAGGGAAGATTGAAATTGACAACATGCCATGAATGCATTATTTTTTCAAATGGCTATCATTATATTCATTAGTACGCCGCCATGGGTGGCACATGCTACGGTGGTGGTGGCCAGGGCCTAGAGTCTTGGATGCATGGCCGTCGGCCGAAGGCCTTACTTACAAGACTGTAGGCACTGGCCACAACCACTGCCACATGTGCCACCAATGCACACACCCGTAGTGTTGCGTTTTGATTGGCAAGTTGTGGGGAGTGCGTGCAGTCTTGGGTGCATGGCCGAAGGCCATGCAACCAAGAACAAAGTGGTAAGTACTAGACTTGGAAGACCCTGCACACCCATCCCATGTAAGATCTACAGACATACACCTAGGAGGGAAGCCTCTGGGCAGAGGTACTGAAGGATAATACACCTATAGAATAACCCCCACTACCACACATGACCGAGGTGGTTGTGGAGAGACCCTGCACTCTTGGGTGCATGGCTGAAGCCCATGCATGCAAGACTGAAGTCATAAGCAGTGGAGTTACAAGTCAATATCGGTGTGGTGGATTGTGGTTGTTGTGTTGATGCCCTAGTGTCTTCACTTCATGGTGCAGACGATGGTCCAAAAAGTAAATTTATAAGCAGCTAATTTACAAGGACCATGTTTTACATATGCAGCAATGGTTGTGGATAGGAACTGTACTCCTTAAAACTTGGTTGTAAGGCGTAGGTGGTAGGTTACTCACCGAAGATGAAAGGGCAGCCTACAGGCACTGCAGCATATTAGTACCATATATTAGACGAGTAGATTCCCATGTGTAGAAAATGCCTGCCAATATACTTACTCCTTACTTTGTTCAGAATCCATAAACTTTTTTAAAATTGGTTATCGTACTTGGCGGAAGTATCACTTTTTCCATTTCTGTGATGAAAGAAAAAGGTGTGTTAGTGTTTGCAGTTTTTCCAAATTTACCACATTGCACGATAGGCAGTTAACGTTTTGTTTTGGACCCTCATATTAAGTTTACAAACCGGTGTACTGTGCATTGCTCTCAATTTCTGTGTTTGCTTTTCTAATCCTTGGATCTGGGGAGAAAAATTCTTGTCGGATTAAAAAAAAACCTTCATTTCTTATGCTACTAAGTACTTCTTTTTTTCCTTTCAGTATTTTCTTCATTTTTCTGATCAATGTTATGTTTGTTGACTTCCTGCCCATTTTTAACAACAGTTAGATACCTGTAGGCGTATTCTAACTGTGCATTTGTTCCTACAGATTTGTGATACTCATTCATTTGTGTCGTTGTTACATCCTGTTTCCTTCATCTTTCCCATTAATGTTTTCTTTGTTGCCGTCCTGCCGATTTTTAACAAGTTAGATACCTATAGGCATATTCTATCTGTGCATTTTTTCCAACGATCTGTGATAATCATTTATTTGTGTGATTCTTCCATCCTGTTGGGTAGTTAGATACCTGTGGGTGTATTCTAACTGTCTGTAGTCTTTGACATACTTTGTTCACAATCTTGAAGTATACACTATTTCGTACATTTTGGCTTCAAGAACATTAAATACGCATTTGTTAGGTTAGCTGGCAACCTCTGCTTTAGAGTAATGGTGCTATCATTACATTCAAACCATCCAGAATTCTTTTTGATGTATGCAGTGTAGTGACCTGCATTGGTTGTAGCTCCTGCATGGTAGATTATTCCTACTGTTGTAAAGGTTTTCTTTCCAAGTGACACTTGACTGTGTGTGAATCCAGTCAGTTTGCAGTTGTTTTTGGTGCCATCTACATTATAACGTAGAAGCATAAGTATTATGTAGGCACTATGTGATTGTATCAGTAAGGTGGAGCGATTGTCTGATTTGCAAATACTACATAATCTGCCATGGTTTGCATTTTGTACCAGTTGCTGAAATGGAATGCTCTCAGTATTTGGTATGGAAACATACACAAATCGCTCATTTGGGATTTCTTCCTGTATCACTTTGCTACAGAGAGTGCATGTATGTTTTCACGTGTACGGTATTTGGAAGATTTCATTTATAGGTATGCTTTTGTTTTCCAATACTAATGGTATGTACATTAGAAATTCTTGTGGATCTTCTTGTGAGTTCATAGTGAATCTCACCATTCCAGCACAGTCGTCCAATTGTTGCCTTACTCCATGAACACTGTATGTGTTGTCAGGATTGCTTGTTGCATTTCTGTGCAGCACTAACATTTGCAAACACAATTGGTCTGTACTGTGCAGGTAAATATTGTTAATAATTGGTGGCAATTGAAATAGAATATTGATTGCTACATTTGCATAGCAACTTACCCCACTTTCATTTGTAAATTTGAATGGGCCAGTAAGTTCTGTATCCAAGTGCATATTTTGGTTTTTCTGTTGCTTCTTTGCCGACGTGCCTGGTTTACATTCCCTAATAGGTTATTCTATGTTTGCGGCAATTGATGAAACTTTAGCTTCTTTTCTTTGAGGAATTTGCTGTTGCATTCTGTTGCATTTCTGTTTCATTTAATTTTCTTTTACCACGTTTCACTTTATCTGGAACAGGGTATTGTTTCAGATGAGGGGTGTACAGTGAACACAATGTATTGTTTTCTAGAATGCAAGGAATATCAGCTTTGACTTTACTTGAATCAAAGTTTATTAGCAATAGACCGTCAAGTGTACGTAAGCGTGATAATGCTACATAGCTCATGCCTTCCTTAAACACTGTGTTTCCTATATCTATCAATGCTTTCTCTAGGGTAAGACCTTGGGATTTATGAATGGTAACTGCATATGCAAGAGTTAGAGAAAATTGCTCTCTGCGTACATACATGTCTTTGAAGAGAAGGAATCGAGCAATTGAGCGCCCTATCCTTTTCACTTCTGAAACTTTATCAAAGCGAATATTTACAAACTGAATGTTGGTATCACGTGGGTATGATTGAAAGCCAACAACTGTGCCCAGTGCTCCATTAACTATTCCTTGCTCTACATCAAGGTTACGTTTAAGCATTACTCTACAATTTAATGATAATTTCAATATTTTTTCCAACCCAGCTGTGTTGGAGATTGAATTTTCTAAACTATTTAGTCTTGTTGTGGCTTGCTTACACATGAGTACTCTCATACCATGTACGTCTAGTTTGTCTGTGGCGCTAATTTCTATTATTGCTTGCATTTCTTTCAACATTGTTTCATTGAATTTGAAACAGCTTGCAAGAGTTGGCATTAAGGCCATACAATTGACATTTTTGTACGCTATTTGTTCCATAAAATCAGTTGCACATGCATTATCGCCATAAAGTGCATGTATAAGCCGGTTTTTAAATACAGCTTGTGCTTCTTGAGATAATACACCAACTCTAATACTTTTTAAGATGTTGGCATAAGTGAGACCTGCAGATTGGCGCATGTTCTCAGTTAATTCTCTGTATTGGAAATGTTGCCAAAGGTTAACATTACCTATGCTACCAACAGTTTTCCAGCAGAGTGTTTGGCCTAAGGTTTTAAAAAAATCGGTGCACCTTTCACTGGTGTTAATTGTAGAAGATTTCTGAAAACGATAATGTGTTTCCCTGTAAAGAGTTCCTCGTTATTATTTTTAAGTACTTCTTGCAATCTGAGATGAATCAAAGCCAACATTAGGTTGGAGACCATGCTCACTTCATCTATTAGTAGCATTTTCATTTGTTTCAATACTCTAGGTAATTCCATTGCAGCTTCTGCAGAAAGTTTGTAGTAGTCTACGTTATTTTGATGCTCTACTGGAAGCAGTAGTAATCGGTGTAAAGTCACACTGCCTATGTTGTAGGCAGCTAAACCTGTGGGGGCTGTTACAACAGTTGACAGTTTGTTGTTTGTCAATTGTTGAAGGAACTTGCTGATGATTTTGATTAAGAATGTTTTCCCTGATCCAGCTTCACCACTGACGTACAGCAGTATAGGTTTGTAATTTTGGCAGGTACATTCTTTATTTTCGTGTTGTACACCATGTACAATTTGTTTTGTTACGTCTTCAAAAATGGTGCGCTGATCGTTGTTAAGTTTTGCTTGTTGTACAGTTAAGTCTTCTGTATCTTCTTGATACTGATACATGGTGTTCTCTACTTCTGCCATCTCTACTTCAGCCTCATTTGCTATTACTGGTTGTCCTAATGGTTCTTGACTTCCTGTTACAGAAGGTTGACTACTGTCGGAAGAGTCTTTATCTAGTTGGGCCTGAAGTTCTTCTTCCTGTTGTTGCTCATTGTGTAACATTGCTTTGTACTGCGTAAAGTTTGCATCATGATAGTGCTTTCATTTGCTTTGAAAGCATCTTCATAGCACTCATAATTATGTAGTATATCTTCCTCTTTTCTCCATGGTTTGAAAAGTTGTAACAGAGACATGTTGTAAGTTGACAGTTCTTTCTGTTGAGGAGTTTTTAATGACAATTTGACATGATTAATTAAGCTTTGTTTGTTAAGTTTCACTAAGCTCCCTTCACAATCGGTCACTCTATATCTACGTTTGCTTTCATCGGGTTTTACATTATTTTTGTATGCAAAGTTTTGAGCTTTGTGGTATAGACACATGCTTTCCAGAGTATGTGTCGAGTAAATTGTTTAAGATTGTCTTGGCTGTTGGGATCATTTTTGGCAATTGTTTCGATGTCCTCATATGATTTTAGTACTCTTTTTCTAGATTTTGCAGGACCAAGACTGAGCCATACTATGTTGTCTGATTTTCCATACAAAGCAGTGCCGGTTAAACGATCTGCTGCTTCATAGACCCCACATTCTCTATGAGAGAGCATTTTTATGCCTAGGCTGTACAATTTCTGTGATAATGTTTTGTCTGATGCTAGGTCATCCCAGAGGTCTTGAAGCTCTGTTTTTTCTGCTTTTGTTAAGTAGGCTGTAACATATCATGCAACAGCAGTTGAATTGTCTGCAATGTACTGCACATCTATGTTTGCATTCCATAATAGGGCAATGATTGCATTGTAATCATTGATATATTTTGATTCTTCCCTTCTTTTTATGTAATACGTGTTTTTAGGTGATTTACCTTTAACACTATGTCGAACAGAAGACATGAAGTGTTTTACTTCACCTGTTTCTGTAACGGGTCTACGGAAACCAAAGCGGCATTTGGTGTAGTATTTATCTTTCTTTTTGTATTTGCGGCGACAATATTTGCCACATTTGTTTCTTTGAAATTGTAAAATCTGCCCATGCAGCTCACTATGTGTCTGTTGTGAAGGGATTTCACATGTGACATATTTTTGGATAAACTGAAAAACAGTACTATCACTGTCGTGCCCAAATTTCGGTGCACCTTTGATCCATAACAGCAATGTGAATATGTCGTGCTCCTCTCGCTTGATATTCTTTTCTCCAAAAGAAGTGTTGCACTTCTCCAAGGGGAGGAACAGTTTTATTGCAAATAAAGTGTAGCATTGCAATGAAATGATGATGGAAATATCTTGAGACATTAACTGGATCTAGAGAGCAAAGTTCTCCAGGTGTTAATATATCTATGTTGTTTTTGTTGCTGTTTGCTATGCGTAGGAACTCATGTAAATCTTCCCATGCATATTCTGCACAACTTAGCGTAATAAACCAAGTTGGTGGTCCAAGGTTTCTGATCATGCAACGCACGTCTCTGTGCCGTCTGAACCAGTATTCCTTTGTACCATGCATGTTTGCAAACAAATTTGTTATACTTGATTGTAACACCTCATCTTTTTCTTGTACTTTTGTATTAACTGCATAGTTGACATATTTTGAAAGTGTGTTCCAGATTTAAGAATGTGTACAACTCCATAACATAGTGTTGCTAATTCACTTTCATAGAGTAGGTGGAATATGTATTCAACATTTTGTCTAAATCTGGGATATTGCAAATACATTCGTAATGAGCGTTATTCTGATACCCCAATCTGAGTGGGTCTGTGGGTCTATCATCATATCTTCCACCTTTGCCAGTAGGAAATAGCAGTGGAAAAGCACGTGCTTCTATACTTTTTTCCCCAAATACTCATTGGTGACCCTTTGGTTTGTCGCATTTGGTAAGTTTCTAGTGCATCATCTATGCTTTCATTGGAATGCAATGGATGAATTGTGTAATGGTCTAAAAGAGTGGATACTGTAGCTGGATCCAGAAGTTTGAATTGTCCAGTTTCTGATGGCTCTTGAATTATTTCAGTTGTTTGCCTTAAGCTTTCATCAATATTTATTTCCTTATAGTACTCATTTTTGTCTTTTAGATATTGTAATGCTTGTCGGATGGGAATGACACCGCCGAAGATGCCCGCAGAACAGAAGGAGCGATGACTGATGGGCAGAAGCGCCGCAAGGTAAGGCTATTCCTAACGGTGTTCTTGTGCTTGCAGGAGCTGAGCGCAGAAGAAAGAAGCAGCCCTACTGGAGACCGATCCGAACACGGTGAGTGTCACGCTGCAGGTGCAGAAAACGCAAAGCATGTTTCTCAGCCTGGGTGTGGCTTAAATAGTCTCTGGGTATCCCAGGTGCCTCTGGGCTGAACAACACCCAAAAGACTAGACCGCACATGCAGTTCTGGGAACCGAAATATGTGGGGGCATCCATCTTGTCCCCATCAATGCACCACAAGTCCAATCCTCAATGTTGTCCTATGGGAGTGAGTGAGCCTGGTGCCACAAGCGCCAAGTCTGACTCCAAGTGGGTCTTTGGAGGGATGGAGAGGCCCTTGTGGGCCATGTAGGTGATTGTGGCCTGGCTCCAGCCTGACATCTTGGAGGGCTGAGGACATGAGGGGCAGGAATCATGACAGCACCCCCCCATCCCACAAGGCCCCTCTCAAGGTGGCTCTTCTGTCTGGTCCTGGTTTGGTTGGATGGTTTTGATGAAATCGTCTAAGCAAGCGAGGTGCATGGATGTACTCACAAGGCTCCCATGTCCTGTCTGGTGGACCATACCCCTTCCAGTTTACTAAGTAGTATAATTTGGATCTGACGTACTTTGAATCTAGCATGTCCTTGACTTCGAATTCTAGCTCCCCGGCGACTACTACTGGCTGCGGTGGCATTGCTACCCGGGTCCCAGGTTGAACAGGTTTAAGGAGAGACACGTGGAACACATGATGAATTTGCATTTTTGACGGCAAAGCTAGTCTGACCGCCACAGGATTTATCACGGAGGTGACGGTGAATGGACCCAGGTATCTTGGACGGAAAGTTCGGGCTCCTTTAATGGACACGTGTTTAGACGCCAGCCAGACTTTGTCTCCCACTCAGTAGTTGGGGGCCTTATCTCGGTGTTGATCAGCAAACTTCTTTTGGCGCTTCTTAGCTTGAAGTAGGTGTTCAGCTGCCCTTTTAAAGGTTTGAGAAATGGTTGTGTGCAAGGTTTTCACTGCTGGCATTTCCAGGGTTGTAGGAACGTCCAACTCAGAAGTACTTGGGTGCCTGCCATACATGGTATAAAAGGGCGTCTGTCCAGTGCTGGTGTGTAGGGAATTATTATAAGTATATTCAGCTATCCATAATAGGTCGAACCAGCTTCCTTCAGCTTGGTGTAACATGCAACACAGATACTTCTGGAGCGTCTGATTTGTCCTATCAGTTTGACCATCCGTTTGGGGATGGTGACTGGTGGATAGCCGGATGTCGATCTGGGCTATAGAGCAGCATTTTCTCCAGAAGTTAGATACGAATTGAGTACCTCGGTCTGAGACCAAAACTGAAGGAAACCCATGGAGCCGTACGATGCCTTCAAGAAATACCTTTGCCAGAGTGGAAGCATTTGGGAGCCCCTTAAGAGGAATGAAATGTGCCATTTTTTTAAAATAGGTCCACGACCACAAGAATAGTGTTAAACCCTTGACTGGGTGGTAAGTCATTAATAAAATCACGGGACAACGTGTGCCAGGGTGCTGGTGGGATTTCCAATGGTTGTAATAGCCCAGCCAGTTTCTGCTTGGATGACTTGTTTTGAGCACACACTCCACAAGATAGGATGAATTGGATAACGTCTTTACACCACGTGGGCCACCAATAATTTCGTTTTACCTTGGCTAGAGTTTTAGCGATTCCGGGGTGGCCCTCGATCAAGGATTCATGATAACCGGACATGACTTGTTCTCGTAGTTCTTGGTTTGGTAAGAATAAACGATTCCTGAAGTAGGGAAACTGATCTTTTATCATGTAATGTTCTCCTTGTGCACTCCACGCTTGTAATTGCTCCGGACTCATCAGGTTTTGGATTTCTTCATGCAATTCTTTCTGAGTTATGGTTGCTGTTATTCCTAGGAGCTTGTCACTCGGGATGATTGCTATTGGGTCAGGGGTCGGATACCCTTGCTCTTCCACCCCCATACGGGAAAGGGCATCGGCCTTCCTGTTTTTCACCCCTGGTCGAAATGTAATCACGTGGTCATAATCAGCAAAAAAAAGAGCCCAACGTAGTTGTCGTGAGGATTGGGCCTTTGCCGTTTTTAGGTACTGGAGGTTCTGGTGGTCAGTTATTACGGTGATTGTGTGTCTGGCGCCCAAGAGGTAGTGTCGCCATGCCTTAAAGGTTGACTTAATGGCCAGGAGTTCTTTGTCTGTGATAGCGTAATTGAGTTCAGGGGGTGTGAATTTACGCGACCAGAAGGCAACAGGGTGTAACTGGACCGTTTCAGGGTCCTTTTGTGAGAGGACGGCTCCTATAGCCATGCTTGAGGCGTCCGTTTCCACCAGGTATGGGAGATCAGGGCGAGGGTGGCGTAAGATTGGGGCAGATGTGAATCTTGCTTTGAGTTCCTTGAAAGCCTCCTCGGCTTCTGTTGTCCACTGGAACTTTTTGTTGCTTTTCCTTAGTAATGACATGATGGGATGCATGATTTGCGAAAATCCTGGGATGACCCGGCAGTAGAAGTTTGCAAAACCCAGCATACTTTGAACCCCCTTGAATGAATTTGGGGATGGCCAGTTCAGGATAGCATCTACCTTGTGTACATCCATTCAGAATACATTCGGGCTGAGAATAATGCCCAGAAATTCCACCTCGGAGACGTGGAATGAGCACTTTTCGAGCTTGGCGTAGAGCTGGTGTTGGCAGAGTTTCTCCAATACTGATCGGACGTGATTAACGTGGTCCTGCTTTGATGCGGAATATACTAGGATATCGTTGATGTCCACTAGAGCACAGACATCAATCAATTCCCGTAGGACATTGTTCATGAAGTATTGAAATGCAGCAGGCGCGTTGCATAGGCCAAAGGGCATTACTTGATATTCCTACAAGCCGTATTTTGTGCGAAAAGCGGTTTTCCATTCGTCCCCCTGTTTTACGCGAACAAGGTGATATGCCCCCCTCAGGTCTAGTTTTGTGTAGCTTTGGGCATCTTTAACTTGATCAAGCAATTCAGGGATCAGTGGCAGGGGGTAGCAATTTTTTACGGTAATCTGGTTCAGCGCGCGATAGTCGATGCACGTTCTCAAGTCCCCCTCCTTTTTCGGTACGAAGAATAGAAGACTGGCTGCTGGAGACTTTGAGGGACGGATGAACCCGTTGGCCAGGTATTGGTCAAGATAGGCCTTCAGGTGCTGGTTTTCTGGTTCCGTGAGTGCATAAATTTGCCCATAATGGATTTGTGCGCCGGGTATCAGGTCGATTTGGCAATCGTATGGTCTATGCGATGGCAGCGTATTAGCCTGTTCTTTCTGAAAGACATCTTGAAAGTCCTGGTATTCACTTGGTAGGGTGCTGATTGCCACAGTCGCAAGCATGGAGGTTCTGGTGTCTATTGGTTGTTCCTCTTGGTGATAACATGTGTGGGCGCAAGTCTTGGGAAAGGCCAATTCTTTTGCTCACCAATCGATTCAAGGATTGTGAGCTACCAACCATGGCATTCCCAAAATCAACCAGAACTGTGGTGCCTTAATGAGGTTGAAAACGATAGATTATTGGTGTCCATCCTGGCACAGAAGGGTTAAAGCTGCAGTGCATTGGGATACTGGCCAGAAGCTATTTCAGTGCCGTCGACTGTGGTAACAGTGTCGGTGGTTGATTTAGGGCGTAACGGAAGCCCCATCTTTGCCGCAAGATCCTGGTCGATGTAATTCCCAACGGCTCCACTGTCTATGTACGCTCTAACTGCGTGCATCCGAGATGGTTGTTGGTGATTGATCAAGACCACAGATAGTGCAAAATGGGAGGTCTGTAGTTCACTTTCTTCGCTCGACAAGTGGACCCCTACACTTGCCGGGCTGGGGAGTTTTCCGATTCCTTGATGGTATCTTCCTTTTCCGTGGCCCCTACCGTCCTCCTCGGTGGCTTCACAGGTCACTCTTTAAGGAAATGACCTGACCTTCCACAGTACAGAAATAACTGCTGCTGTCTCCTTTTATCCCTTTACGATTTAGTCAAGGGGGATCTGACCCCCCTGATTTGCATTGGTTCTCCTGAACCTTCCGTTGTTCGGGCAGTATTGTCCTTTGAACGCACATACATAAGGCGAGGGTCCGGTCTGGTTCGATCTGCTCTTCAGTCCTGCAACCTATGATCCAGTTGAACAACAAGGTCAATGAATTCTGAGCAGTCTTTCGGGGGGTTTACTACTTGTGCGAGAACATCCTTGAGCTCCCCCCGCAATCCCCGATGAAATAAAGTGGTTCTCTTCTCCACTGGCCATTCTGCTTCAACTACGAGTCTATTAAACGTGGCTATGTATGTTAATAGGTCTTGATTCCCTTGGCGTAGGGACAGAAGTTTGTTGTCTAATGCCTGCCCATGAGTACGACGGGAGAACAGCTTTTCCATCTCCTGCTGAAAGCCCCTGAAGTCATGCAGCAAAGGATCGTCTTGGGCCACAAAGGGTACAGACCAGTCCGCGGCGCTACCACTCCGGTAGGATGGCACAAAAGCGACCTGTGATTGGTCATTCGGAAAGGCCCCTGGCCTACAAAGGAAGTGCAGGCGGCACTGGTTCATGAACGTTGCAAACCTCTTGGGATCCCCCGTAAATCGTTCGGGCGGGGCCAAGGGAACTGCCCCAGGAAGGGTTATCTGAACGGGATTGGCTGGTGGCGCTGGCATCGAGAGAACGCTTCCCGGCAATGGTGCATGCCCTGCTTGCGACTGGAGAAGTTGCCGGCTTAAATCATCAGTGCGTTCTTTGGCTACTATCAGCTCTCTCCTCAGGGTGTTGGTCTCCTGCCTGGCTGCATGTACTTCGGAACGTAGCTGCCCCAACATGTGGGCTAACTGGTCGGTTTCTGACATTTCCATGACGCCCAGGTGGATTTTGATGTGAGGCTTTGCGTTCTGTAATGCTCACCTGGTATCCACGGGGACGTCACTCAGCCTGTTCTGACCTCTTACGACCTCGAACCCTTCCCTGGAGGCTATTCGACTGGACACTGGGCCTGAAACACAGGATTGGTAGAGTTTAACTCCCTATTGTCTCTGTGTGTTTGAACCCTTTCTTCCCCGGGGTCCAACCCTTCCCTTTGATCGACAGCTCACCTTGTTTTCTTGGATAGTGTGCTCTCCGTCCTGCCTTCAGCGCGGGGGCGCGTTGATTGATGCAGTTTCATTGCTGCCTAGTTACTTCACTGGCAAGAGTCCGACAGGTAAGTATAATGAGTCTTTTGAACAGTTCTCTAACTTTGTTCCTTTCCTTCCTTAGATGATGGCCGGCGTCCGGGGATGGCGGCGTGCTGCTGAGATGAGTAGCGCTGAAGGTGAGTGAGAGCGCGATGCGCAATGCACCCCTTTCGTATTTGCATTGAACAGAGTTCTTTTTCTGTGTCTTTTAGGTACCGCAACGTTTTCAGCGTGGATGCCGGTTATGAAGAACAAATGCGGTGGGTAAGCGCGGTATGCGGCGCCTCTAGATGTTTCCAAACTAACCTGGAGTGTCTTTTCCCTATTGCAGATGGATGAGAAGTTCGGGAGACAGAGTTCCCCCAGAGTGGCTGAGATTCAGGTAAGCGTTTGAAGCTCGCACAGTATTTAAAAGTAAGTGAAGATTTGCAGAATGCTTACTAATTCCTTTTTTCTGTTCTTTTCCCTTTTCCTTAGGAAGCAGCGTGCCGGGATGGGAATGACACTGCCGAAGATGCCCGCAGAATAGAAGGAGCAATGACTGATGGGCAGAAGCGCCACAAGGTAAGACTGTTCCTAACGGTGTTCTTGTTCTTGCAGGAACTGAGCGCAGAAGAAAGATGCAGGCCTACTGGAGACCGATCCGAACATGGTGAGTGTCACGCTGCAGGTGCAGAAAATGCAAAGCATTTTTCTCAGCCTGGGTGTGGCTTAAATAGTCTCTGGGTATCCCAGGTGCATCTGGGCTGAACCATACCCAAAATACTAGACTGCACATGCAGTTCTGGGAACCGAAATTTGTGGGGGCATCCATCTTGTCCAATCCCCAATGTTATCCTATGGGAGTGAGTGAGTCTGGTGCCACCAGCGCTAAGTCTGACTCCAAGTGGGTCTTTGAAGGGATGGCGAGGCCCTTGAGGGCCATGTAGGTGATCGTGGCCTGGCTCCAGCCTGACATCTTGGAGGGCTGGGGACATGAGGGGCAGGAATCATGACATGTATTAGGCGTTCAGTTATTTCATATTTGCTTTCAGCTGAAAGGTACAAAGCTAATTCAAACCATTTAGAGTCTTCATTGTTTTCTATTTTGTATGCTATGTCCACATTTTTTGTGTTCCTTTTGTAAAACGTTCTGCGGCAACATACACACACATGGTTTGGTACTTCAGCCGATGACCTTTTAAATTTTAGTATTTCTTTTCTGTATATCTGTAATACAAGGTTGCTATGTGCAGAATTGTCGCTACTATGCTCTAAAACTGTTGCATTTTCTACGTGGCTCTCACTTCCAAAATACTTTTTCTGAATACGGTGCATTTCTTCTTGTAAGTATTTGGGTGTACCATGCAGAAGAGTGGTATTTAAATTGCCTAATTCTGAAGCTGACTTTTTGCATAGTGTATTTTATACACTAAATGTCTTACTTTGGAATGATGTACTGATATTCTTTTGATATCATGGAAGGTACTTTTGCAAATAGGCCCAGAAATGCAGGCTAATGAATGTCCTTTTAGTCCTGCGTCTTTCCGCACTGCACAAATATCCATATTTTTCAGCACTTTCATTTTACTTTTGTCTTTACCTCTTACATATTGATTGAGGAACTGAAGTAAAGATTTGAAAGCTTTGTTTGGAATGGCACACATTGATGTGCACGGCCATTTGTATACTGGATGGTGTGGTTCTGCTGAATCGAGAGGTAATTTTGAGTTTTCAGGAGATAGTTTTGTAAGCAGTGTTTCTTGTTCCATGATGGTAGTATTGATTTTCTCATACCCTCGTCCACTGCTATGGATGGCAATTGTGTTTGTTTGATTTTGTTTGTATGCTTCTTCATTAAAATATGTCTCTGTGGTTGTTGTGGACTCCATTCACCACCACAAAAATGCAAAAAAAAATTTTGTTCACATTCTGTTTATTGCTGAGTTTCTTTTGTAGTTTGGTACTTAGTTTTGTCAGTGCTTTCATCCTATTTAACACTAATATGAACAACTTCCTTTTGAGAAGGATTGCACTGTCCACAAGTGCTTGTAGAATTAACTTTCTATGGTACGTTTTAAGGGGTGAGGATGATTTTGGTTCTCTTCTTAGTAGATTCTGAAGGACTCTGTGACGATACATTTTTGCTAAAATACTTTTTTTACTATGGGTTCTTCTTACACTATTAATTTATTAGGAACATTCTTAGCTGTACTGGCATCCGTTTTTCTGACAACATTTCTGTGTTTTGTGACACTCTTTGATGGAGGAGGTACAGTTTCAGTAGTTGAGACTTCTTTTATTATGTTACCCAACTGCAATAGCTGGTTTGTACCAAGATTCTCGACTAACAGGTGGATGCTTACATTGGGCACCTTTATTTTTATTTGCTCTAATTCTGCGTTCCTTTCTACGGAGTTGCTTTTTGGTAGGCATTCTTTGGTGTCTGTTGAGAAAAAAAAAGTATACTTTGGTCTGTTGTCCAATGTATGTGTGCAGTGTGCATAAGTGTGATGGGGAAGCTCTTTGGTATGGTGCGTCAACGTACAGTGACCTCTAACTATCATTTGGTAAGGCTCCTTTACTTTTAGTATACTACTACAATGTGCTTCAGATGAGAGTACAAAGTGGCCTACTTGTGACGAGAACCATTATTAATAACCGAAATGCCAAAAAAACTTGCTACAGCAACTTCTTTTCACAATCTAACCTTCTAAGGATTTCCTATGTTATTTCAGTACCAAACACACAGGGATTTGTCAGCCATTCTGCCTGTTATTCTTTGTTCAATAAATGGTTATTTATAGGTAGAATGGTTTACAACCTGAGCCCCCAACCCTGCCACCGCCCCTGTGCACTGCTAACACGAACACCCAGACCATGAAAGATGTCATCTTAAATGTCAATAATGACATCAATGACGACATCACTTGTTTAGCCCCTTTCTTTTCCTTCCCTGCCATACATATATATGTGCATTTGGTAAAAAAAAAAAATTACTAAAAGAATGTTATACTTCACAGTGCAACCAAACATCACTGTACATTCCCCCATTATAATAAGCTACGCGTTGGCAGGGTTGGGGGCTCAGGTTACCATAACTGGCGAATTTCAAGGGTTTTTCGGTTTTAATTTGAAGCATAAAGGGGAGAAGGAAAGTCTTTTTTTAGTGAAGTGTACAGGTTTTTGTTAGGGCAATATATATATATATATATATATATATATACTGATATGCATGTTTCTTTTGTCTTTAGAATGTTAAAATCACTGATATTTGTGAAGCCACACCCCCATTGGTGCTGCCTATATCAGCGGAACCCGTGCGCACCCAAGCAAGTACCTCAAGTACCGCTTTGCTGCAGCGCAGCGGCTAGCAGCAAAGCAGGTTACCATTTGTGTGAGGCATCTTACTCTTGCAATTGCTAAATGCCCAATTGTTTGTACACTCTGAAAAACCAACATGCCTTCCCGAACCAGTCATGCATACATAAATAGCATACGAAAACCAACTGACAGCACGCTGCAGAAGCGAACTGTAACACTATTTCGTGATACAGCGAGTTCTCCCACGGTACAAATGCTGTCCGGTAATTCTTCCCAAAATCATCTGAATGGCGACATTTCACGTCCCCAGACTGAATAGGTCAGTTTCGCAGCACGACTCGATGAATGCAGTGAATCGAGACGCGTGCTGTGAAACTATGTCCAATATCACCTTGACGACTGGATGTGATGCAAACCCTTATTTTATAAAACAGCACACGATCTCAGTTGAGCTTGCAGATAACGTTACACATGACATTTGGGATGAGCTGTTGACAAGCTCTTCCCAAATGTTTCCTGTACACCTGACCTGATCACTATGCACAGATACCACCTGATTCGAATCAGCCAGTTTCTGTCGCAGATCTCGACATACAAGCTACAATTGACTTTGAATCAAACAGCTCTTGCTTTCTGGGCGATAATGTGTCTGACAATTTATCACAATCACTGGTTGTATTTGCTAACAGTTCTGAAGTGGAATGTAGATTAGACATGTCGTATGCTGCGCAAACCCAGAGGAAGTTAAACAATCAATTTCCTTATCTACTGACTCTGCCAACCTCGACTAGTCCATCCAGTTTAGTAGAAACTACGTTAAATTCCATGAATTTGGCAATCTTGTCTCTACTAAAATTATTTGAAACACTTGTTTCAAAGTTAAATAATCAAGCCGCTCAAAGTGATAAAATCTTAGACTGGCAGCGAGCTCTGAATGATAAGTATGTACCCGAGACTGTTTTTCATACCAAAGCAAACTCCCCCAACTTTGCATTAAATTCCTGCAAACCCTTGCAGACAAAACAAATTAGAGCACAGGCTAAATGCCCAATCGGGAGTGTTATTTTACCATGTATTGATCAGATTATCATAGCTGTTGAGTCTGAAGGACAGGCGGATGTAAATCATGATACAGTGACCCAGGCAGTCTCGCAGGAAACTATTCCGATGGCAAATGCCATGCAGGACACTAAAAAACACGCATATACAATATTTGCTGCCCCGCAGAAATGTAATTCCAAAAAGGAGGACAAGCAAATATCGCAAGACATAAAAGAACATTTCTAAAATGCTGCATTCATCCACTCATTCTACCACAAAACACTTTTTCAAATCAATAAATCTCCCTAAGGAGGACACTACTATGGCATCAACAGCTGTCTCAATAAAATATTTACAATTAGCCCAAAAGAAAAAAAGTCATATCAATCGGAGTAATAAAACTCCCACATCTTATGCACCACTTGATGACTTAATTAACACAGCCGCTGAAATGTGCAACAATGAGGATTTACAAATCATTGAACAATCTGTCACCTTAACTAGCATTAAGAATACAAACCCTAATGCATTACCAACTGATAAACAAGCACTTGAATTCAGACGACAGGAAATTAGAAAGGCTGTGGACAGTTATATGGCCACTTAAAGAATTCAGCCGACACTGAAAAATATCATCACTGTATCTGAACAGTCAAATAACAGTAAGCCCTCTGATAAGGCTATACGCCAATTTACTGCAACAGATTTATCTAAAAACACTAACAGAACAAAAGTGACTTCCGCTGAGGAAGCCAAAGCTGAACCAATGGATAAAGTTATAGAGCTAACTCCAAAACTTGATCTACCGGCGATTGCTAGCAATGACACTGAAAACTTCAGACGGAACGAAATTAGAGCCGTGGTTGAGCAGTACATGGCCAACCAGCAGAATATGCTGCTCAAATATAATTCACAAAATGTCTGTAATAATCGCACAGACGGCAACGTTGAGGAGCCCCTGTACAAAGAAACCTTTGCCACATGCCTGATGAACCCTTTAACCACAATTAGACAACATTGCAACAAGGATACCATGTATTCTAACAACATTGATAACAGCAATCTAGCCACAAACCAATATTTGGACAAAAGAAAGAACCGCTATTCCCTCACTATTGGCTGTCGTAGAACATCCTATCCCAAATACGATCTAAATGGAGCCAGCATATTGGCTATTTTAGCGGATATCCCTGCCTTAGAAGACATAGGATTGGTTGACATTGATCAAATTGAATTCCCAGACCATAAAGACTCATCTACCTCCAGAATATGGTTAAGCTCTAGAGTGGTGTTGAACACTATTTGGTTAGCTAGGACAGAGCTTTTTGCACTGGGTTTCGTGGTCCAAATTCAAGGGTCTATCGTGTCCAATACAAATCACCAGGGTGAGGTGAGATACAACCTCACTAATACAAAACAAGCTGTGAAGCGCCCGTGTAATCTAACAAATCCTAAAATTCCAATTAGTTGCACTTGTGGCAAATTTGTGTCTTAACTAGAGATGTGCACAATTACAACTAGCATATCACTAGTAAGTTGGAATAGTAGAGGGTTCTCACATTTATTTAAAAAACACAGAAAACAGGCTAGAACAACACAACATTGTGTTGCTACAAGAGACGTGGTTATCAGAAGTCCCCTCATGGGACAATTATAACGTGTTGCTAAATCCAGCCATATTACTAAAAAAAAAGGGCAGACCTAAGCCTGGATTATTAATTGCTGTAAAAATTAGTTCTGGAATTACTTTAATATGCTGGACGGCACCTAATCCTTTTATGCAACTAGCAAAATTGAAAATCAAAGAAACATTTTTTTTAATAATCAATTTGTACTGGAATCCGGCTGGCATATCTGACGACCAATACTTTAGAGACCTGGACATGCTATTTGTTTTTTTCTTTGTTTTATTTATTTCTATAGCGCACCTGACCCTGAGGTATCTGGGCACGTTAAAGTACATGTAAGATTGTTACAGACATGCATAGTAAAATTACATTTGCAAGTTACAAATTATTGAAATTTACAAATTTACAAATTACATTTACAAGTTACATTTACAAATTACATTTCCAGTTGTAGCAAACCATTATGCAGGAATACAGTTAGTTACAGAAATGGGCATGAGGTAGGTAATTCAGATCAGTTCTAAAACAGTTGCATTAGGAGGGGTCAGGGATACAGGAAAGGGGGGTGCCTCTCCCCCACTCCCCGAAGACCCCTCACCCAGGTGATCCTCAGGCACTGGTCCGCTCCCAGGCTCTGGATGCAAAGGCAATGGCCGTGCCCTGCTCACCAGAGAGAGAAATCCCTGGGGACTAGTAGGTGAGACACCCTTTGGTTTCTCACAAGAAACAGATGAGCCAAGCGTCCAGGTAAGGGTCGATGTGGAATCCCTTGCAGGGTAGATTCACTGCTAACTTGGGCCAAGCATTTGGTGAATACCTTCAGAGCCGATTTTAGCAGAAAGGGAGGGGCCTTGAATTGGTAATGCCGTCCCTGGATGACAAAACATATGAACATTCGATGTTTGCAATGAATGTGGATGCGGTAGTACGCACCTCCAGGTAAAGAGCGGCCAGAAAATCCCCTTCCTCCAGCTGGTCGAGCATGTGCTGCAAAGTGACCATCCTGAACTTTTTGGATTTCAGGAACTTGTTTAGGAATTGCAATTCTAGGATAGGTCACCACCGTCCCAACTTTATCCTTACCAGAAAGTATCTGGAATACACTCCGGAGGCACTGAAGGGCTGGTTCTATTGCCCCCTTTCGTAACATGGCCTGAACCTCATGCATCAGCTGGGCCATGTGTAGTTTTGACACGCAACAGGTAGGAATGCGGTCGTACAGGTCTTGAAATTCTAAAGCAAGCGCCTGCTGAAGAACATACAGTGCCCATTTGACCGTGGAGATCTTATTTATTTTTACATATATAGCAGCACACAAAACCTTCGGGCATCTAGTTGCTAGCTACAGTAAGTGCACAGTGTCAGTCTACAAAAGTGCAAGACCACTGATCGACAAAGTTTGATGGTCGGACTCCCATGGAGGTGCGTAAGTGGGTGCGTAAGTGGGTGTGTGGGTCCTGTGAGGGTTCAGGCCTGCTTGGGCATCAGTGTCCTGTAATCGGGATGACGCTTGGTGCAATACCGTAGGCCTGGGAGTATCCCCTGTAAGACATCTGGGTGGTAGAGTGGGATTGCTAGCTATAGGGGGGTGATGTACCTGTTGGATGATCTGGAGACTCTCCTTCTAGGAACTAAAGGATGACCTTCTCTGATGCAGGGTTCCCAGAAAGCGTGCCACCTCTGTGTCGTTCTTGATGGCCTGGAGAGTGTCATCTACTGCTTTTCAAAACCGGTTGCCCCTATCAAACAGCATGTCGATGACTTTCGTCTGCACGTCGGTGTGGAAATGAGTGGCCTTCCACCAACCTTGGCGTCAGAGAACCACACCATTCCCCATAGGTATGTCGAGCGCGACAGTGACAGCGTGGTCCGAAGCTGCTACTTCATCCTGTAATAAGGCCAAGGCTTTGGCCTGGTCATCAGGGAGGAAGTCAAGGATGGGCTCCAGCTTGTACCGCAGCTCCCTGTCGTACATAGACAAGATGGTGAGGGCATTGGCGGCCTTGATGGTGGAGTCTGCACTGGTAATGATGCACTTGCCAGCTGCATCAAGCTTCTTGGCCTTCCTGGTTCAGAGGCACCATGGGCGGCAATGAGGGGTTTCATTACCTCTTCCTGGCGGCAGATGACACTGAGTCCGGAGAGGGCTGGGACCTGACACACCAGATGTCCGAATCCAGAACCCAGTACTTCTTCTCCAGCCTATATGATTCACAGGTGTGGTATTTGGAGCCTTCATGACTGCCAACCCATCTTCCCATATGTCATCCAACAACGGGACCCACATGGTCTTTTTAGCAGACTCTCGCCGTTGAAAAAGGAAGCCTTCCTTCTCTTCTGGCACCAGATTGAAGGGCTTAGTGGGCTCATTGACATCCAGTGCTTTCCCATTCGTGGGAAAGTAGTCATGCTCATCTCTGTGTGTTCCAGTGGCATCAGTGTCTGTGCCAGCATCTGTGTGAACTGGCTCATCTGCCACAGGGGGCAGGGCCCCTAGCACTGGCTGAGGGGTAATGGTGCCCTATTACCCGGGGTCAGCTGATGCCGATGTGGCCCTGGGGGACTCCTGGCTGGACCAAGCACAGGAGCAGTAGGCAGCCACTCCTGAATTAGGATGTCCGGGGACACGTCACTTGGTGCAGGTGAAGGTGGTGTAGCTGGAGCAGGAATCTAGTCCCTCTGAGGGATAAACAGTTGGTAATGGCATGGGCCAGAGATTCCTCAGTAGGCGTGGGTCCATTGCCCAGTTCCTGATCCAAATAAAAGTCTTCAGGCATGTCCTCCTTAGAAATGGTGCAGATATGTGTGATCCCCTGGGGGATGCCATAGGAGCCAGAGTGGACAGGGGAACTGCCTTGGTGGAGCCCGGAGCTGGAGGCAAGTCTCACCCGATCAGAGCTTCTCAGGAAGGAGGCTATGACAGAAGCCTGCGGAGCCATCATTGACATGATCATAGTCTGGACTGTTGACTGTCTAGGAGGCAGAAACACCCTGGGCGTGGGGACCGTCGAGGAGTTAAAGATAAAGAATGATGGCCAATGACAAACTTTGTTGCCGAACAAAGATGTGTTTTCCCTGACTTAACTGGTCATCACCAGGACGCTCATCAACAGGGCTTTCATTGATGAAGTGGTCGTCAATGGGGCGACGATCCAGGCAGACGAAGTTGATCGACATCAGAGCCGGGTGCTTAGAAGATGTGCTCTTCGAAGATTTGTGTTTGGACGGTGTCTGCAAATTCCTTACGGACGGCTGCAACCCACCAGCCAGCAGCCTAACCATCGACTGATTTTGTGACAGTGACCGACCCTTGCCAGAGCCTGGGCCCACAACCACTGAGACAGTTGACGAGGATGCCAATAGAGCGTGGGATTTCACCTTCTTTTGGATCTTTGCAGAAGGAGCATCCACAAAGGACCTCAACTTCTTACCAGAGTACGCACGCTCAGAGGACCTACCGCTCGTGGACAAGGCATGGCTGTACACAGAGGTTGTGTCAGAGGCCTTCCCTTCCTTGATTCATGCCACCAACCTCAGATGATGATCAGTCTTGGGCATCGAAGAGAAGGATTGGCAGATGGAGCATCAGTTCATGTCGTGGTCAGGACAATAAAGGCCGCCCTGCACTGCGTTTGAACATTGCTTGCCTGCATCCCGCCTCCGACGCCTGATTGGTCTGCTGCGCAGACTTCTCCTCCAACCAGACGCCAGCAGGCAGCAGCCGGCTCCCCCAACGAAGGTACACCAACAAAGGAGCCTGTCGTGTGCCTGTCTTGAGCCTGTCCGGAGCCGCAGGAGCTAGGGGCCAGGAACTCTGCCCGTTCTGCTCCAGGTAAGCCGGCGCTGCCACAAGCATATCCCCATTTGCTGCACATACGTGTGCTGTCTATGCCCATAACGTGCCGCGCCACTCGGATACTTTGTATCACACCACCCGACTCACCTTCGCTGGACGCCATTGCCACGCACTCGCAGCTATAACTATTATGGACCACATGTTCTATACCTACTGCTGCACGCTGTGCATCTCTTATTTGCGCCTCTCCTTCAGGCTGCTCATTACATCCCCCATGAATTATAAGGATATTCTGTAATGCCTGTCCAATGCCATTTTGTATCTAGATGCCTTGTATTGTGCCTAGTGAACTGTTTGCACTGCTGCTAGCTGCCTAATTGTGCCGTTTCGAATCTAGATGTCCCTGTACTGTGCCTATTGACCTGATTTGCACTGCTGTTGGCTGCTTAATTGTGCCTTTTCGAATCTAGATGTCCCTGTACTGTGTCTATTGACCTGATTTGCACTGCTGCTGATTGCCTAATTGTGCTATTTCGAATCTAGATGTCCCTGTACTGTGCCTACTGACCTGAGTTATACTGCTGTTGGCTGCCTAATTGTGCCTTTTCGAATCTAGATGTCCATATTCTGTGCCTATTAACCTGATTTGCACTGCTGCGGATTGCCTAATTCTGCTATTTTGAATCTAGATGTCCCTGTACTGTGCCTACTGACCTGAGTTATGCTGCTGTTGGCTGCCTAATTGTTTTTTCGAATCTAGATGTCCCTGTACTGTGCCTATTGACCTGATTTGCACTGCTGCTGATTGCCTAATTGTGCTATTTCGAATCTAGATGTCCCTGTACTGTGCCTACTGACCTGAGTTATACTGCTGTTGGCTGCCTAGTCGCGCCACCTTAACTCCCTATACCCTTTGTTTTGAGCCTGTATAATTATATCCTCAGTCCCTTGAGAAATACAAGCTGCGACATGCAGCTAAGAACCTGTGCCAGCATTGACCTTGTATTCACAGTCCTTTTAGGACTATCAGCTTGCACTGCTGCCAGCTACCGTGCAAGCAACACTAAGACCCTCCATATTCTCCCTTCAACCATGCTCCACCATCCCGGCCCTCCATCGAATCCCTACCTCAATGACCCAGCCCTTTGGCTCAAGCACTTTGCTACCAAACCCACGCCAAACATCCCATGTACTCTACAACAAAGGAATAGCAGACTTAGAACTAGACTGCCCAGACCACCTTGTATTCTGCGCAATCGCGCTGCCTTTCCACTGCCCAACTTAACCGCAACGCCTAGTCCTCCACTCTCCACCTCACCCATCTCAGCACTAAAGGGAGCTGAGATGGCTCCCTTTAGTGCTGGCTCCCTCCCTCTCTTCCCAGCTCTTCCTCTTGCTCTCTTGCAGCCACCCCTCCACCCTCCTTCTCTGCTTTCCCACCTTTTTCTGCTGATGAGGTCTCCAGACAAGTCCGATCTATGAAAGCCTCGTCTAAACAGGTTCACCCCTGTTCCTCCAAAACCATCAAGGACCACATCGACTCCCTGGCTCCTGTCCTGGCTGACTTCTGCAACCACTCATTCGCCTCTGGAGTCTTCCCATCCCCCCTCAAGCACTCCCTTGTGCACCCCCTCCTCAAGAAACCCTCTGCCGACCCCTCCTGCCCGGCCAATTATCGCCCAATCTCCATTACTCCCTTCCTGGGTAAGCTCCTGGAGAAACTGGCCATCTCCCAGCTTAACCTCCATGCTGACTCTGTTGGTAATCTTCATGACCATCAATCTGGCTTCAGAGCTGCCAGAAGCACGGAAACTGCTCTCCTGAACATCCGTGAGGACCTGCTCCTGAACCTCGATACCAACACTCCCTGTGTTCTCATTCTGCTCGATCTCTCCTCTGCCTTTGACACTGTCAACCATGCCATCCTGCTCAACTGTCTCCGTGATAACCTGGGTATCACTGGTCAGGCTCTGGCCTGGCTGACTTCTTTCCTCTCCGATCGACCCTCCCAGGTCCAAATGGGCTCCTTCCTCTCTGACATCTTTTTCTCCACCTGTGGTGTCCCCCAGGGATCCAACCTCTCTCCCTGGCTTTTCAACCAGTATCTGGCACTCCTTGCCCACCGCATCGCCGCTCTCTGCCCCCACTTCCAGTGCTATGCAGACGATACCCAGCTCATTTTCAGGCTACCCTCAGCCTCCTCCTCTCCTTCCCTCATCTCCGACTGTCTGTCTGCTATCCATGAATGGTGCGCCGCCAATGACCTCTGCCTCAACGCCAGTAAGACTGAGATTCTACTCATCGGCACACCCACTCCCTCCTTCCCTGCAGCTCTCTGGCCGGCCTCCCTTGGCCCCCTTCCTGCCCCTACCTGCAAGGCTAAAAACCTCGGGGTCATCTTCGACTCCACACTCTCCTTCTCTCCTCATATATCTGACGTCTCTAAGAAGTCACACTACCAGCTGCACCTCCTCAGAGGTATTCTTCCCTTCCTCTCCTTCCCCCAGAAGCTCACTGTCTCTCGAGCCCTGGTTCTCTCAAGGCTGGACTACTGTAACAGCCTCTATCTTAATCTGCCTGCCTCCACTCTCCGCCCTCTGCAACTTATCCAGAACAGAACTGCGAGACTTGTCCTTGGCCTCAAGCCCAGGGACCGTATCTCTCCAGGACTGAAATCTCTTCACTGGCTCCCAGTGGCTGCGAGGATTAAGTTCAAAACCCTCTGCATTGTCCACAAGGCCTTCTGGGGCCTGGGACCTAAATACCTCCAACTCTCTCTTCCTAAATATCTTCCTTCACGAGCCCTTCGCTCATCCGTCTCCAACTCCCTCATGGTCAGCCGCTTCTCGAAGCAACGAGCTGGGGGTAGATCTCTCTCCGCAGCTGGGGCCTCCCTCTGGAACAGCCTTCCTGCCTCCCTGAAACTTGAGGAGAACCATCTCCGGTTCCGGAAGCACCTCAAAACCTTCCTCTTCGCTTCTGCCTTCTCTCTCCCTCTCCCCTGCTAATCCTGCTTAACTCCCCACTGAATTCAGCACTAAACCTGCATCTGGGCCACTCTCAGCAACCTCGGTCCAGGGCCCAGCCACTCTCCACTTGCACTGCCTCCCCGGCTCCCCCTGCACTGTGGGACTGTCACTGTATCCCTACAGCCCCTTTCCCAGCACTTGCTCTGCACTTACCTCGCACTTGCCACCAGCTGGCCCTTTCTATTTATTATTTATTATTATTTTCTACGCTACTTACCTTGTACTGCACTTCCCCCCCCACCTCCTCCCCCCTGCACTTCCTCCTTTCCCCTTACCTCTGCACTTGCGCGATCTGAATGACACCTGGCCTAGTAGGATCGTTTGTCTGTTTTCCCCTTGTTTCCCTCCCTCCCTGCCTCGTCGCGCCTTGAAACACTTGTGTATAGGCGCGTTACAAATACCATATCATATCATATCATATCATAGCCCTTATCAATGCAAGATTCCCTAACGGCTCACGCCCTTGACATCGCAGACCTCATCACTGTCCAGAATCTTGACTTCCTAGCTATTACCGAAACCTGGTTACATGACGCCTCTGGCCCACTCCTCGCTCTATCCCTACCCAAGGGTTATACCATTATTAGAAACGACCGCCATTCCAACTTGTCGAAAGGAGGAGGAGTCACTCTTATACACAGCGACAAGATCGTTATGAGAGCTGCTCCCCACACACAACTTAGTTCTGCAGAATCTCTCTCAGTGAAACTATCGCTCTCTCCTACCAACACAGCAACACTCCACCTTATATACAGACCTCCCGGCCCACTAGGCTCATTCACTGATGATGTTGCATCCACCCTGTCGACTAACACTAACCCCAACTCTCAGATACTGCTACTAGGCGACCTCAACCTAGGCCTCTCAGATCCCAAGGACCACATGGCCGCTGAAGTAGACACCACCCTTTCCAACCTAGGCTTCCAGCAGTGGATTCGTGATCCTACACACATCAAAGGTAGAACGCTCGACTGGCTAGCCGACCTTAACTGTAACACCAATGTCATTTCTAACGATGCCTGCGCCTGGTCCGACCATCATGTTATTACCTTCCTCCTGCCAGCCACCAACCCACAGCCCTCACCTACCATAGCCCCCACTATAACTACCAGAAATAAAAAAGATATCACCAGGGAGAAACTGCTTCCTCTTATCCTCCCTTGCTTGAACACTCTTGCTGCACAGCACAAGGATAAGGACCCCACTGTCTTAGTAGACACTTATAACAGCCTAATGACCAACGCCATTGAGAGCATAGCTCCACTAAAGATCTGCTAAGCCAAACAACAGTCCCACCTGAACTCTTGGTTCACCCTGCAGCTCAACGCTCTGCGCAAAGAAAAGCGCAAAGCCGGAGCCCTTTGGAAAAGTCACCCCAGCGCAACTAATAAAGCCTCCCTTCTAATCACCTCTCTTAATTACAAGGAGGCCATATTACAAGCCAAAAAGGAGACATACAATTCATGAATATCCCAGGCAGTATCGAACACTAGAGAATTATTCAAAATCCTCAAAGAGTTAGAATCTCCCTCAGCTGGCCCGGACACGTGCACCAAGGACAGCACCTGGTGCAACAATATACAAAATGCCCTTCTTAACAAAATATCCACCTTGCAGTCCAAAATCAACGCCAAACAAAATACCCTCCACACCCCTATACTGAGCAATACCAGGCCACTTAAAATAACTACCCCCGACTCCCCGGTGCCGTTCAGCTTTACACGGCTCACCGTTCTGGAGGTTGAAAAAATCATCTGCAACTTAAAACCTTCGAACTGCCAAGGGGACGCTTGTCCAGCCCCGATCATTAAGGAGTCGGCTCATGACCTCGCTCCTTTTATCACCACTTTCATCAACGCTTCCTTTCTATCGGGAGTGGTCCCCAATAACCTGAAGAATGCTTGGGTTATTCCTCTCCTAAAAAAACCCACCTTAGGCCCGGAAGCTCCAACCAATTACAGGCCTATCACAACGGTCCCATTTCTGCTAAAAATCTTAGATAGAGCAGCCTATCTTCAGATAAAGAACTATCTGGAATCAAACAACCTACTAGGCACGAGACAATCCGGCTTCAGACCGAAGCACAGTACGGAGACAGCCCTCCTCGATCTCAAAACCCACATTGAGGATCTCAAAGACAAAGGTAAACTAGCCCTGTTACTACTATTAGACTTATCTGCTGCCTTTGATCTGGTTAATCACCAAATCCTCTGTCACCATTGAAAACTGCAGCTTACTTCTCCGACATGGCCACAAACTGGATTCAATCCTTCCTGGATAATAGACAGATGAGGGTATTCTCGCCCACCTCCGCAGCTGACCCTGCACCAGTCCCTTGCGGAACCCCCCCCAAGGATCGTGTGTATCCCCTACCCTCTATAATGTATTTACTAAACACTTATTTGATGTGCTCGACTATCTGGGTGTCACCTACACAAATCATGCTGATGACACCCAGATACTCATCCCCATCACGGGTGATTACACAGTAGATTCAAAAGCTTTAAATGACGTTTACCATGTCATTCAAACTTGGATGGCCCAACATGAGCTCTGTCTCAATGATGACAAGACAGAGCTCCTCATCCTAGGTACTCAGCAAAGACTAAACAAGCTGAACCCTATGTTCAGTTCCTTTAACATCAATGGAAATCTAATAAACGTCTCCAAAGATACCAAAACGCTTGGAATCTACCTCGATTCCACCCTCACCCTTCACAGACAAACAAATGCAGTTGCGGCCGTGGCCGCCTATACCTGCAAGCTGATCACAGCATGTCGCCCTTTTCTCTCCACGCACAACTGTACTACCCTTGCTAGGACCCTGGTCATGTCCAAACTGGACTACTGCAATGCATTGTACCAGGGCACTAATCAGGGTAACCTAGACAAGCTCCAGATCATACAAAATAACGCCATCAGGGCAGCCCTCAACATACCCAGATCTGCACACATTTCGGATACCAGGAAGAACCTTCATTGGTTGTCAGTCACCCAAAGGATCTCACTAAAATCGCTTGCCCTAACCTACAAATACATGAATAACCTGGCCCCCACTTATCTCTCCTCACGATTCACGCTGTACATCCCAGTTAGCTCACTTAGATCTACCCTGAACCAGAGCCTACTGATACCCAGATGCAAGCTCCAAACAGCTGGTGGATCCAGCTTCCCAGTCCTGGCAGCCAAATTGTGGAACGCTGTCCCCTTGACTATAAGAAACCTCCCCTCCTTCAACCTTTTCAAACATAGAGCCAAATGTTGGCTAGTCTCTTCCAATGCCCAAGCTACATTCTGAAAACGTGATGCAATAACCTATGTACTATTCGACAAACCATGTATCGTTGTACTACTTACCTATGCCCATTTCTATGCTATATTTATTGTTTGATATATAATCACTGTATGCAACCTATGTAACCATTGCTCTCAAGATATGCGCCTGGTAGCCTCCGGGCCTGGTTTGCGCTATGCAAATAAAATAAATACAAATACAAAGGCACTTGAGCTGCCAATCCTCAAAGATGTTCTTCAGGATACAGCTTTCAAAGGCCCTGAAGAGGCTTTTCTTCGTGTCATCAGCCATGGTCGAGATGAAGGCCCAAGCCAGGGTCTGTTGGCACCACGGGTTGAAGATCAGACAGTGGATTGAAGATCTTTGCCGGCAATGGGTCCCCGCTGCCGGTAGTCACCGCATGACAAGTAAGAGATGGAAGATTGCTTCCGAAAATATTTTGAAAACTAAAATTTTCAAGAAGCAAAGCATGGGGACTTCCCAACACTAGAAACATGCAGTAAAATCTGAAGATGCCCACCAGGGGTAGAGCTTAGGACGAATGTCATTGGCTGGGGGCAGTATGACCCAAAGGACACTAATATGCTACAGAGGAGACGAGCAGTTTAAGTTTAGAGCTTTTTACCAAGGATTCCCAGCCTGATGACAGGGAATATTCATGAGCATATGAATCCATGCAAGACCTCTTCCTGGAGAATATGACTTACCACACGTGGTGTTTGAAGTGTGATGCATACCACCTGATATAAGGTTGGGACCCATGCTAGCGAGGCGATTCACACGGGATGCCAGTCAACCTGAAACGGCGACCCCACAATCCATTGCATAGGATTTGTTTTGCTTGAAAGACATTAAGATAACCAGACAAAAAAGGCACAGTTTCTACAGATCTTGCCATCTCTCCTACACCAAGCGCCCGGCCCTTCCCCTGCCTCCCCGAAGGCAGCTACCCAAGAGAGGCAGCTAAATCGGGACTGGCCTGGAAAACCTCCCGATTATTGTGTAGAAGTCCAGATATTGTTACACAAGGTGGTGAAACAATCTTACACTAAGACGAGGGGAACCCATAGACCACAGAATATTAGAACACACCATAATCCCATGGGAGTTAGATCATCTCTCTAATACCATCAGAGGTAACTTGGGCACTAGAAAAGCAGACCAGAATCTAGCCCCCTTCTCCTACAGACACAAATGACACTCCCTTTTTATAAGATCAGGCAAACTATCAAAATCTGCCTGAAATTGCAACACTTGCCCAAAGTGGACCCTTTTTCCTCATCAGGGGTGGCCTCCTCTAAAAGGTATATACTGAAAGGGATGGGATCCATCAACAACAGCTTCTAACACTCAGGACCCACCAAAAGGTGTTCATGTAGATAGCCCATTCCCAACTCTCTTCCGGACATCAGAAGTGACCAAGGATTAAGTTCTGAACAAATTATTGGCCTTGCATATATCCTAGAATATATGCAGACGTTAAGACCTATGTGAACAATTGTGAGATTGGCCAAAGGATGTCTGGCACCACAGTCCCGAGAACACCATAACAGCCACTCCCCATCATCGAAGTTCTGTTCCCTAGGAACGGAATGGATGTAATATAGTAAAACTCCTTGAACCATCCACACTGCAAAATAAGTACATGGTGGTCATTCTGGACTATTCCACCCACTATCCAGAGGCCTTTCCCATAAGAAATAACACAACACAATATATATTCAAACACCTGAACCGGTTTCTTGACAGAGTGGATTCCCGATAAAATTATGACTGACGAAGGGACAACCTTTATTTCATGTCTTATGCAGGAGGTAAAGGAAAAGCTCTATACTATATAAGGGTACCTGGTACAGTCTTGATCACCCAGGTGAAACTGATTGGAATTAATTCTAATCATACGACTTTGCTCAAAAAGAATAAATCATTTAATTTCTAGTCAGTATAAATTCCCGCCATTAGGCCACATACAACATTAGAAAAACATTGTCATACCACTAATATCTGTTTCAGGGTTTGAAACATGTGGACAAGCCAACTGACTGTGAAAAACAGACGTTCTTAAGGTCTGAATATTGAGCATTTCCTTTACCATTAGAAAAACATCTTCATACCTTTATTGGCTCTCACTTCCATTATACAAGTACATGCAGATCAAACTAATCATGCTTCACCATTTATAACCACAGTCACAGTAGCAACCATTTACAAAAAAATATATACAGGGCCTTTTCATCAATAGGGGCTTTACATTAACTATCTGATTACCATATAACAATATCCCCAATTATTTTCTGTGTGTTTATTTCTTAACAATAAAATATTCGTCGACACGTGTTTTAGCCAGAATATATGAGCCCTTCACTATGGCCCTTTGATGCTCCAGCCTTCTCCAGGACACAAGAAGCAACCACACTATGCCCCACTGCTTACAAATTAATGGTTTACTCACCGTAGGGACTAACATACTCTTAGTCCATAGTCCACTTTCCTCCATACTGTATGGACGTCCCTCGCAAGGGACGGGAGACAGAACCTTTTTTCCCCAGAAAAAATCTTCCACTTTAAATTTAGAGGCACGAGGGGGCGCGGCCGTGGGGGCATGCGCTCGTCTGACTCCAGTCACCAGTGCCACGCCTCAGTCCCCATTGACACGTCGGCAATATGCAACATTGCCTAATGACACCAGTATTATTAGGGGGGAAGGATGGTGGGACGTATGGAGGAAAGGGGTCTATGGAATAAGAGTTTACGTTAGTCACTACAGTGAGTAACTATTAATTACTCTTAGGTCCCGTCCCCTTTCCTCCATACTTTATGGGCAATTACAACTGAATGTAGCCCCAGGGTGGAGAGGAGACCCTCCTTAAGCAAACAGGTTTATCAGAACCGCTTGCCCAAAAGCTGAGTCTGATCTAGAGGCGGCGTCCACACAGTATAGTACGTCATCCAAGGAGCACTTAAGAGGGTCAATCGCTTTAGAGTTATCCCAATGACAAAACCTAGCCCATTTGCTCTTATATTGGCTCCTGGTAGCTTTGCTTCTGGCGCCCTGGATGATCTCCAGGTTAGCTTGCGATAGGTTCAAGTGTTTCAGAGTGACCTGCTCAGGAAGCGAGTTGCAAGGGCTAATTTGTGAGGTGCAGGGTGGAGCACTCTGCCCCCCTTCTGTGTCAGGAGCATAGCTGGGTCCAACGGTAGGTGAATGTGGGTCCTGCCCGATGGGCTGTACAGCACAGAGAACCATGGTCTCGCCGGCCACCAGGGAGCTATCAGGATGATGCTGAGGTGACATGATTGTTTTATCTTTGCAGACCACCCTGTGAACCAGGGGTGTGGGCAGAAAAGGCGTAGGCGGTCATGTAGTTCCATTGAATCTGAAATGCATAGCCTAGTGAGTAGGAGCCCTGTTCCTGCCAGGAGGCGTCCTGCCACCATTTCTTGCCCTGAGAGGCAAACAACAGATCAACTTGTGGGTGTACCACCAGAGGAAGATCTCTTCCAGGACCAGGTCATTTAATTCTCACTCGTAATTGTCCATCCCCGGTCTGCTGAGCCTGTCCGCCTCCAGGTTGGATTGCCCCGGGAGGTGGACCACCATGAGGTAGATGTTCTCCAGAGCCCATTCGTACATGCTGACTGCAAGATTGCACAGCGGGTGGGGGCCTCGTACCACCCTGCTTGTTGACATAGTACATGCTGGAGGAGTTGTCCATCTGGATAAGCACTGTCCTGCCCTCTATAAGAGGGAGGAAGGCCTTGAGTGCCAGCCATATGGCCTTCAACTTTAGCCAGTTTATGTGGGAACCAGACTCCATGGATGGTGTGGCCATCCAGAGTGGCTCCCCAGCCCTCTAGGGAGGAGTCCATCATAACAGGTACATGAGGGAGAGGTTGCCGAAAGGACTTGCCCAGCAGCAGGTTGAAGTCCGCGAACCACCATGTGAGGTCCAGGTGGAGAGAAGTGGCAATGTCCACTGGCTCCCATTGGAAGCCCTTCTCCTAATTCCAAGAGGCTGCGAAGTGCAGCTGCAGTCTCCTCATCCTGAGTCTTGTGTGGGGGACAGCTAAAAGGTCCGCTGCCATAATAATCAGTAGGTGCTGGTACCACCAAGCCAAGGTCACCGACCTGGAGAGGAAGTGCGTAGTTGCCCTCTTGATGACTATGATCTTGTCCTCCGAAGGAAAGACCTTCTTGGAGGATGTGTCCCAGATGAGGCCCAGGAAGGTCAGCATCTGAGTGGGCTGCAGCTGAGACGTCTTGAGGTCGATAGTAAACCCCAGGTCGTGGAGCGTGTTCATAAGCATAGAGGAAGAGGAAGTGTGTAGAACCGCCTCCGGAGATGAGGCCCTGTCAGGAATATGGGATGGTGGAGACGGAAGAGGTGTCAGGGTCTTCAGACAGCTTAAGAAAACTTTATATCTGCTAAGAAAATACCTTTCCCAGCAGCCTCTTTGGCATTTAGTAGTTCTTGCCGTGTGCGCGTTTGGCCAGCTGACAATAATTAGTAACAGCTTATCAAGGGCCAACGGCGCACGGCAGGTGTGGCTTATTCTGTTTTTTGAGGCGAAGTCATGTCGGAGGATCGAGAGGAGTCGCTCGCACCTGCATTATCTTTATTCGAGCAGGCATTCTAAGCGTGCGAGCGGCAGCGCAACGAGGACACGCGCGGCTTCCATGCCGTCCTTCATTCGTTCCTGAACGGGCACGTGGAACACGAAGCGGCGGAAGACGGACGCGCGCTACTGTCACGGCTTCATCAGATTACGTCTGGGAAGGCTTGCAAGCTTCCCGGACGCACAGATAAGTGCGGGATGGGTTTGTCTGCTTTCACGGGCTCATGTTGGGGCGATGTTCATAATGTTCTCTATTGAAAAACAAAACAAAGGGAAAGAACTTTTATTGTGCATTGCGTATGGGCTCAGAACTCAGTGATTATCAATAGCAGTGTCTGAAGACAAAACATGGTGCCTGTCCTATTGAGCTGGAGAGTAGGGGTGCTTAAAAACCTGTGGCACTAAACCTGGCAGGAAGCATAGACTTCATTTGGGTATCAGTGCTGTTAACTAGGTTACTCAGCGTGTGTTTTCTGGAACGCACGACCATGTTTGTGTTGAACCCAGGCCCTTGGCCCTACTTGTTCTATGTTTTGTAAATGTTGCTAATGCTTGCCCATAGGGCCATGTGTTATGTTCTTCATGTTGGGATAATCTCCCATGAGTCTGTTTCATTTTTGCTTGCATATGTATAGCCCATGTAACTGTATAACAACCTGTGCCTGTATCAAAGGGCAAGTAAGCTAGGAAGGTGCATTAGTGGCCTGCATTAAGGGGGCATTATTGGTGACCTGAGTTTGTTTTATGTTCTATGGCACTCTACCAGACATTAATAAGTGTAGGGGTTTTCCCTGTTACTTCCCCTGTCCTATCCAACTTAGGCATTTCCTAACCCTCTATCCAGTGTTCCTAACCTTTCCCCTCCTGTCCACAACCTCTCCCTAACCCACTTGCCCCCACTGGCTGCCACATGGTATCCTGTGTTTGTATATCAGGTACCTGTGCCAACCACGGGTGAAGGGGCGACTTAATTCGGCTTCTGTGGTTCGGGGAAGAGTGTTGACAAACCTTCCTCCATTATTGTGTATCTGAGTTGTGACAGGCCCGGACGAGCCAGTCGTCCAGATATGGGTAAACGTGGTGGCCCTGGGCCCTGAGGAGAGCAGGTCCTGCATTCATCAATCTGGTAAATACCCTGGGGGCTGAATTGAGGCCGAAGGGTAGCACCTTGTATTGGAAATGGCAGCCCATAATCCTGAAGCGCAGAAAGGACCGATGAGGCTGCCAATTCGGGACGTGTAGACGCACGTGCTTTAGATCCAGGAAGCACATCCAGTCTCCCATGTTGAGTGTCTCCGAAATAAGAGCTGGTGTAACCATCTTGAAGTTTTGTAGTGGAAGGGAGAGGTTGAGGCTGGAAAGGTCCAACACAACTCTCAGGCCAGCCTGGCTCATCTTCTGTATGGTGAAAATCCTGGAACATAAGCCTAATCCTCTCTGGGAGGTTGCGACTTCTTCCACTGCGTGGCTTTCGATGAGCGACCGGATCTCTGCCAACAGAGTTGCTGTCCCAATCTGTGGAAGAGGAGGAAATAGGGGAGCAGAGGAAGGGACCGGTAGGCGGTACCCCGTGGAGACTACAGAGAGCATCCAGGGATCCGAAAAATGTTGGCACCAAAATTGCACGTGGAAGGCAAGCCTGCCCCCCCACCGGAGACACATGGACCCGAAAGGGTGTGCCATGCCTTCTTTCCCTCTGAGGCTGTTGCAGAGGAGGGGGACTGGAAAAAGCCCTTGCCCCCCCTTTTGTTGTTTCCTCCGATGCTGATTTGGGGAACAGTAAGGTTGCCTCCTTTCTTGGAAGCATCGGAACCCTCCAGACGCCCGCCCCTTGTCAGAGCGTTGATTGGACTGGGTGTATGCCTTGCGCGTGGCCTTAGTAAGAATTGATAAAGAATTAGCGGTTTGTGAGTAGTAGTCCTTTTTATCTAATTCTTCATCCATGTTGGAGTGGAAGAGGTCACTTTCCTCGAATGGAAGGTCCAATATGCGTTCCTGGACCTCCTGGTTGAACCTGGCAGCCCAGAGCCAGGCCGTCCTTCTCATGTCTGTGGCAATACAGATGGCCCGGGCCAGAGGTATCGATATGGGCCAGAGTGGACTCCATGATGTACCACGCAACCAGCCTGGCTTCTCCTAATCCCGCTTTGAAGCGAGCCTGGCTTAGTGGCAGAGGTTCCGGGAGGAAGTCCGCAATTGCCCACCAGAGCTTTTGGTTAATGGCTGCCAGCATGGCATCGGCATTGGCTTGACGCAGGGTGGGGTTGGAGTACAGATTTTTCTCCTTACCTTACAGAGCCGAGGACTAGGTGGCCGAGGACGACTGAGGCTTAGAATAGAGTGATGCTGCAGCAATCACTGAGGAGTGTGGCTGTGGATAAGCTGAAAGCAATAGTGTATCCCCTTCCAACTGCCGGTACTTGGCATTGAGGCGCCTATTAGCAGGTTGGGCCTAGTGCAGCTTGAGCCACCCCTTTTTGGCTAGTGCAACAACGTCCTTCTGGATCCCCATCTTGGAGGGGACCTTAGGGTAAGGACTTCTGCCAAGACCCCCTCCTCGGGCTGTTCGACCTTAGGCTGAGGAAGGCCCAGCTACTCTGCCAGGGCTGCGAGGCGTTCGTGGAAGGCCTTTATTGAAGATGGCGTGTCGGGGTCCTCCTCCTCGTCTGAGTCCACCTGAGTGCTCGGAGGATACAGAACTGGTGGAGGGGTACAGGGTGCCGTGGGCTGCGGTGTGGAGACCGGAGCGGGAGGCTGATTTGGTACTGGCTGTACTGCCCAAGGCAGGCGGGCTGGAATAGGAGGAGCCGGACCGGGCAGCGTGGCTAGCGCTGGGGACAGAGGCACTGGAGCCATTGGAGGAATGACTATGGGTACCGGTGAGGTGACCTGAGGGAGCATGTCCCTAATAGCATCCCGAAGGATGGAGCCCATCTGGGGTGTTCGCATCAGCGTCAAGAACCTTTCAAAGAACCAGTCTTTGGAGGCTGAAGCGGTGGCAGGGGATATAGACGAAGTGGCTATGGGCTGCTGGGGTCGCAGCACACTCTGCCTGGGGTGCAGAGGAAACCTGCGCTGCTGATCGATAAGCTGTATGCCATGTACCTGGTTGACACCAGCCCCACCTTGTGACTCGTTCCTCCACCTGCTCTGCTAGAGGAGGTATTGGACAATCGACCATCTTGTTTAGCGTGGCGGCCATTTTGTCAAGCTGCGTGTCACGTGCCAAAGTCATGGTGCCTGGTTCGCTGGAACCAGCCCCATCCAAGATGCTTGGTGTTGGATCGTAAGGCCTATCCCGCACCTCAGGCCGAGACCTGGAAGGCGTGTTGCCCTTGGCAGAGCTGCCGTTAGTGCTGCGTGAAGGCGCCGCCTCGGCCATGATACTGGTACTAGGGCGTTGCCCCTCGGGAGTAACCCCGGTAGAAGAGCCCTGCGGTCACTCAGCACTGATACCGGAAGGATCTGGAGACCCCTCGGCCGTGAGGCCGGTAGCTGGACTAGCCTCGGTGCGTGTGCTGGTACAAGAACCCAGGAGGTTCCTCCCAGTCGGGCGCTTCCTTGGGAAGGAATCGCCCTTGCGGTGTGCGATGGTGAAAAGAGGCCTTGCCTTTGGCCTCAAGCAATGTTTGAAGAAGTCATTTAGGCCCTCCGGAGGTGACTTCTGGAAGAGCTCCCTCCACCTAGCTAGCATGTTCTTCAGTGCCTGTGGTGTCAAGGCGTCATATGCGGAACAACCTTCCCAGCCGTGGTCAGGGCCAAGGCAGCGGAGGCAAAGGCATGGTGGTCTGAAGTGGGAAAGAGTCTCTCGCAGGCTGGACACCTGCTGAAGCCCGCTGAAGTCGACATGCGCCGGGGAGGAGCGTGGTGTCGGAGGACCAATTATCTAGAAGAAAAAGACAAAGATAGAAGAAAATTCGGGGAAGAGCGCGCACACTGAGGAGTGGCACCAGTGGGCGTAGTCAGTTGAGCACATGATCCCAGGGCTGCAGCTCTAAATTTAAAGGGGAAGAAGAATTTTCTGGTGAAAAAGGTTCAGTCTGCGGTCCTTGTGGCTGTTTACATAAAAACCAAATAGGTCATACTAGAACTCATGTTCTGTCTCCACTACGCAATTTACATGTCCTATTAATGCATCAACCGTAGTGCCTACCTCAATTATTGAGCTCTGGACCTAGGATCCTGTAATGTTTCATGCTTAGCTGACTGCATCACTTGAAAATGAACCCACCTAATGGCATAAGGATACAGAGACAAGAAAAGGAAGAACTAAAAATTCCTGTATTGCGCCACATACATACCTCTGTCAATAACAGACATGATCTGCCATATTCTTACTCCAAATTACTTGCACATCATCGGTGCTCGGATGAGCCCTGTGTGTCAGAGTCACCGTTGTGGCCTCTCTTCTATGCTGTTTTTCGTGCCACCAGTCAATGGATCAGGGATGTCTTAAAAAAAAGGGGAAGAACAACCCCTTTGGTTACAAATCTTCCTATTGCCTCATTTTCACCAATATAGAAACTGAATATGGTTCCCACTTACCGCCACTCTCAACTCTCTCGACACAAAACGTCTGTGGGAGGGACACCAAATACCTAATTATTTTTTTCCTCTCTCGTGGTACCTCTCCAAGGGACACCCTCTCCCTTCACCCCATCTAAAAAAAAACAGGATATTTATACCAGCCTTTCAAGAATAGATTTGCAAAAAAAACCTTCTTTCATATCACCCCCCCCCCACTGTCATCGGGACTGCCAATTATGTTACTCAAATGATGCTAGTGACGTGTCCTGTATATCTTGCTACAACCTGATTGGTGTTACTATTTCGATGCTCCATGTGGACTAAATGAAAGATGGAAACCCGTCTGTCATACACCAACCAAATATTGGTTTTATGCCTCTTGTGAGTTTAAACTGCCCATCACTGACAGCGCGAAGAAAATCATCAATTAGGGCCAGCTATGGTGCTATTATCTGCCGTGCCGCTTTGGACTAACATTCCTCTCTTTAATCTCCACCCCACTCGCTCGTGCCCTTCAGAACAAAGTGTGTATCTCTGCCTGGAGGTTTGAATCAATAGAACACATAGTAACAACTGCTGCGACTTACCCAAACATGCAGCAGCAAGTGGTTATGCAGCTTTCAGGACTTAATCCGGGCGCCGAATCCAAACGCCTGCGTATTTGTTGTTCATGTACTAGACATAGAAGACAGGCTTCATGTGGCCATCTCATAGAAATGGATAAAATACTCTAGCACCATGGTAGCCTATGTACACTACGAACTGACTCAACGTGTGGGTAGTCCTAATGAATACAAACCTCACCCCTCTCCGGATTGGGGAGAAGTGAAACTCTCACCTTCCTGTATATACAGGAAAAGCAATAAATACCCTTGTCATCCTAAAGGGCTAGTTCTCAAGTCACTTGACACCTCCAGGTCGAGCGCCCATACCGTGCTACTTAGATGTGCTCCAGGTCAAAATATAGATACCAGGGAAGATTCCAAAGGGCAAATTGTTCCACCTGCGCGCACCCTTCCAAACATAGGTTTCCTTTCCAAAGTGCCTTGTTGCTTGACCAGAAGGCCATTTTGATTAGAATTATTTTGGTGGCATTACTAACTGAACGTGCGGACACAAATCAACCTCTCCAGTTTTGTTTTTAATTGCTTGGTCCAACAGATCTCTTCCTGCCCTTTAGTAATTATTTGTTAACCATTTTTCACGGATATCCTCTATCTAGTAGTCTAGTCTGAGTTGCTCCGCATGTAGCGCAAAATCTTTTTTATATGAGCAGTTCCTCCGAATGCAGAGAAATCGCCCATGCAGCAGAATCATTTTCAACATGTAAATCTTACCCAAAAAAAGCAGCATTTTATACCATTCTGAAAATCCACAAAAACAGCAGCAATCCAGCAGGGAGGCTGATTGTCTCAGCTATTGACTCCCTACTAGCACGCCTATCGGTGTATACTGAACATTTTCTGAAACCATTTGTAGTGAAGACTCCATCCAACGTGAAAGATTCTACCGATATGATGAATATCAACCAGGACACCACTATGGAACAGTTAGACATTCACCATGGATGGAGAAGCCTTGTATACATCCATTTCCCAAATGGAGAGTCTGTCTAATGTAAGCTTTAGTTCTTCCAAACAAGAAGATCCAGACACACCAAAGTTCATTTTGGAATGTGCTAGGCTGGCAATGATGAATAATTGTACATACAAAAAAAAAGGGGTGACCATGGCGGCCACTTTTGCCCCACATGTGGCTGATCTATATATGGCCAACTTTGAAGAGATGTTTGTGTCACCTATTACCAATCCATTCCTAAACCACATCGTGGTATGTAAAAAATACATAGATGTCTTTTTAATGTGGAGCGGATCAGCAGAACTACTTACCAAATTCCATAAAGGGTTGAATAGGTGTGATCTTGATTTCATCAAGTTCAGAATGAAATGGAGCAACCATGATGTGAATTTTTGGGATCTTAAAATCTTCAAAAAATATGGGTGGACTTCAAACTCCCCCTTTTAGGAAGCCAACAGATCGTAATAGCCTCTTTTATTATACTTACACCCGGCAGGGTTGAAAATGAATCTTCCATATGGGCAATTTCTCTGCATTTCGGAGGAACTGCTCACATAAAAAAAGATTTTGAGGTACATGCTGAGTAACTCAAGACTAGACTACTTGATCAAGGATATCCAAGAAAAATTGTAAAAAATTACAAAAGGGCAATAGGGCGATCTGTTTGACCAAGCAACTAAAAACTGAGAGGTTGATATGCTTCGCCACGTTCAGTCGTATTAGTAATGCCATCAAAAAGACTGTAAACAAAAATTGGCATCTGGTCAAGCAACAAGGCACTCTGGAAAGGAGACATAGGTTTGCTTTAAAAAAAATAAAACGTCAGTTTGAGGCAAAAACGGGTACATGCCTATCAAAATACCAGCAATGAGCAGACCCTGTTCAAGATGTGGGGCCTCCCACCATGGACTGGTCATCATAAGTGTGGCAGGGGTGTAGCCTACCAATTTACCAAAACAAAACATAGGCTTGAAAACGGCGAAATGAAATGGAAACCATAACAATTGTCAAACAAATAATGCAGTGTACATTATCATGTGTCCCTGTAACTTCATGTGGTCAAGACTACCCACACCATTAAACAAAGCATCTCTGAACATAGATCATGCGTTAGGAACAAAGTATGTGATAAACCTCTGGTGGCACCTTACACCAAGATGGGTCATACAAAGATTAGCGCTGGTTCATTCTACAGGGGTTGAAACTGCACCCACGGGGTGGAAATACAGTGGCCATGTTGCATAAACTAGAGCAGAGATGGATCCATCGTCTAAAGACAGTCAGTCAAGGACTCAACATTTCAACTGAGTGGAACAACTTGATCTTTAAATAACCCAAAGTACATGGGTCTAGGCAACAAAGGTTGAGGGCATAGACATGAAGGTATGTGACTACTGTGGCCAATAGTGGCCCCACAGGTCCTATGTGTATCAAGTTGACACAATTCTAGTTGGCATCCCCATATGCATGCTTTTTGGAAGGGTGTGCAAAGGTGGATCCATTTAACCTTTGGAGTCTTCCTTGGTATCAAAATTTTATTTGGGAAGACAAATGAGTAGTACAGTGGGGCCGCTCAACCGGGAGGTGTCGAGTCATTCAGAAAATAGTCCATTAGGAGGACAAGGGTATTTATTGCTTCTTCTGTATATTCAGGAAGGTGAGAGTTTCACCTCTCCCAAATTTGGAGAGGGATGAGGTTTGTATTCATTAGGACTACCCACATGTTGAGGTAGTTCATAGTTTACATAGGCTGCCATGGCTCTAGAGTATTTTCTCTATTTATATGAGACGACCACATGACACATGTCTTATATGTCTAGTACATAAACAACAGATATGCGTTCAGATTGAGCGCCCGGATTAAGTCCCAAGAGCTGCATGACCACCTGCTGCTGCATGTTTGGGTAAGTCACAGCGGTTATTACTGTGCGTTATATTGACTCACAAAGCCATAGCTGGCACTAGTAGATGATTTTCTTCACGCTGTCAGTGATTGGTGATAAACGGATTAAACTCACAAGAGGCATACGGCCACTATTTGGTTGGTGTATGACAGGTGGGTCCACATCTGTATCATTTACTCCACATCCTTCTTGTCTGGCTAACTATCGCCCAATTTCCATTACTCCCTTTTTCGGTAAGCTCCTGGAAAAGCTTGCCATCTCTCAGCTTAACCTTCATTCCGACTCTGTGGGCTCTCTCCATGACCACCAATCTGGCTTCAGATCTGCTAGAAGAACGGAAACTGCTCTCCTGAACATCTGTGAAGACCTGCTCTCCAACCTTGACTCCAACATTCCCTCTGTCCTTATCCTACTTGATCTCTCCTCTGCTTTCGATATGGTCAACCATACCACCCTGCTCAATCATCTCCGTGACATGCTGGGTATCATTGATCAGGCTCTGGCCTGGCTGACCTTCTTTCTCTCTGATCGACCCTCCCAGGTGCAAGTTGGGCCCTTTCTCTCTTATATCTCCCTCTCTACCTGTGGTGTTCCCCAGGGGTCTAACCTCTCACCCTGGTTTTTCAACCATTACTTGGCAACTCTCGCCTACTGTATTTCCATTCTTCGTTCAAATTTCCAGTACTATGCCGACGACACCCAACTCATTTTCAGGCTTCCCCCAGCCACCTCCTCTCCTTTCCTCATGTCTGACTGCCTAATCGCCATTCAAAATGGGTGTGCCGCCAATGATTTTTGTTTAAATGCCAACAAAACTGAGATCCTCCTCATTGGTACACCCTCTCTATCCTTACCCCTCACTCTCTGGCCGGCCTCCCTTGGCCCTCCTCCTGCCTCTACTTGCGAAGTTAAGAACCTCTGGGTCATCTTTGACTCCACACTTTCCTTCTCTGCACACATCTCTGACGTCTCTAAAAAGTCTAACTTCTTACTGCACCTCTTTAGAGGGACTCTTCTTTTCCTCTCCTTCCCTCAGAAGCTCACTGTCTCCCAAGCTCTGATTCTCTCTAGGTTGGACTACTCTAACAGCCTATTTCTAAATCTACCTGCCTCCACTCTCCGTCCTTTACAACTAATCCAGAACAGGACTGCAAGACTGGTCCTTGGCCTCAAGCCCTAGGATCGTATCTCTCTAGCTCTGAAATTCCTTCATTGGTTCCCAGTGCATGCAAGGATTACATTTAAAACCCTTTGCATGGTCCACGAGGCTTTCTGGGGCCTGGGGCCAGAATACCTCCCCTCTCAAGCCCTTCGCTCCTCTACTTCGAAACGATCTGGGGGCAGATATCAGTCTTGGGCTGGAGCCTCACTTTGGAACTGCCTCCCTGCCACCTTGAAGAGAACCATCTACGGTTCAGGAAGCTCCTCAAGACCTTCCTCTTCGCCTCTGCCTTTGCCCTCTTCTCCCCTGTTGATCTGCTTTCTCTCTCGGCACGGTCGCACCTGGCCACCCACTGTCCTTCGGGCCCAGGTACCTGCTCACCCTGCCACCCTCTTGCACTGCCCCCTTGCCACTCCTTGCACTAAGGCCTATATCTGTACCCATACAGCCCCCCCATTATTCTTCTTCACTTATTATTTATCTTTTTCTCTCCCATGCTCTGAACTTTCCATTTTCTCCCCCGTCCCATGCACTATTCCCTTTTTCCCTTCCCCATGCACTTGCACGTTTTCAATGTCACTGGGCCTAGTAAGATTGTTCTTTTTTGTTTCTTCCCCTGTCCCCCTTCCCTTTGCCTGGTCACTCTCTGAGACACCAGTGTACGAGCGCGATATGAATAAAATATCATATATCATATCATGGAGAATAGAGATGCCACTCAGGTTGTAGCGTGATATACAGGACACATCACTAGCATCATCATTTGAGTAACAAGTTTTAAGTTACTAACCGTAGTGACTAACATACTCCTAGTCCATAGTCCCCTTTCCTCCATACTCTATGGGCGTTGATCACTAGGGACGGAAGACGGACCCTTTTTCATCAGAAAAATGATTTTCCCCTTTAAATTTCGAAGCGCGTGGGGGCGCAGCCCTGGGAGCATCCGTTCCCCTGACTCCACACACCAGCGTCTTCTCAGTCCCCTTTGACGCGTCGACAATATTAAGATTGCCTAATGACACCATTTGTATTGGGGGGAGGATGGCGGGATGTATGGAGGAAAGGGGACTATGGACTAGGAGTATGTTATTCACTACGGTGAGTAACTAATAATTACTCCTACATCCCGTCCCCTCTCCTCCATATTGTATGGGCTAGTACAACTGAGTGTAGCCCCAGGGTGGAGAGGTGCTCTCTTACGAAAACAAGTTCCTTAAGACTGCCTGGCCAAATGCTGCATCCGACCTGGAGCCAGCATCCAAGCAGTAGTGCTTACAGAAGGCAGAGAGCATGGCCCACGTAGCCGCCTTGCTGATAACCTGCCATGGACTGTGCCTCTGGAAATCAACCGCCGTGGCTTTAGCTCCGATTGCATGGGCATGCATATTTGTTGGAAGAGACTTGTGCTGGCACTCGTACACCTCCTTGATGGCTGTAACTATCCACCTTTCCATGGAAGCCTTGGAGGATTGACAGCCAAGATTTGACCTACCGGAGGTGATGAAGAGGGCACCTGATTTGCAGAAGCTCCTGGTCCTATCCAAGTAGTATCTTAACGCACGCCTGACATCCAGACAGTGCAATACCCTTGGAGCGTCGTCCTTGGGGTCTGCAAAGAACGTTGGTAGCACTATCTCCTCATTTAGGTGAAAAGAGGAGACAACCTTAGGCAAGAATGCGGGATGAGTTCTAAGCACCACCTTGCCCTTGTGAAAATTAGTATAAGACTCAGAAGCCACCAGCGCCTGGATCTCACTAATCCGGCATGCTGAGGCAAGCCGTCTTAATCGCGACTATCCTGAAGTCTGTGGACGCCATAGGTTTGAATGGTTTATGCGCTAGGGAGCCCAACACCAAGTTGAGGGGTGGATGAAGCCTGGTCAGTCCCGCCAGGTGTGTTTTATTCAATGGATTAGAGGATGAAAATATCTCCTCCAAGTTCCTGTCGGCTCCAATAGCCACCTGATAGGTGCAACATGCATCTACCTGCACCCCTGAGTGTGCAAGTTGCGCAGAGAAGGAAAGCACGTCATGCAACGTGCAGGTCAATGGACCGACCTCCATCGATGCCACTCAGTGACAAAACCTAGTCCACTTGCTTTTAAAAAATATATATATATATATATTTTTCTTGTGTTTCCAATTAAATACATCAACAACATTTCCCCAACTCCTGCACTTCCCCACTCCCTCTCCCTCCCTCACACCCCCACGGGAAGAGCGAATGATTCTCATCTCAGTACTGATCCCTATTCCTTCTGAAAGGTCCCTTGATTACCCTGAAGTTTGTATTTTAATCCATTCCATAGTAACCAATGCCCACGCTTTCTGCAACTAGTCAGATTGTTGGCGGGGACTGTTTTCATTTCTGGGCTATTGCTAGCCATGCTGCTATCAGTAGTCCCATGAAGCTCAGCTACTACAGTTTTCGAGAAGGACCTCAACCTTGGATCCCACATCCCGCACAGCTGAACTTTTTCTCCTACTTAGCCTATGTCAGTAAACATTCCTTGCATCTGGCTTTTCACCCAGTCCCAGAAGCCCTGTATTTTATGCCCTCAGCGTCCCACCCTCGTACAGCCTCCCTAGCATAGCTTAGACGCCTGTGGGTACATTGTGTTCAGCCTCTCCGGAGTATAGTGCCATTGGACAACCATTTTTATCCACATTTATCTCATCTGGATTGCCCACGTCAGCTTAGTGATGTACTTCCAGAGCCATTCCCATTGCGCCGTAGGAATGGTTTCCCTGAGAGTAGTTTCCCACCTTTTCATAAGTGGAGCTCCTGCCACCACCCTGTCTTGTGCGGGTCTCTCGTGACCCATTTGTTTAATACCCACAGTTGCACCGCTTCATAGTATTTGTGGAAGTGCGGTAGGGCAAGCCCTCCCTTATGTTTTGGAGCTGACAGCACTGTTCTTGCCATTCACATTTTTTTTTCTCCAGATATAAGACATGGTCGCCTTAGTCAGGGCTTTAAAGAAGGGGTTGGGGATCTTGATCAGTATCGCCTTGAAGTAGTAAATTAGCTTGGGGAGGGTGTTCATTTTTATTGTGATCATGAAACCCCACCGCAAGATCATCAGGGGATTCCATCTCTCTAGGTCTCGCTTTATTCTTCCCAATAGCTGCGGATAGCTTTTCCTATACAGGTGCTCCACCCAAGCCGTGAGGATGATGCCCAAATATGTAATCCATTTGTATGCTATTCTTAGTTGTAGGGATGCCTACAGTCCCCTAATCTCATCTTGGTCCCCTGCTAAAATGAGTAGCTCCAACTTCTGTCTATTTTTAAACCCGAGATTGCACTGAATTTTTTCAGTTCCTGTATCATTTCTGGCAGCGACCGTACTGGATCTGTGAGCGCCATTAACATGTCGTCCGCATTTGCCGCCACCTTATGGGGCCTCCCTGCCATTTCTATCCCTTTCAGGGTGTCTGCATCCCAGATTCTGGTTAGGAGAGGCACCAAATAGATGGCGTATAGGAGCAGGGATAGAGGACATCCTCATTTTGTTCCCCTGGTTACCTTCACTCTACCTGTGACTTCTCCGTTTATGGCTATTCTGATGGAGGGAGAGTTATACTTTGCTTGGATCATTTTTATAAACTGTTTCCCCATAGGTTTTAGTATGTGGAAAAGACGCTGCCATTCTACTCGGTCAGCTGCCTTTTCTGCGTCTAATGAAAGCAGTATTGCCGGGGTCCAGGTTATGCCTAGCTTCTCTACCAGATGTATAATTCACCTTGTATTATCGTGAGTCTGCCTATCGGGAATAAAGCCCGATTGGTCCTGGCCTATCAAATTGGGGAGGAGAGCTGATAATCTGTTTGCCAGGATTTTCATAAACATTTTGGAATCTAGGTTGATTAGAGCAATCGGCCGATAGGATCCCAGTTGCGATGGATCCTTTCCCAGTTTGTGAAAGACCAATACCTTGACTTCATTCATTGATGATGTGATGTTCTCCACCTTTGTAAATGAGATGAAGAGCCTCGACAAGAATGGGGTCACAATATCTATGTATTGCCTATAGAATAATGCACTAAACCCGTCTGGGCCCGGCGCTTTGTTTAAGGGTAGCCCTAAAATAGCATTCTTTACCTCTTCTAAGGTAATTTCTCTGTCTATGGACTGTATCTCAATCCGTTATTCACGGGATGGCCATCAAATTTAAAAATATTTCTTGGTCCTCTCCATCTGTATTATCCGATTTATAAAGGGATTGATGGAATTCTCTGAAGACCTCCCCAATATCTTCTGTGCGTGTCTGCTTCCCCGATTTTATTTTGGACATTTTTGATCATTTGTATGTTATGTTTGGCTCTCCATTTTCTAGCTAAGTATTTGTCAGCATTGTTCGCCTTTGTGTAGTACCAGTGTTTAAAAAGGTATAAGTGATTCCTCTCTGCCCGTTTTATGCAGAGCTCTTCCAATTGACCCTGCACATGTCTCAAGGCCTTTTTCAGCTTATTAGTGGGGTTCCGTTATTTCTCCCTGTATGTCATGTAATTTCCCCTCCAATTCCCTTTCCCCATCAATACCTCTGTTTATCTTTGGACGCTTTAAGGGCTGTCAATTAGCCCCTCATTACCGCATTGAAGGTTCCCCATATGGTTTCTAGTGACACTTCCTCTGTGTCATTGTGGGCGAAGTATTCTACAATCTTTTCTCTAATAGTGTTCTACATTATGGGATCTTGGAGCAACTCTTGCGGGAGTCTCCACCGCCATAGCACCTCCGCTCTTCCCTTGTAGGGAAATTTCCACCCAGAGGGGGGCATGATCTGATATTGAGATTGGGTCCCCAGTCTATCCCTTGGATTCTCCCCATTAGCCCCACCGACGTCCTATCCTGGACAATGTGTGATAAACATGGGAGAAGTTGGTGTACCCGTTTTGTTCGCCCCTCCTTTCCAGCCAAACATCACATAGTGCCAGGATTTCCATCTTTCGACGTAGATTCCATGACAGTGCCCCCTGAACCTGGTGTCACTTGCCACGCCCATCAATGTTGGTCTGCCAATCTAGCTTCAGAACCACTCCCAAGGCTATCTCTCCTTTTGCAAACTATTCCAGTTTTTCTACTGTATCCCTCAGGAATCCATCCTGTCCCATGTTTGCTGCGTATACTGATGCAAGTGTAATTGGGTGTCCTTCGAGTGTCACATTTGCCAACAGAAATCTCCGTTTCATCTGCTAGAGTGTCATGTACCTGAATCTTCAAGTTATTGTGAAATGCCAAGAGGACTCCTGTTTTTTTTCTCTAACGCATTGGATTGTATAAGGTGTCGGTATCCTGCAAGGTGGAGTTTCCACTTATCTTTAGACCTGACCTGTCTTCTGTAACATTAGTATATCAAACCTTTCCCTGTGGACACTTTCCACCTTTTTTCTTTATACCGGGGTGTTTAGACCCCTCACATTAAATGTTAGAATTTTCAGCACCCCCATCTCGGTTTTGCCCTATGGACGTTCCTGCATGTTATCCTGTCTCTGCTCCCCTTCTGGCTGCTTTCTGTTCATTGGCAAGTAGAACCTCTCTCTCCCTTTGGGTTTGATGCAACGTTTTACCACTTTGGATATCTTGTTCCCCTGTTGGCGGGGCATCCGCCAGCACCCCAGCCATCCTCATTTCTTCTTGCCATTAAGTTTCTTCCTTTAGTGAATGGTCTTCCATTCCCATGGTTTCCTTCATGGGCCTTTGCTACTTATTTGTTTCTCTCTTCTTCTCGAATGTTCAGGATATGTATCCCCTCCTCACAGGTGGTCACTCTGTGTGGTTTGCCCTCCCAGGCGAAGAAAAGTACAAAACGGGAACATCCATTTATATCTTACTTGTTTAGCGACTAGCTCTTTTACCACAGGGCCATCTCCCGCCTTTTCTATAGGGTTACTCTTGCTTTCCGTAGTAATTGTTCCTTCTGGGAATATGAGGATAGAGAGACCAGTACATTGTGGGCAGGTGCGCCTGGCTCTCCTACCCTCTGTTGACCCACTCTGTGTATTCGGTTGATTAGGATTTCTTCGTCATCACCACTTGACAGAATGTCTTTAAATATCTGCTGGACAGCTTCTTTGAGGTCCTTTTCTTGTACCGATTCCACTATATTCTTAATCTCAATATTGGACCTGTGGGAGCGGTTTTCCAGGTCCTCACACTGAAGTTCTAAGTTGTGCGTGACGTGTACTAGATGTTGTGTCTTACTGTTTTGCTGCGCTTCTTCCACATTTTGCACCACCCTCTTGAGTGAGTCTGTATGTTTTTCTAGTTTGGCAACGTCAATTCTTAATTCCTGAACTGCCTGCTTAATTTCGTCTTTGATTGATTTGCATTGATCATGAACTGAGGTCCTGCATTTCTTTTGGAGTTCCTTGAACCAGGATTGCATGTCCTCCTTTGTGGCCGCCATTGACTGAGAGGGAGTCAAGTCCGGGTTCAACTGCGTTTCCCCCTGTGCCTTCCCTTTATTGTTGGAGGAAGTGTCGCTGCTCCACACCTGGATCAAATTGGGGTCTTGTTTGGGTGTTGGATTCTGCACGGTGGCCTGTACCCCCTTTCCTCTTGATTTGGACATATATGCTATGATGTGATTGTCTCTTCACCCTTTTCTGGGACTATCAAACCTTCTCCTGGGATCTGTGCCCTGCTTGCCCCCTTTATTTTTTGCTGGTCCATGGGGGGGTACTCCCAGCTAAGTTCGTTGGTGTCCCCAGTAAGGTTATCTTATTTCTTGTGCACTGTGGAGGGGAGCCAGTTCTATCTTGTTAGTGAGACCCCTTGATCAGGGGTTCTCCTTGTGTGGCTCCTCCTAATGTCCCAATGGGCCCGTGCTGAGAGGAGGCTGTGAAGGGGTGTACCACCAGTCTCCTTTTTGCCAGGGTATGGGCTTTGATTCTATTGCCAAGTGGAGTGCCTGTGGGTGGCATAGCACTGGGCGCTCGCCCCCCTCTCCTTCATCTGGCGGGCCCAATTTGCACTGTGTTGGTCTCCCGGGTTGGTTTCGGGCCCTGATTTGCCAGTGGGCCCTTTTAAATAGCTGCCCAATCACCATCGGTCCTCTCCTGGGGATGTTGCCTGAAATCAATGCTGAGCCCCCTTATGTATTTGCCCTAGGGAACCTTTCCCGTAGCGTGCGTCTAGAGTCCTGTCTCTCCTTGCTTTGTCCTTATGTTGTGTTAGCCACTGTGTGGAACCACTGGGCTGGGTTTCTTGTTGGCGGAGAGAGGGGGGTGGGGCCGGGGGGTAGGGGGGTTTGGTGAAGTGGTGAAGGATCTTGTTCTGGGAGCTCTTCGTGGATCGCCAGATTTTCTGCCTTAATGTCCACAGACCATTATGCTCCATCAGTGTTTTCAGCTGAAGCGCTGCCGATGCTGCGTCCACCCCTCCGTTCGTTGTGCTTATGGGGCGTGCCGGTTTCCCCCAGCCCGTTATCTGTATCCCCTTTTCCATCTTGAGGGATGGCTATCCTGTTGCTTTCGGCATCTGGCTGTGTTACAGTGAGCCCGTTGTTGGGCGAGTGGCCGCTTCTCCGTGCCTTGGCCCTTGTCCCAGCCGTGTACAAGTGCTTCCCTCTGGGGTTCCCGGTGGGGGTGGCCCGGTACCTTTGTCATTCCTTGTGTGTCAGGCTTCCTCTCCCTTCCTTCCTCCGACCTCCGCCGCTGCATCAAGAGTTGTCCGTTTCCGGGTTCCTGGCAGGCCGCACCTTCTCTTCCTCTTGGCAGCCCGACTGGTAGTGGATCAAACCCCTCCACCGTATCACAGCCTCCCGCTGTCCGCTCCCACCTGCACTCTACTTTCACTTTGACTTTGCTGCGGTTCTCCGCAGGCTGCCCCCTTCACACAATCCAGCCACTGTCTGTTCCTCAAGGCGGGGATAGCTCTCTCCCTGATAGCAGTGTCACTGTGCCATTGCAGTGCTGCACCCCCGTGTTTGCGCCTTTCTCCGGGCCATGTCCCTTGGACGGATACGAGTCCTCGCACAGCAACATGCCTCAGTGTCAATTTCAGCCCAATTTGTGGCGTGTCGTCTGCTCCTGAAATGGCTACTCCACGAGTTGCTGCCATGTCGGAGACATGTGGTCTGGCTTCTGGCTCCAATGCTTAACTTTTCTTTATTGTTGCCACCCGGACAGAGAGAGGCGGGAGACACTCACTCACGTCTCCTTTCCACCAGCCGCCATCTTGCAAAAATAGTCTACTGGCTCCTGGCAGCATTGCTCCTAGCCCCCTGTATAATGTCTAGGTTAGCTTGTGACAGATGCAGATGCCTCAATGTGACTTGTGCAGGAACCACGCGGAGAGGGCTACCTTCTTAGGGGCGGGGTGGATGACTGTGTCCCCCTGCTGAGAGAGTAGGTGTGCTGGGCCTTGCGGACCAAGGCCTGATCCGACAGGCCCAGTGGTTCCTAGAACCAGGGCCTGGCTATCTGAGCACTGGTGCACATGGCTATATGCCGTGGGGGTGGAATTCGTTAGGATCGATAGACTTGGCCCAGGTTGGACTCCACTGGGAGGTCATTTACCAGAGCCCACTCCCAAATGTTGACAGTCAGACTGCAGAGGGGAGACCTGGTGCCGCCCTGCTTGTTGATGTAATACATGCTGGAACTGTCTGAATGAGAATCACCTTGCCACTGATCATCAGGAGGAAGGCTTTGAGAGCGAGCCAGATTGCCATCAACTCGAGCCAGTTGATGTGGGCTGCCTGCTCCCGACAGGACCATAATCCATGGACACTGTGGCTGCCTAGGGTAGCACCCCAGCCATCTAGGGATGAGTCTGTGGTGATGGCGACCCGAGGTGCTGGTTGAGGGCAGATCCTGCCTATCCGCAGGTTGCTGTCCGTGCTCCACCAGACTAGGTCCTGGTGGCGATGATGTGGGATGCTGACCAGCTCCGCCTTGGAACCCTTCTCCTGACTCCAGGACACTGCGAAGTGCAACTGCAATCGCCTCATTTTGAGCCTTGTATGCAGCACTGTGAGGAGACATGAGGCCCAAGAGGTGTTGGTGCCACCATGCCAAGGTCACTGCTCTGCTGAGAAAATGCCCTCTGGCCCTTTTGATGGCTGCAATCTTGTTCGCTGAGGGGAAATTCCTCTCTGAGGTTGTATTCCATATAAGGCCCAGGAAGTTTAGACTCTGCGTGGGCTCCAGCTGTGACTTTTTGAGATTGATGGAAAATCCCAGCTTGTGTAATGTATTCATGAGGGCGGTGTGCTGCACTGTCTCCGGCAAGCCAGTCGTCGAGGTATGGGTAGATGTGGTGACCCTGACCCCTGAGCAGGGCTGCCACCAAGTGCTGAAGCCCGCCGACATCGACATTCGCCAGGGTGGAGCGTGGGGCCAGAGGGCAGAGTGGTACCTTATTGAAGATAAGAAAATGAAGACAAAAGTACTTCTCTGGGGAAGAGCGTGTGGAATTACTAGGCCTAAGGCCTAACCCAGGAGCACAGATGAGGAGTGGCACAAGTGGACGGAGTTTGGGGAGCGCATTCTCCCAGGGCCGCTCGCAACTAAATTTAAAGGGGACAATGATTTTTCTGGTGAAAAAAGGTTAAATCTCCCTTCCATAGCGAGGGACGCCCATAAAGTATGGAGGAAAGGGGACGGGACATAGGTGTAGTGGCAGTCCCAATGACATGAGTTATATGAAAGAGATCCCAGTTTGTAAATATATTGGTGAAAGGCTGGGATACATGTCCTGTTTTTTCAGATGCAGTTGAGAGAGGGTGACCCTTGGAGAAGTACCACAAGAGAGGAAAAAGTTAAGTGGACATTTGCCATCCCTCCCACGGACATTTTGTGTCACGAGAGTTGCGAGTGGAGGCAAGTGAGAACTGTGCAGTGCTACACTGGTGAAAATGAGGCAATAGAAAGACTCATAACCGAAGGGGTTGTTCTTCCCCCCTTTTTTTTTTTAAGACATCCCGAACCATTGACTGGTGGCACGAAAAACAGCATAGAAGAGAGGTCACAATGATGACTGTGACACACAGGGCTCATCCGAGCACCAGTGACGTGTAAGTAATTTGGATTAACCATATAGCAGGTCATTTCTGTTAGTTACAGAAGTATGTATATAATTAAAGGCATTTGAGTTCTTCCTTTTCTGTTCTCTGTGCCATTAGGTGGGTTCATTTTAAATTGATTCAGTCGACTGAGCATGAAAAATTACAGTATCCTGGGTCCAGGGCTCAATTATTGAGGTAGACACTGGGGTTTATGCAATAATGGGACATGTAAATTGCAGGGTGATTTTTCATGAAGTGAATTGACAAGTGAAGACAGAACATGCATTCTAATACAAGCCATTGTTTTTTTTGTAGACAGGCACGAGTACAAAATATTTAAGCAGTGGGGCATAGTGTGCTTCGCACTTGTGTCGTGAAGAAGCATGGAGCATCCAAGGCCATAGTGAAGGGCTCATATATTCTGGCTGAAACAGGCAATGACTATTTTGTTGTTAAGGAATATACATAGAGCTAGAGAATAATTGGGTGTATGGTTATATGGTAATCATATTGTTATTGTAAAGCCCCTATTGACTTAAAGGGCCTGTATATATTATTTGTAATTGGTTGCTACGGTGAATGCGGTTATAAATGGTGAAGCATGATTAGATTGGTATGCATGTACTCGTATAAAGAAAGTGAGCGCCAAGAGTGGTATGAAGATGTTAATCTAATGGTAAAGGAAATGCTCAATATTAAGACCTTAAGAACGTCGGTTTATCACATTCAGTCAGATGGCTTGCATACTTGCCAACATTCTGTGACCAAAAAGATGTAGGATTTTCAAGTTTCAAAAATAATACTTAGTTTAACAATGACATCACAAGAAATTACAAAACATTCATTGTTGGCACCACTGGAGAATTCTAAAATACACAACCCATCAAACAGCACAACATGAAAAGATGCTTAAATGTTTAAAATTTAGAATTCTGAATGGCAAGTTAACACCAAATTCAATTACCTAATTTCACAGAAAATAATCACACAGAGTTGATAGGCAACGTTTGCCACTGCTCTGTAGCAGCAGCTTGGGCAGTACATATTTATTCCTGCAGTGCAGGTTGAACACAAAACAACATGTAGACTGATTGCCTCCTCAGTCTAATAGGCAGAGGCTGTGTGATGGTGGTACGCTCTGCCACTTGCCTTCACTGGTGGTTCACCTACGGGTTGTACCGGCAAGAGTGCAGGACAGAGTCACACAGCTGTCAGGTCAGTGGATTGATCTGAGCTCATCACTCAAATGTATCACTGACCCGCCCACCGCTCAGACAGATTAATTGCCTTAGAGCCACAAATTACCTGCCACTGTAAAAAGCAGAAGAATCTGTCACACAAATCTGTAGGTAGTAGGAATGCTTAAAAAGCAGTAGCCTATTGCCTAAATCATTAGAGTTGGCAGGTATGGACTTGTTCACGTGTTTCAGACCCTGAAACAGATACTAAAAAAAATTGAGGCCAACAGTAAAAAGTGGGAATTATGTATACCATGGGCCCGGTTTGCTCTCAGAAAAGCTCCCCAATCCTCTTTGGGATATTTACCATTTGAACTCCTATATGGCAAGAAACCAGGGTTGCTCAACGTGTTAAGGGAGATGTGGGGAGAGGAGACGCCACTATTAATATCCCACTCTGTCAACAAATTGAAAGCTCACATCAATGCAGTGAGGGAGATTGTCACCATTCCCTCTCCAGGGTTAAGGAATATCAAAAATGGCACCTATGACCGACAGGCTGGCCCTCTCTTTTCAAAAGGTGATACGGTATTAGTCCTATTACCCACACATGATGACAGAATGATCTCCAAATGGTATGGTCCATATACCATGCCGGCCCCCTCCAAAGGCCCACTAACAAGGCCCATCGAGATTACCAATGTCTGACCCTGGGGAGAAGAAGGTGCAACCCCAGAGCACCAGCTGATGCACACCGACCGAGGGAAACCTACAAGCGCCTCAACAGAATCAAACCCACTGTGCAGGGTAAGAAATGCAGATTTTTGCAACACAGAAGTGCAAATTAGAATGGATCACTGCTCACTACATTCCAACCACTTTGCAACAAGAAGCCCAGTTGGAACATGCGAAATGCCTCCAACTTCATCAGATGTGTGCTGAGATTTGATCCGAGAAGGCCATTTTAAAATGGCAGACCTCACGGTTAGGTAAGAATTGATGCAGTCACACTGTGTAAGACAACACAAGACTTATTTGCTTGGGATTAGGTAACCCACCTTTTGGTATAGGTCTGTCCTACACACGTTGGTAGTGTGAATGAGCAGCCAGGCCTATATAAGAGGGGTAAATGTGAGCTGTACAAATGAAATTCGTAAATACAAGTAGCCAAGTAGATTTCTGTTATAGTTGTGTATCAATTTTTAAATAAACGTTTTTTTTTTTTAAATGCAATTCATGTATTGTAAATATACTTTAAAATTACTCTTCAGAATCGGAACAGGTTAGTGGATAAGCTTCTTACACACTTCGTACACCCTGAGGTGACTTCAATCACAAGGACAGGCATGAGGTTCAAGGTAGGTTTGGGAAGGAAGAAGAGCGGTACAGCTAGATTCTGTCTTGCTACAGCAATGCAGACCATTGTTCATGAGCCTCAGTCGTGGGGACAAGAGGGAGGACGTCTGGAGGGCTCCTGCGGCAGTACTTGGGAGGTCGTCAGCAGCTACAGGCTCTTTTCAGTTCAGCAGCACTTTGCGATTTCAGCACTTAGCAAACCGCACCGTCTCAGATACCGGTTGGGCTTCCTTCACTCCTTGGGTGCGGTCCTGCACTCTGGTGAGGGGACTCGGGATCTGGTCGTCCTGCTTCTGGAGGGTCCTTAGGAGACTCTTGGAGCTTCTAGCCAGATTCATTACCGCTTCAGATGTTACACTCTACTACAGATACTTGACCCCTGGCATTGGGTTTCCGAAGCAACATAAAGGCACATCAAGTCGGAGTTATGGTCCAGTGGAGTTAGTCTCAGGGTTAGTTGGTCCCACTAATCTAAGGGGAGAAGTCATTGTGTCTGGTGCTTCTCTGTCGAGGTGAAAAAAGGAGGTCAGCAGGGGTTGACTAGGCTATTCAAAAGGTCCAGGAGGATGCAGCAAGCTTCATTCACGGTTTCTTCATCAGGTGATTCTCCCAGTGGTCGACTTTGCCTCTAGTTCCAAAACGCTCACCTTTTAAGCAGGTTTCTCCCATTCATACACAGCCTAGGCTGACAATCACACAGCAGGGTGGCGGACCTGAAAAGACAGCCAGACAATTAGGACTGGTTGCATTCAGGCATTTCTAGAGACAAAGGACAGAGGAGTTTTGGGAACCTCTCACATCCTGTCCTTGCAGACACACTGGAGCCAGGGGCAGTTTTCATGGCTGCAGCCTGCCAAAGGAAAGAAACAAACGGCTCACACCTCAACTCACAGAGTAAAAAAACAAGAAAGACCTAACAAACCGAACATGGCGAAGACAGGGGCCATTTTGACTAAATGGTCACCCATGGGTGCTGTACTGCAGCTGAGGTTCAGCCTGCGGTAGAAAAGCACAATGGCGGGAAAAAGTAAACCACTGCCACCAGTCATTTAAAGTAGTGAGGATAACAAAAATGTTACATGAGAGAGTAGGATAAGGGGTTTCTAGGTAAACCCCCAGCACTCCCCATAAGATGGTGTGTGTGCTATTCCTACAAAGAGAAAAGGTAAGTAAAGTCTATTTCACTTTACTATTCTTGGTAATTGTAGTTCACACAAGAAAAGGCATTTAAAGGTTATGAGAAATCTAAAGGGATTTCTTTGCGACATTGCACTGAAGGTGCTGTGCATCACCATACAAAAAGTGGATGCCTATGAAATGAGGAGTTTGTCAGACTACAAAACAGTGAAAATACACAATCCAAATCAGGTCAAAACACATGGTGAGAAAACGGTCTCACTCATACCAGGGTTAAAATGAAAAGGTCCTAATTCCAGCAAATGAGCTGGGGGTCTCTAAGGTGTGAGAAATTTAGCACTAAAAATTAACATTCTCCCTAACACCCTCCACTGCTCTTGAGACTGTAGGCTTGTCCAATTCCCAAGGCCCACCTCCGACCACCCACGATTGGTTGGTCTCACTTCATCAGAAGGGCCCTGGCAGCCAGCAGGTTTTGCCGCCCACCCCAGCCCCCCCCCCTCCCCACAAAAGGCCCAGTAACAAGGCCCATCAAGATTACGCCCGTCTTGTCCTGTCTGGTCATGGCTACCACAACGGTCCAAGAGGACCCTATACCACCAACACCGGTACTAAGAACTGCAGTAGCCTAGTTTGCGCTCTCCACCTGCTCTGCGCCAGAGCCAAACTTTTGAGACCTACATCCTGCTAAAGTAAAGCCCCAGCAACATCTATTGTCCAACTGTGCCACTTGACCCACATGATTCCTGCGACTCTTGTGTGCCTCACTTATCCCAACCCCCAGAACTAGAGTACCTTCCTCCCCTATGCCTGTCCATCTCTGCTCCTACCCCACCTCAAACTACTACTCCTGCAGGACCGACTCCACAGCATACAAACACCTACACTTGCGCAGTCATTCCCATAAATGAGGCTCTTCTCCTTCCCATCTGCAAATCCCACTCTCCGCCTTTTCTAACCAGCCCAGCCATACAAGCGGACCAGACTGGCCCACCAGCCTCATCAATGCACCACCAGCTGCACAAACCGACCCATCACAACAAAATCCCAATTACCTTGCCCAACTACCGCTCTGCCACAATCACCCTTATAAAGGCAGAGCCCAAAGACTACAACTACCCCCACAACATCCCAAACCCTTTGCAAGAAAGGAATCCTCCAAACCCAACCTGAAGCTCATCAAAGAATAATTCACCTCCTGCCAGCTACTGCACAGTCTGCCCTGCTCCTCTCAACCTTCTGCACCCAAAGAAATGCCCACCTGAGACAGCAAACCTACTACTTATTCAACCAGAGAATCAATGGACCTGTACCACTACACTGCCAGTCCCTCAAACGCCTGTGCCAAAAGTAAGAATTGCAAGCTTGAGACAGCAAACCTACTACCTATTCAGCCTGGTTAATTAACCGTGCCAAAAGTAAGAATTGCAAGCTTGAGACAGCAAACCTACCGGTTCAGCCTGGTTAATTAACCCACCTATTCTTGTGTCTCCCCCACTCAGTCATGAAACCACCTAAACTCCAGCCTGGACAAACTCACTACCACCAGGTGTGAGAAACCTGAAGGTGTCTCCTCGACTAGTCCCCGGGGACCTGTCATCCAGGCGGCCAGGACACAGCCACTGCTATTGGATCCAGTTCCTGGGGGTCGACGAGTGCAGGAGGATGACCTGGATGGAAGGTCCTCGGGGAGTGGAGGTGGGACACAGACAGGTGAGATGCGGTATCCCACCGCTTATAACACCTTTTGCCAATCTTACCATGTAGGATATTCAGAAACGCTACTACCCCCACCCCCCTTTTCCAATACACTTTCACATACCACGAAAGAAAATGGACTAACACCAGAGCAGTTTACCTGACGTGTCCCAACAAAAGGGTCGGGCAATTGACCAGAATCACACACACCAATGGCCCTTTCCCTTCCCCCACAGGGATAAAAGGTGGAGCACAAGAGCACACAACGAGCAAGGCAGACCGCACAACAAGACTTATCCTGGGGTGGCAGTTCAGGAGGAGGAGAAACACAGTTAGGACAGACGAGGGGAGAAGCAACCTTGCCCTTTCAGACCCAGACATGCGAAGCCTTTGTGAAATGAGTCATAAGTCCATAAACAATAGCCAGTGGGTGTTGCAGCAGATGTCAATGGTACACAGAGCCCTCCTACATTGATAACCAGGCCAGGGAGAGACACTCACTAGTGTGGTACCGTCCTTGACTCCAAAGTCAAGAAAAGCCAAGCGGTTCATCATAGCCAGTGAGACGAGGGGAGCAGCGATAAGAAACCAAACTGTGTTGAATTCAAATAGAACATGTCAAATTAAGGGAAAATCTAAGAACTGTTAAACTCCTCATGGGAAAACCAGCTGCAGAGGGGTCCTGCACCACATGGGTGCTCACTCGAGACTCTGGTTGATTCCCCTACTGTTGAAACTACAGATACCAGAAGGCCTTAGGAGAGCCATGAGGAAAATGGCCATACCGAGGTCTAGCAAAACACCCTGTGCATTTGAAAGTCTTTGACCGGCACGTCATTGGAAAGCTAAGGGAAGAGAATCCTGCACAGTGAGAAAAGTCAAAGAAACTGCAAAGCTGGCAAATGTGAACCCAACCGAGGGAAGCCTGCTGAATGGGGCAACGGATGAGGCCCCAACGAACATTGTGTTGACAAGAGAACCTGACCAGAGGGATGTCCACAGTGGATTGTCTAAAAGGACATTAAGACTTGTGAATGCAAGTTGAAATCTTTTGCAATAAAAGCCATAGTGAACCCGGCGGAGGGAGGCTAACAGGAGTGAAAAGTCATCCCCCAAAGTACATACGGAAAGGAAGCTTTTATTTGTTATTTTGAACACCTCAGGTCCTCAGCGGCAAGAGACTTTTTGTAGAAAAGAGAGACTTAGCCACTGAAGGTACTGATACACGAGAATGAAACTGTAGTCTCATGCTGGGAAAAGCTTGAGTGTGTGCTGTGCTACGGAGTCTCGCCTTGTACCGTGCTACAAAGCATGGGGGAGACCCCCAGCAACCACATTCTGAATTATCATTTGAAAACACTTCTTTCTTGTGAACCTTATCCCACACTCTTTGTATTTAGTTGTAAGGATTGGCAATAGTAGAAGTAGTTTTTTTTTTAGTATAGGCCACTTTTATTTGACAGGACGCCACTAGTACTGCCTTATTTTGATTTGATGGTCGTAGCTTGCTCCCATCTTAGATTTCGATTAGGCGTTTTTCCAACCTACCTATACAGTTTGAGCCAAAGAAACCACTCACAACCCCAGCACTAGCACCCTTAACAATAATCACTTATACCGGCCCTAAGCTCAGAACCAAATCCTCCACAAGTGACAGAAAGACAACGCTCCTACATGCCACCATTACAATATATGCTAGTTAATCTCGGCCCAGGCACTTGACATCAATGACTACATCTCAGTGCTCAATCTTGATATCCTAGCTGTCACGTAAACTTGGCTTCATGTGGCATCAGGCCCTGCCCTCTCCGTAGCTGTCCCTCCTGGGCTTAACCATCTTCCGGTGAGACAGGCCCAATGTAAGGGGCGAAGGAGTGACCCTAATAGTGAAGGATTCCATACCCATTAGAGAACTCAATACTACCCCCAACGATAAACAATATCCTCTTGGTCAAACTGACCATCTCAGCCTCTGAATCCATCACTCGTCATACTATCTACCCCCTCCCCTGCCCCCCCCAGACTCAGCTCTGACATTTGAAGACATTCCTCACATCTTAAATGCCCTCATTAAGCCCATCTCCAATACAATCATCCTTGGAGACTTCAACTTAGGATACAATGACCAGACCGCCTCAATTGACTCATCCACAGCCAATGCGCTCACTGAATTAAGCTTCCTACATTGCATCAAGGCCCCCCACACATTTGAAAGGTCGTATCCTTGACTGGATCGCCAACCTCAACTGCAAGATTACAATTAACTCTTAGCCCATGATCTGACCACCATATACTGCATTTTACAGCATTCCACACAAAGCACACCCCTCCGGTCTCATTCTCTCTGCCCACCACATTGGCCCGCAGGCACCAGAAACCTCACGATGGAACGCATAGCACCCCTGCCGAGCGCTCTCTTAACCCAACTACCACATTCAAAAAACACTATTGCATTGGCTCACCAGTATTCTAAAACTCAAAGATGCAATCGACACAGTGACCCCACTAATCCCCCGAAAATCTAAACCATCAGCACATAGAAACTCTTGGTTCACACTAGATCTCCAAGACCTTCACACAAAGAAACAGCTGGTAGAAGCAAGATGGAGAATATCTCCACCTAACTTCTTGAAACTAGCGTTCACTACTTCAGCCAACCACTACAAAGACGTCATAATCAACCATGTTTGACACGCATCACTAATGCTAAATCCAGTAGCTGAGAAATCTTCTCCGTCCTTGGGGAACTCGAAACCCCCATCCCCAACGATGAAATATGGTGCACCAGCACACTAAAGGCTTTGCTTGCCAAAACAGATACCCTTCGAAGCAAAATAGACTTAAAGCAAATCCTGAATTCAACCTCCAGCCTGCCACCAGCCACCCCATCCGACCAATCAGCAAAGCAGACCTTTGTTCCACTTCACTAATGTCTCTGCAGACGATGTCATGTCCATCATAAAAGGCTTGAAGCCCTCGAGATGCAAAGGAGACATTGGCTCTGCGGCCCTCGTCAAAGACTGCACCGAGATTCTGTCACCTCTCAACACATCCTTTATCAATGCCTCCTTTACCACAAGCACAGTCCCCACTAGCCTCAAGGAAGCCTGGGTACTCCCGCTCATAAAAAAGCCAACCCTAGATCACTCAATTCCAACTACCGCCCCATCACAACAGTACCCTTCCTGCTGAAAATTCTTGACAAATTCAGCACTATCTGGAGGCCAATCACATCCTAGGTATGCGGCAATCGGGATTCTGCCCTGGCCACAGAACAGAATCATCCCAAATGGACCTTAAGAACCATCTGGATGAGATCAGGGATGAGGGCAAACCTGCCCTACTGCTGCTACTTGATCTCTCGGCAGCATTTGATCTGGTGGATCACTAAACCCTTTGCCACCACCTATCCTACTCAGCTAACCTCTCACTGGAAGCCACAAATTGGATCACATCCTTCCTGGATGAAAGATCCATCAAATTATTCGCTGATAACGCGAGCACACCAACCACCTGCGGTGTGCCACAAGGAACTTGTGTGTCCCCAATACTGTATAATATATTTACAAAACCGAGGTTCGCCGTTCTAGACTCCATCGGCATCTCCTATACTAACTATGCAGTTGACACGCAAATTCTTCTCCCACTTTCTGGCAACTACCACAAAGACTCAGCTTCCCTAAACTCTATCTACACAACCATCCAGGCCTGGATGGCCACACACAGTCTTTGCTTATACAATGAAAAGACGGAGATCCTGATGGTGGGTCCCCCATCAGTGTTTTAAAAAAAAAAAATAAGAAAAGCTTGACCCACAATATTCAGCCTTCAACATTGACAGCAACTTAATCCCAATCCCTCAGTCAATGAAGACACTAGGAGTTTACCTAGACGCTACACTCTCTCTCAGCAAGTAAATGCCATTGCCTCTTCAGATGCCTACACCACCAAACTAATAAATGCGGCTAGACCTTTCTTACCCCAGACAGCTGCTTGACTATCGACAGAGCGAACATCGGCTCAAGGCTTGACTACTGCAATGTGCTCTTCGCAGGGACGTCGAAACATAACATTAACAAAATGCAGACTATGCAAAACAATGCACTGAACATCCCTAAACAGGAACATATCACGGCAGCCAGGAGAAATGCCCATTGGCTCCCCATTCACGAGCGGATTCTATTTAAATCACTATCAAACCACATATGCCTCTCCAATGAGTACTCCCCTATTTATCACGGAAGATTACCACGGCAAGCACGTCCAGACCCAAGCAATCAGCCTACACCCATCATCTCTCCCAACGCAAATTTAAACGGGTAACGGGTGGAGGCTCAATCTTCCCATCCTTTGCCGCCAAACATTGGAACCTGCTACCACCTGTCCTGTGAGCCAAATCTTCCTATTGGACATTCCGTAAATCTCTAAAAACATTATTTGCCTGATTATTAACTTGTATCTATGCAATTTCTTTCCCTGATTCAGTGTACACGTCCGGTCGTTAGGAGTAACAGGTAATGTATTCAGCGGCTCAATGCCTCTGGGCTTAGTGCGCCCTACAAATGTAAAAATAAATAAAACTACATAATCTCGAAACCTGACCACGGGCAAAAGACCCAAGTATACCATGTAAACCTTTTTACGATTTGGGGACCGACGCTATAGAGCAAGGCACTGTCACCATGGCCAGCCTTGTAATAGGGAATGAAAAGAACAGTGACTTAATCTGCAGAATCTCAGTCATACCTAGCAAAGAGACCTTTGGAATTTCTATTCTAAGGGTTTTTTATATAGCGCCAACACACCCGCAGGTCTCCGAGCGCTCACAAGACTCACAATGAACACTCAAGGGGGATGTTAGTGAGAATTCTCATAAATGTGCTAATTTCCAACACCTTAGAGACCCCCAGCAACTTTGCTGGATTTTGAGGACTTGATTTTTTTTTACCTGGAGAGAGAGAGCCTTTTTTCCTCACTCTCTCATGTATTTTGATGTGCGTTTTACTCTTGTGTTCTTTGATTGTGGAGTTTTAGACAACTCCATAGGCATCATCTTTTCATGTGTGTCACACAGCACCCTATGTGCAGTGACACAAGGAAGCCTTTCAGGCTGTCCCAAGGTTTAAATACCTTCTCTGGGAAATACTGTTTCCCAGAGAAAGTAAAGTGAAATTGACTTTACTAGTCTTTCCAAATTCCTAGACCCAGCAGACACTACCTTACAATAGAGTGCTGGACGGGTTACTTAGTATCCCCTATATCTAGAACCTCATGTAGCAGTCAAATGCTACCCTTTCCTCTCGAAATGGTTGGTGGCAGTGGTTTTACAACGTACTACCACGATTTTTCCCCGATCGCCAACACTGGTTGCGTTAAATCGCGGTAGCCATGTTTTTCAAGATGGCGTCTGAGCCCCCTTTGTTTAAACGGGTCCCGGTCTTCTTTTTTCACCATTTCTTTTTGGAAAGGTCCTTCTAGAGTTTGTCTCTGTGTGCCAAGCCAGGTTTGGTCACTTAGTTACTATGTCTTTGGCGGGCTCCAGGACTGAAGACTGCCTCTGGCGCCAGAGTGTCTGGGGTGGGCAGGAAGTGAGGGAGGTACCCAAAACGCCCTGTGCTTAGTCTCCTAGGAGACACAAGTGAACTCTGGTGTGATTGGCTGGCTGACTGTCCAGCAAGGACAGCCACCTGCTGGGTGAGTGGCAGCTAGGCTGGAATGAATGGGAGAAAACTGTTTAAAAGGCTTGTCTCTTGGCTTGGAAGCAATAGTCGACCACTGGAATGAAAGAACCGAAGGCGAGCTGGAAGAGGACAGCTGCTGCAACTCCTGGACCGTTGGTTTGCCCGGTGAAGCCCTGCCGCATCTCGACAGAGAAGCCCTTCAAGGACGACTTCTCCCTTTGAGTTGGTGGGACCAATCAACTCGTAAGCCACCTGGATACCATTCTCAGAGCTGGCTGCATTTTTCTCAGCGTGCTGCAGGAAACCGAATAGCCAGGGAGAAGGACACCAGTTTGTGTGCTTGACAGCTACTGGAATTGAAGATTTGCCTTTGCCAGCTTTTTGACCAGTCCCAGTGCATGAGTCCCCCGACGTCCTCCCTCTTGTCCCCACGACTGAGGCTCAGGAACAGCAAGATCTGCAGGAACAGACGTCTTCAGCTGCATTCTTTTCTTCATTGTAATGTACTGTGAAAACCCGACCGAGAGAACTTCCCACTCACTACAAAAGTGCTTCAAACTTTGGCAAAATGCAGGCCTAGTCAGCTTGTGACCAAACATGAATATTTCTTTTACCAACTACTTCTGAGAACTTTGGCAAAGACTTTTCCGTTTAACTTCCAGCTTTATCCTATACAAGACTTTAGCCTGTTGACTTTCGCCTAACCTATTGCATTGAATCAACTCCTCTAGGGGAATTCAAACTATTTGCACTGTTTAAGAGAAACTGTAATATTTGTTTTATTAACTTATGCCTTTTTGCTCCTACTTCAAATGCTCTGAATGCCATTTTTGCTCCTCCTTCAAAGTAGTTTAAATGCCTCCGAACCTGATATTGTGAAATATTGAAGTAGATTTATGTGTTATAAAACAGTCACTAGAAGGAGGCAATCTATAACTGACTGAAATAAATGTTTTACCAAGGAACCTTGGGTATAAGAGTCCATTTGAGTACTTGTAATTATAGACCTCTGTGTAACACCCTTACAGCTCACATTCCCTCTTGAGATAAGCCTAGCTGCTCAGCAACGCTACCACAAAACTGTGTAGTACAGACGTATACCTAAGGTTGGTTTTGCTTATACCTGTAGTCCTAGTTGTGTGTAGTGGTCCCAAAGGGTACTGCATACAAACTTTGCCTAACGGGAAAACCAAGATTGTTCTCCAAAATACTCAATCATCTCCCAATTTGCTATGCCAGTGCCCAAAGATCTACACTGAAGAACCGACGAGTCAAAAACTTATTTCATCATATCAAGACAACCTCAGCGGTTAATATGAAACCCTACTGGATCTTTGAAATCATGAGGATCATCATTTAAGAAGTATAAAACTGCTAAAGCTGGGTGTCAATGTGGCCTCCGAGTGTCCTTGGTCCTACCCTATTGTATTGGTCGCCAAGCCTGACAATTCTTGCAGTTTGTGTCGATTTTCGCAGATTAAATTCATTATTGGTTTTTTGACAGTTACCCAATGCCAAGCATAGACTAGCTGAATGATCGACTGGGGAATGCCAAGTCCATTACTACACAAGACTTGACGAAGGGCTAGCGACAGGTCTCCAACAATGAGTAAACTGCCTTTACTACTCTCCAGGGGCTATTCCAATTTACTGTGCTCCTGTTTGGCCTGAACAGACTTTCTAACAGTTGATGGATGAATTTCGTTCTGCCCTATTTTACCCTTGCTGGTGCATATCTAAACGGCAACATTGTAGTAGTTGGAAAGAACACCCGTTCCACTTACATGCCATCACCAGGGGTTTACAGAAGACCAGACTTCGGGACAATCCCAAAAACATCTTGGTCCAAATGCATTGGCATGGATAGCTCCCATTAAAACCAAAAGGGAACTCAGTGCATTCTTAGGTTTGGCTGGGTATTACTGCTGATTTATCCAAACGTGTCAACCACTGTAGCCAACCTTAAAAATTCCCAGCCTAACAAGATTGTCTGGACACAGCAAGATCAGCATAGCTTTGACGGGCTGAAGTGCATTGCTCTACAATGAATCCTTGCTGAAAATTCCAGATTTCAACCAGGCTTTCATTTTGCAGATTGATGTGACCAAGGTATGGCTACGGGCTGTCCTCTCCCAGTTGTATGATGGCCAAGAACACACAATGTTGTAACTGGAGCTAGAAACCGTAAATATCAATTGGGCCAACACAACTCTATGCTAATATTTAATGAGGCAAAAGTTTAGGCTCATTTGTAATCAGCCCCCTTAACCTGGGTGTACTTGAGGAAAGAGACTAACATGAGAGTAATGTGGTTGTTACTAGATTAACAACCATTTTGCTTTGCAGTAGAACACCGAAAAGGGAAAAGACCAAGACAACACTGACTTCAAAATATATACTGGAGCATCAAGAACTGTTTGCCCCATTTCTATGCCGGTTCATAAAGTCCTCTTTTCGTACAGGTTCTATTCCTCACTCTATTAAAAATGTGTCTGTAACCCCTCTGATAAAAAAAACCAGGTCTGGATCCATCAGATGCAACTCATTTAAGACCAATCACAAATACGTTTTTTTTCCTTAAACTTCTAGATAAGGCAGCGACCACACAGCTACAAGCCTATGTATTAAACTCGGTATATTACATGTGAAGCAATCAGGTTTTCGAAGTTTCCATGGAACGGAGACAGCTTTATTGGATCTTCAGACATACATGTTGGGTAAATTGGAACATAGCAAGTCGGGGTGGCTGATGTTATTAGATCTATCGGCAGCCTTCGACTTGCTGGACCACAAGATCTTGCTCAACAGAATGGCGTCGGTAGGTGGACTTTCCAAAAATGCCATTTCTTGGCTCAGATCTTTTTTGGAGGGTCGCCACTCTCGTGTCCACTGGGGTGACTGCTTCTGAGCCACAGACTATCACATGTGGAGTCCCCCAGGGAGCATGTCTCTCTCCCCTGCTGTTCAATATTTACATTCTTCCCTAATGTATCGAGTTAGAATCATTGGGGATCTTTTTCTGTAACTATGCAGATGATTTCCAACTAGTCTTGAAAATAATGGGAACTATGAGGCTGACCAACAAACAGTAGCCGAAGCATATGAAGTCATAAAACAATGGATGTCAACTAATTGGCTCTGTTTGAATGCTGCGAAAACTGAGCTGATGCTCTTCGGCTCCCAGCATGCCCAACTCAAACTAAGCCCAGACTATAATTGTTTTATGATAGAAGGTGCTAAAATCAAAACCGTAAAGAAAGTTAAGACTTTGGGTACCTATATGGAGGAAAGTTTGGATAGTGAGGCTCATGTTACTGCCATCACTACCAACACGAACTACCACCTAAAGGTTTTGAGACAAGTAGCTCCGTTGATTTTGGTAGAAAATCGCATAAAACTTGTGAGAGCAGTAATGCTACCCCGCATAGACTATTGCAATGCACTGTTGGGGGGAGCTAATAAAGCTGACATCCAACAGTTGCGGAAGATACAAAATGCAGCTGTTAGAATCGTTTTCTAGATGAAAAGCTTGGAACCCACCAGTACGGCCAGAAGAAAACTTCACTGGCTTCCAGTGGCAGCTCGTATCCAATTTAAAATACTTACCACATGTCATAAGTGTATTTTTGGAAACGCTCCGGCTTATTTGAAGGAAAAGATAAATGTCTATCAACCAACAAGAAGCTTACGTTACTCAGTTGGGTCTCTGTTCGCTTTGCCCCGGATAAAAAGGTCTCGTGGTTTAGGTAGGGCCTTTTGAGTCCGAGGCGCGCAAGCCTGGAATTCTCTTCCGAAACAGATGCGCCTGACAGAAAACCACCTTGTTTTTCGGAAACAGTTGAAGACTATATTGTTTGCATAGAATAACTCCAGCTCTGTCTGCAACTACTTCTGTCTTTCGGCGCCTAGATGCCTGCGGGCTTTGGCGCCTTATAAGTGTAATTAACATAACATAACTTCTAGTCTGTATCCCTTGCCACCTAGAGGACGACTCCAAACTAACAGAAGGGGTGTGTGACAAATGCATGGAATTTGCTCTCTCACGCCAGGGGACTAGGAACGGGATACTTGTAGCGATTGTGGCATTGGAGACTAAGATACCCAAGCGCTTGCACCCAAAGCTGTCAGTCAAGTGGCAACGGGTAACTGTATGCTGTGGGTATTTTGCCCAACACACCACAGGAACAGAAGTAAACATATGGGATACATTACTCACCGTAATCGTATTTCTGATGCTTGTATCTGCTTAGATTCACATGCTGTGCATAGGCCGACATCTAGTGGAAGCTGCGGAGTATTACAGTTTGTTTTTCGAAAGTCGAAAAAGGGCGTCGACACAGGGCGTGCCAGTAATACTATCCCTAGTGTGACGTCCACTGTACCCATGATCCCTCACGCGTCTAGGATCCCCAGATTGTGTTTTTCCTGACATGAGGTAGCATGAGGAGTAGCGTGAGTACAGATAGACCAAGCAGATAGACAGAAAGGTAAGACTACAAGCAACCATGCGCCTTCTCTCGGAGGGGAGGAAGGGTGGGTCGCATGTGAATCTAAGCAGATACAAGCATCAGAAATACGATTACGGTGAGTAATGTATCCCTTCTGAGGCTTGTGGAATCTGCTTAGATCACATGCTGTGCATAGATTAGCGAGCAGTACCAGAAGAAGGAGGTGGGATGTGAGAAGGGTCATGAGCAAACAGGTGTCTTAGAACCGCTTGTCCCACTTGTGTATCTGTCTTGGAATGAGTGTCAATGCAGTAATGCTGAGTAAAAGTGTGAATAGAGCTCCAAGTAGCTGCTTTGCAAATGGTGTCGAGGGGAACATTTGCAATGAAAGCCAGAGTGGCCCCAATGCCTCTAGTAGAGTGGGCCCTTGGTGTAAACGGCAGAGTCTTTTCAGAAAGAGAGTAACACAGCTGTATACAGTTGATAATCCACTTAGAGATAGCGCCCTTAGAGACGCGATCCCCCTCTCTGCCTGTAGCTACGGAGACAAACAGTTGATCTGTTTTCCTTAGCGGTCTGGTTTTATTTACATAGTATAAGACCGCCCTACGCACATCTAGGGTGTGTAGTTTCACCTCAGCCGAGCTTTGTGGGTTTTGGAAGAAAGCCGGAAGCTCGATGGACTGGTTTACATGGAACTTGGATATGAATTTAGGTGAGAACCTAGGGTGTGTGCGTAAAACCAGTTTGTCCTTGTGGATAGTAAAGAAAGGATCTTGCACTGACAGAGCCTGAATTTCACTGACCCTTCTTATGGAGGTAATGGCTACTAAGAAGGCCGTTTTATAAGTCAGGTGTTTGAGACTACTTTTATGCATGGGTTCGAAGGGGGGCCCCATGAGCTTAGCTAGCACCACGTTGAGGTCCCATCCTGCCGGTGGGTTCGAAATAGGAGGGTGAAGTCTCTTTACTCCTTCCATGAAGGCTTTAACCACTGGTACTTTCCACCACGAGACCCTGTTATGGGATGTGGTGTAAGCCGAGAGGGCTGCCAGGTGTACTTTCAGAGAGTTAAAGACCAACCCTGCATCCAGCAGGTGGAGCATGTATGTTACAACGTTGGAAGGAGTGCAATCAACCGGGTTGATTTGTTTATTCTGGCACCAGATAACGAATCTTTTCCACTTGTCAAAGTAACAGTGTCTTGTATTTGGTTTCCTGGACTCTTTTAGAATGTCCATACACCTCTGTGGTAATTTGAGATGTCCAAACTCTATGACTTCAGGAGCCATGCTGCTAGGTTCATAGAGTTGGGTTCCTGATGCAGTGTTTGACCTTGTTGCTGGGACAGAAGGTTGTACCAGGCTGGGAGTCTGATGGGGTCGCACACCGCCATCCTGCGTAGGTGTGGAAACCATGGTTGTCTCGCCCACATGGGAGCAACTAGGATGAGCGTCATTGATTCCTTGTTCATCTTGCACACCACCTTCCTGATGAGAGGAGTTGGTGGAAAAGCGTACGCAAACCTCCCTGACCAGTTCATCCACAGGGCATTCCCCTGGGAGTCCGTTTGGGGGAACCTGGATGCAAATCCTGGGCATTGTTTGTTTTCGCTTGTGGCGAATAGGTCTATAGTGGGGAAACCCCACTGAGAGAAGAGATCTTCTACTACGTCTCTGTGAAGGACCCATTCGTGTTCTTCTGGGAGGGGGTCTCTGCTTAGAGCATCCGCTAGGGAATTGAGCTCCCCTGGAACATGTTGCGATGACAGGAAGATGTTCCGTCTGAGTGCCCATATCCATATTTTCTGGGCAAGCTTGGACAGATTTGGCGAACGAGTCCCTCCTTGCTTGTTCAGATAGAACATGGCTGTCGTGCTGTCCGTCCTGATTTGCACCGACAAGTTCAGTAGATGGGGCTCGAACGCCTGCAGCGCTCGGAATACTGCCAGAAGCTCTAGCAGATTGATGTGGTTCTTGGATACTGAGTGAGACCAGAGACCCTGCGCTGTGTGGTGGAGATGGTGAGCTCCCCAACCAGTCAGGCATGCGTCTGTAGTAACCACTGCCTGTACTTCGGGATCGTAAAAGGGTTTCCCCTTTGAGATATTCTCTCTTGTCCACCAGTGTAGGCTTTGTACGAGTGTTGGCGAAACGACCACTAGATCGTCCCACTGACCACTTGCCTGAGACCACTGTTTCGCCAACCATTCCTGCATGGGACGCATGCGCAGACGCGCGTGGGGGACCAGGTAAATGCATGACGCCATCATGCCCAGTAACCGCATAGCTTTGCGTACTGTTATCTGTTGACCTGACTGATAATGCGGAATTTGCAGAAGTATATTCCGAATTCTTTTTTCCGAAGGGAAGGTCAATTCTCTCTGAGTATCTAGGATCGCTCCTAGAAACTGTTTTGAGGTGCTTGGCACCAGACTTGACTTCTTCTCGTTGATAGAGAAGCCTAATTCGTGGAGGAGGTCGATAGTCCTCTGAATGTTTGATCTGCAGATTCCTGGGGTTTCCCCCGTTATGAGCCAGTCGTCTAGATAAGGGTACACTGGGATTGCCTCCCTGCGTAGGTGTGCAGCTGCCACCGCCAGTACCTTGGTGAATACCCTTGGTGCTGAAGCTATCCCGAAGGGCAGTACCTTGAATTGGTAGTGGCGACTGTCCACCTTGAAGCGCAAGTATTTTCTGTGCGCCGGGAGCATGGAAATATGAAAATAGGCATCTTTCATATCCAAGGTTGCCATGTAATCCCCCTTTTTTAGGAGTGGGATTACCTCTTGTAGCGTGGTCATACGGAATTTTTGGGGCTTGACATACTTGTTGGCAGGCCGTAAGTCCAATACTGGGCGCATTGTTAAATCTTTCTTTGGCACAAGGAAGTAAGTTGAATAGATACCCTTGTTTACCTGGTGTCCTGGGACGAGTTCTATCGCGTCCTTTAGGAGCAGATTGTAGACTTCCTCGAGGAGGATCTTTTGATGTTCCAAAGAGTGGACTTTTTGTCTTGGAGGGTGGTTTCGGGGACGTTGCAGTAATTCTATACAGTACCCCTTGGATACTGTCGACAGCACCCATCTGTCGGATGTTATCCCTTCCCATGCCTGGGTGAAGCTGGATATTCGTCCCCCTACTGGGGTTGCATGGGAAGGGACCCTGAAATGAGCGTCACTGCTTCGGTGGAGGCGTGCCGCCTCCTTTACTGGGGCTGCCTCTGCCTCTACCACGTCCTCTTCTACTAGCCCTACCATACCCCTGGGTAGACTGTTGTGAGTTGGTGTTCCACTGTGTACCCTGGGTGTGGGAATAGCTATTACCTCTATTGGAATTTTGGCCGCGGGGGCGACGAAAATTGCCGTTCCCTCTTTGGTTAGGTGGTTTTGTAGTTAACTGGCCAAGGGATTTGAGGGTGTCGAATTCCTCCTTAGCGTTTTTTAGTGCGTCCTCGACTGCCTTTCCAAACAGGAGATCACTTTCCACTGGTTTGTCTAAGAGTGCAGCTTGTGTTTCTGCTCTGAATCCCGACTGCCTCAACCAAGCATGTCTTTTGATGACAGTCCCCTCTGCTATAATTCTACCCGCATTGTCTGCGGCGTCTAAAGTTGCTTTTAAAATGCAGCCTGAGACGTTTCTTCCCTCTGCACAAATGCGAGCTAGCTGGCCTTTAAGGGGTTCGGGAGCGGAATCTATTAGTGCTGCCACTTCTTCCCACTGATGGCAGTTGTAGCTGGCCAACAGTGTGGTGGAATTCGCGATTCTGGTTTGGTAGGCTGCCGTGGAAGCTACTTTCCTACCAAAACCATAGTGTTTCTTACTTTCCTTGTCGGGGGGAGCCTCCGAGGAAGATAATGGGGTTCCAGCTCTCTTGCGGGTGTTAGTTACGACTAGAGAGTCTGGCTTAAGTTGGCCTCTAATATATAGAGGGTCCGACTGGGCTGCTTTAAACAGCTTCTCTACTCTCGGGTTTACAGGTCTTGTCAAGTTTGGGTTGACAAGGGATGGTGCTATTCTGCGTTGAATAGATTTCAGGATGGGAATGGTCTGGGCTACTGTCTTCCTTTCCCCTATTAGTTCCTCCGCGAAGTCCCTCTCTTCTTGGACACCTTGTGTGTCTATGTGGAAGTGGTTAGCTGCCCGAGAGAGCAGTTCATTTAGGAGGGGCTGATTATCTATTGGGGAATCAGACACTGGGGCTTCCCTTTCGACTGGTGAGTCCATTCTGAAAACATCTGGGCTATTTTCTGGCTCATCCTCGTCTTCGTCCTCCCCGTAATAGTCTGACACTGCGAGATCTTCTGGTGTCTCAAAATCCTGGCCCTCTATAAGGGAAGAGTCTCCTTGGCCTGTAGGGAAAAGGCAAGAATAGGGTTGGACCTCGAAGGGTTCTGAAGCCTTTACTGGTGTCTCGACCCGGGGCCTTTTATTTGAAGGGATAGGGTCCCTTGAACCTGAGGGAGAAGATTCCTGAGGGTTTAAAGCTAGTAGTTGGTCAGGGTGTCTTTCGAAGAAATTTGCTAAGGAGGACATCCTTGACATTACTCTGTCAATGTCCTCGCATGACCAGAGTTTAGAGCTTGGGGTGACCCTGCTGGAACTCTATAAGGACTGTCCCTGAGAAGACTTGGACGGGGAAGTCAGTTCTATTGTTGTGGGGGATTGCAAGGGTTGTTTCCTTTGTTGCTTACCCCCTTCCCCGTGGGTGGAAGTGTGTTTACCCTTTCCCCTATCTTTCGACGCCTGGCGTCGAGGATCGGATGTGGAATCCCTGTGTTTCGAACTAGGCTTCGAAACTGGGCCCTCCTCACTCCCAAGAGATGTACCCTTTCCCTGGGGTGTGGGCTGGGGATGGAAGCCGTGTTCGTCTCCGGACGAGTGATCTTCCGTGATGTTAATGGGCGAGGCACTCTGTGCAAGTGTGGAGGCTTGCCTGACATCGTGCGGCGACCTCGACCGGGACCGCCCAGAGGACGTCCTTTCGGACCGCTCCTTTTGTGCCTCTTTCCGAGGTTTCGACGATGTCGAATCTCGGGTGGGTTTTTTGTGTTTAGTGTGTGTATGTGTAACGCTCTTGTCGCCGGGGGACTTCCCCATAGTCGCCGGGACGGACGACCTTCCGAGGCCGGGGACGTGCGTTAGGCTGTCTTTCGACGCCTTGGTGCCCTCGCCGTCCGAAAGTCCGGCGTCGCTGCCGTCGCTGAAGGTACCCTCCGCCTCCATAGCTGCTAGCTTGGCGTGGTGGGCCCAACGCTTGGTGGAGCGGTCCTTAAGAGTTTTTGTCTTAAACCTGCTACAGGCCCTGCAACCCGCCTCGGGGTGGTCTCTGGGCAGGCAAAGGTTGCACGTAGCGTGCTTATCTACCCAAGGGTATTTTTTATTACACTTGGGGCAAAACTGAAAGGGCGTACCCTCCATACGCGCCTGTGGGCAGCGGGCAAGTGTGTGTAGGTAAGAAGGTGTTTCTAACCGAGTGTGGAAGTGTACCACCCCCCACTCTCCCTACTGTAGGGCCGAGGCCAGCGGCCCAGGCCCGAGCCGAGGCGGAGCCTCAAGGCCCAATCCGTCGGGTTTCGACGTTGATCTCCTCCCCGGTTCGGCATCGAGATGCTGGTCGACGTAGGGGTGAGAAAATGGGGCAAATTAGAATTAGTTTTAAGTGTAAATATGGCAAAGCCAGGGAACTCCGATGAAGTGCTTCCGACCAGAATGGCGGAAAAAAACAATCTGGGGATCCTAGACGCGTGAGGGATCATGGGTACAGTGGACGTCACACTAGGGATAGTATTACTGGTACGCCCTGTGTCGACGCCCTTTTTCGACTTTCGAAAAACAAACTGTAATACTCCGCAGCTTCCACTAGATGTCAGCCTATGCACAGCATGTGATCTAAGCAGATTCCACAAGCCTCAGAAACATGGATACAATCACATTGCGCACAATGTCTAGGTGATTAATGCGTAATTGCATATGATTTATTCAACTATAAAGGTCAGCCTAACACGTATTTTGAGCCGTGCTCTTCTTCCATTATCAATTGGCGTGTTGCCTGTATGTTAGAGTTTGTAGATTCTATATATTCTTCACAGTTGCGGCGATGTAATCGTGAGAGCCCCATGGGGAGTATTGGAATTTCACCGGCGGCCTGAGGGCCTCCCACTTATCCTACACCTCTTATGTCTCTTCTATGAAGGGAGCCAACTATGTCCAACAACCCACAGGGGAAAAGGAAAGTGGGATCCCATTGGGGGCGACTGCCTCTTTAGAGGGCAGGTCATCCCTTAACAGGGAGATGTTTTAACCCTTGTCCTAGATGGCCAAAGTTTTTAATAGCTATATGGGAATTGCAGATATATATACAAATGGTCATGAAAAAGGAGCTGGTCTGATTTCTGATCCATGAATGTGTGAACTGGAGAACCAATGGCATGAGCTGTCTCTTTCCACGGGAAGCCAAATAACCCCTGAGAATGCCCAAAGAGAGCAAGGGGTGAGCAGGAGAGGCAAGCCAGACTGCAGAGCCGTGATGCAGATGAGGCATCAGCACCATTCAAGGTGGCATCAGGAAGCAGACACAAAGACTGCAGATGCACAATAAAGCCCGCAGAGCGCTGCTTGCTACGGTCAGGCCTGGAGCTGGAGAAGCTCTGCCCGCCGACGAGAGAAGATTCGCAACTGCACAAACTGTGGTTAACCAGAAATATTAGGAGCCATCACTGAAGTCCCATGACGAACCAATGGGAAGCATTGGAGACTGTGCAGCGACACGGAAGAGAGCAGACAAACCACAGAGGAGCTGACACTAAGACTACAGGTAGGCAGTGCGTTCAGGTAACCGGGTGGACTCCCCGGTAAATACCCCACGCCAGGGTGAGAGCAGAAATACCCAACGCAGTGGTGAGAGTACGAATACCCCAAGCCAGGGTGGGAATCCGAGAGACTGACAAAAAGGCCGAAGCTGGGTTGAAAAAATGAATTGCCCATGAGGGGAAGCAAAACCAGAGAGCCCGGGGATGGAATCACAATGGCCCAGAGTGGCCGAAGATACCAACCCCAGGAGGGGCTGTATAACCAGAGATCCCAGGCAGGGTAGGTCCCAAAAGGGTTCTGCAGAAGGCTCAGCTAGTGAAGAACATTTGTGAGGACTTTACCTCATAAAACAGTGATATTGAATAGACACAATGTCTAACTATGGGGCGGGAAGCACAAAATAACTTGTTTAACTATTTGATTAGAACCATGAATTGGGGCAACAGGCCCGACACATTGGCTGGTGACAAATCTGTAGCTTTGCATGGGTCAGACTCCCTTCCCTACTCCTGAGGATGGGTCTGAAACCAGCCAGAAATATACCACGTGGGCAAGAGGCTGCAAGTGGCTTGCGTTTTTATTAGGATATTTTCCTTTATAGTGGTAGGGTTAGGATCAGGCTAGATTAGATTTTCGTCTAGATGGCAGTCTTTGTGTTTTAACATTCTAACATGCTCCCATTTTCCTTTCCTTTGTATAGCGATCAGGGTTTTGAAAATCCAATAATGTAATTACTGAGTCAATCCACAATGATTTGTCTATCTCCTAATTCTGACTTACCACAACACTCACTGGAATAGCGCTAGATAATCAAACCAACTCTACGGTGACTTGGGCAACAGGGAATTTTCTAGGGGGCCGCCTGTAATCTGTTAATCTGAAGCCTTTACAGGCAAATATTCCTCAAGCTGGATCAGCATTGTCCACTACTTTCCTACTAGCCCCAGAGTCGAAGACCAGTGATCTCCTGGCCATTGAAAGAGACCCATACAATGAAACGATCAGGGTGACTGAACTTATGAACACTCATAACATTGACCCTACACAAAGAAAAAGATTGCTCTAGGTCAAAGTATGAACAATTCAGCAATTTGCCCAATTATTTTAATGCATACGACGACATTTTCAAAATTGTTCTTCAGAGCAACACACAAATTGGTAACAAAACAGTATCTGTAAACAATACATTGATATTATGTCCAGTTACATTAACTGGATGAGTGCAGGTAAACATGTATAATCCCTTACAGAATCTAGGAATTTCAGTGAACAAGAAACATGTGACTATAGTACAAAAACAGTACAAAATTAACGGTGTTGACACTACAAAACTGGAGAAAAATTAGTCGACACTACTGTTTCAGCCATTCATCAGCTGATCCATAAAGCTGGCAAGTGGTTGGCCTTCATCAAGACGGAAAACAAGCTGAACTGAAGGTGTCCTACTGCTCTTGTGTAGTGAATTTGCCACGGTGTGATCAAAAATTGGTCAAAGGCTCCAGTTAAATCTAGAAGAGTATGGGCACATTTCTGGTGTTTCTTATGTACCCAGATCTCCTGTGAGGAAATTGCATGGGGTACAAATCTCCAGGCGGACTTTGCAGACCATGTCGGGGGATGGTCTTACTAATCATAGTAATGGGATCTACTGCAGCTGAAAAACAGACACCGCAAACTTGCATCCAAACATCCATCAAAAGGACTTTGAGATCTGTACCCCACGCAATTTCCTACTGTATTGTTTACAGATATTGGTTTACAGATATTGTTTTGTTATTGATTTGTGCCCTGCTCTGAAGAACAGTTCTGAAAATGACATTTTATGCATTAAAATAATTGAGTAAATTGCCGAATTGTTAATACCTCGACCTAGAGCACTATTTTTCTTTGTGTAGAGTGTACATATGTTCAGTCACCCTGATCATTTAGTTGTATAGTTCCAAACCCACCTGGGTAGATCAGGGCCAAGCCAGGAGCCCTTTGGTTTTCTAGCCCCATTGAAAGAGACCCTCAATGCACTTTCTAGTATTACTTGCTACTTCTGCTGTGGTGTCAGAACTTTCCCAGACACCCAGGGAGACTAAGGTTAACTGAGCAGTTCCCACTGTACACATGCTCAAACAGGAAAGTAAGACTTTTGGCTTGTTCCTCCCAGTTGTCCCTTGACATTGATGTGGTAACATGACCCACAATCCGGTGAGTTAAGTGGAGATCTAGGAAGGGGGGCCTTCACAGCCTACTTTTGGCAGGCACCCCACTAGCCTTATTACAACCCCCAAGGGACTCCCACCATTCTATTTTGTAAACCTGTTTAGGACATCAATTAAGTTGGTATTTGCCATTCAATTTTCTGAGGAGCCATTTTCTTGGCCACAGTTTGGGAGATCCACAGGTTGGTTCCCATGGCTCACTTCTTTGAAGTCAGCAAGGTGCTGACAGTTCTGGGGAACAAGCATTAACATGTGCTCATGCATGATTTAATGTCTTAAAACAAAAAGGTATCCGTCTTGCAAACTCATGCTTTAGGGAAGCAGTCACTCAAGGGGACCAAGTTTCATTAGGGAACACACAAAGCTAAACTTGAATGGACTCAAGCCCCTTTCTTCATTTCATCCAGTACATAGTGCTTCTAAAGCACCTCTAGCCATTCTACAAGCTTTATTAAAGGTTTCAAACCATAAGACCTCATTCCATGCTTTATAGCCCGCAAATCCTTGGGAAGGGTTTGAACCCTTGCTCCCATCTGTATTGCTGAGAAGGGTACTCTTAGCCTTTGCTGCTTCAAGCTTCAGCTCTTTGATCTTGAGTTGAACTACCAGCTCCTTGGCTCTGGTCTTCTTTCCAACCACTCTCTTTAATTTTCTTCTTTGCTCCAGGTGGCTCCTGCTACTTCCATTCAATTTCCCTGTCTTTTGCCTTCCAGGTCAGTTGGACCTCACTGTACTACAGCTTAATTTGTTGCTCTCTGAGGGACGTTGCTGAAGCACGATTGGAGGAAAAGTAGGGAGCAAGAAAAAGGAATGTCTTGTTAGTGAACCGTCTTGGCACATGCTGCCTCCACTAGCTCAGCTTTTGTCCGAGATGAATCAAGTTCCATTTTTATGCACACTTTTAAAATGTTTCTTACCTTTGACATCTGGGTATCAACATTTCCATTTTGTACAGTATCACTTTCAAGATAAGTAAATCTCTAATATATATAATGTACAAGTAGGTATTTTACTTTGCGTTTACCAATTCCTAAAGCCAGTATCCACCCTGTTGTGCACCACTTGTCAGATTCTCCTTAAGATCCTGTGTTCAGGGTGCTCAGATAGATCTTCCCGACTCTGGTACTACTAGCGATTCCCTCAAGCTCATCAGGCTCTCCAAGTGGTAGCTGTGATAGTGCACTCCACGAAGAACGCTGAAATGGTGCAGCAGAGTGGTTTCCCAGGTACAGTATACACAATATCAAGAGACAGTCCCATATACTATTTGTATAAAAATAGAATCTTTATGTATTTAACAAAAGACAAAAAGAGGAACCAAAGAGACTTCGGAGGTCAGCAAAACACTAAAAACAGAGGGTGCCACAATGTATCAGGAAAGTAACAGTTAAAGAGATCTGTTTTTGCAATCAAAGAATCGATCATGAAAAATAAAATGGCAGCGCCTGGCAAGTTATAGAAGGACGAGTCGTGCAACTAGAGGAAGTATTTGGCAGGAAAGTAATTCCTTTGTGTGCAACTGCACCAAACAGAAGTTCAGTTGGAAGGAAGCTCTCAAAGTTGCATGAAAATGAAGAATGGGCGCAATGATGAATAACATAACAAAGAAAAGACCCACCAGCAGCACTAAAGTGCAACACCCTAGGACCGAAAAAGCAGTTATACAGTATGTGGTAGGCGGTTACTTCATGGGGAGTTCAGCGACCAGCGTAGTTTCCAGCAACAGTGCAACTTTGTGGTGGGGACCACTAGGTCCTTGGGAAAAATGATTGCTCTCATATCAGTGATTCTCAGGTCAGAGTTCAGAGCAAGAGGAGCTGTACTGCTTTAAGTAGACGATCGGCGGGAGTTGTCAATTCATATTGCCCTTCAGCACAGGAAATGGATTCTAAGGATGGTGTCAGCTTGGAGAGACCCCAAGGCAGAATGTACACTGAAGAAATCTTTAAGAAACCATACTGGCGAGGGATTAGCCACAGAAGAACCAGAAAGGCAAGTTTGACGATGCAGTCACAACATTCAGGGCAGCACGGCCTCTGGTCCTATCTAGTAGTGGGAGATGGAACCAGAGTGCTGTGATCCCATTCTCCTCACTGGATAGGAGGGAAGTAGCACCGCAGAGCAACATAGGATCTTGGGTACAGAGCTCATCTCCTTCCTCGAGCAGCAAGCCTTTTAGATTCCAGGTACAGTGTAGCAAAAGTAGAGTGTGTGTGTGTAAGCTATCTCCATTACGAATAAGTGAATCAAAAGCGCACCCAATTATACCGCAAGAAACATTCAAAACAATGGCAGACCATTCCTCCAAGTATACATATGCATCATGGAAGGGTCTACCATACAAAGGAATGAATCCGAACTGTCCCAGACAGGCATCTGCAGACGCCAGGTAAAACTTGTATCAGTGCGACTACAGCCACACTCGCGTGACACAAATCTCTAATCATTTTGTAGGTTAGAAAATATTCAATCCACAACAAAATTCTCTCAATTTAAGTCTCCTGTAAGACGCCATCTGACAAGTTGGGAACTGCTCCATGGTGAGCGAGTCAGGAAGGTGGCCAATGCACAAGAAATGATCATCGTATCTTGGCTTCATACATCCACATGAAGCAAACTTGGCAAAGCAACACATCTTAGTCGGAAGAGAGTCGGAGCAAAACACTGGCTCCTGTACAAATAACAAAAAACATAGCAAAATCAGTTATAAAACACTACATACTGCAAGAAGTAGGAGAAAGCCATCTGGGATCCACTGCTCACAGGGTGGGGAGGCGAGAGAAAACGGAGTTAAACTGTTTAATGCATTCTGTGCGCTGGCAGCTCCATGCTCCCTTTAAAGTGTGTCCTTTTCTGATTAACTTGTGAACAGTGAACTTTTCTTAGCTACCACAGATTCTTTTTTTGTACAAGTTCTTCGGATGGAATGCAGTTTTTAAGTTACTGGTCTACATTTTGGGGGTACAATTTGCAAAAACCAATACTGCTAATTAGAAAGTAAATAAACGTTATTTGATGGTTTATTCCACTATTGTTGATACATTTTGGGTACCCGTATAAAGGCGTCCATATTAAAAAGGTTTATGAAGTCAATGAAGATAACAGGATGAAGAACATGAACATCTACAGCATAACGATTCCCTACAATACGAAAATAGGGTGGATGTGAATTTCACATGTAATATACATTGGTGCTTTGTCAGAGTTATAGTTTGAACAAGAAACCAGGCTCAATTAAAAGAAGTGTTTTGATTGGGACCTAGATTCATTTAGCATGCCAGGCTAAAAGTTTGAAATGCTCAACAATAAAACAATAGAAAACCTACCTCTTGCTTCTTTGGGGAAAGGCGGTCCCACAGGACTTATGAATTAATTTTTCAATTAACACATTTTCAAAACTCAACTCTACACAGTGTAAACACTTTAACGACTTGACTAATTACTGATTTCATGAGCAACAGATTTAATTTGGTTAACCAACCCAGCTATTAAACTATCAAACTTTTCACATATCTTAAGTACCTACTGCATAGAAAACAATTGTATTAGCACCAATATTCTAGATGATTCTTATGTGCATGCAACTGCCCTAGAGTAGAACAGAAGTAAAAACAACAACAACATTTAAACGCTCAGAACTTTATTAGGTGGAGTATGGGGTAAAAAGAAATAAAAATTCTAAAACATTCATGATGTGCTAGTGCGAAATATTAAGAATAGATTTGATACTTTATTGGGATCTCCGTTTTCTTTGCCTATTTGTGTTCTAAGTTAAGAAGGAAGCCATTTCCATTTTCCATTCCAGGGGTGTGGTTAGCACAGCCAAGATGTGGATGAGGAAAAGGCTCTTGCATTTCATTTTGAAAATTGTAAGACAGGCTTCTGCTTTCAAATGAGTACACTTTGCCTCCTTCAAAACCTGTCCCTCCTCCCCCTGCCCAAAAACAACAAACAGCCTCAGGTTATCTTGCTACAGGAACAGGAACACAAACTGTTAAAGTTTTATTTCTTTAAAAAGGTTAAAAAATAAACAGGTGACGGTTCTGCTTGTGAACACATTAACAAAACTGTGAGGCGACCACCATTTCTTTAATAGAAGCTTCCAGATGAAGAGGGAGAAAAGAGTGGACACAAATCACAAAAAAACCTTTACATTTGAAATGAAGAATTTCATGGGGACAGAACACTGGTTTTTCTCCCAGATCATTTATCGGAACTAAGTGCATTTAAATAACAGGTTTCCAGCTTTTAAAAAGAAAATGGCACTTTTTTCCTCCTTTTGACCCGATATAAAGCCCATAGAGCTTAAAAACAACAAAAAATATTTATATATATTTATATATATGCACTCCTGCAGATGGTCAGTCAATTTTCCCCCTACAAAAAAAATGCTGCAAAATGCAGAAAAACCACATTTAGGCTCTATTACATTTACAAATACATACATAAATATATTACATACAACAGCAAACCAAAAAGAAAGCGGGCAATATTCACACGTGAGAATGTGTTTGTAGTTTTCTCCCCGCAAAGACAATTTGGCTGATCACAGTTGTTTTTCTTTTGTAAAATATACTTCTAATAAACAGTGGGTTCCAGGAACGGGCATCTGCTCCTTCTTCCTTTTCAAATGTTGTCTTTTTTTCCACTCACTCTTCTCCACTTCCCCACAGTAAAGATTTCAATTTGTCCAGTATGGAGAGCTGGCATAGGCAGTTTTGTTAGCCTGAGACTTTTGCTGCATGGTGTTCGGCTGATTGCGCTGTCCGGAGACACCCTGGAAAAGAAGAAGTGGTAAATACAAATATACTTTTTGGGGATGTAGCCCTCCATTGATAAGTGGCAATGTGGCCAAATGGTTGGTTCATTATAATATGCCATTATTACACTAGGACCAGTTTACGGGAAAATACAACTGAGGAAAAGATCTGTTGCAAGTTCAGGATTTTGAATTGTCTGTGTGTGTGCAGTGACCTAGTCTTATCGTCTAGTTCAACCAAAAAACTCCAGGACCAAAAAGGCATGGAACTATTACTTCTCCTTTGCATAAATCATCAATACAGCTGTAACAAAAGTACAGCAGGCTAAAGTTGTATGTCCTGTGTTCCAGAATCTAGAAATGTTTGAGCAGAATAAAGCAGGACCACTAGCATTTGTGGAAAATGAATTCATTCCAGTGGAAGGAACTCTTCCTGGTGAATATTATATTTAACACACAGATTCTTCATCTCAGAAATATCAAGATGCCAAATGATTCGGAAACGCAGAAACGTTCCCCAGTCACTAGGTGGCAACAAGCAAACAACGCATTCAAAGGGACAGAGGTGCTTCTTCGGCAGCAAGTGATATATATAGCATACATTACTCACCATACTTGTATTGCTGATGCTTGTATCTGCTTAGAATTACATGCTTTGCATAGGCCAACCTCTAGTGTTAGTCACAGAGTATTACATGATCTGTTTTCAAAATACCAAAAGAGGATGACTGGGTGTGTTAGTAATACTATCCCTAGTGTGAACCACTGTACCCATGGTCCTTCACGCGTTGTGGGCCCTCAGATGGTTTTGTTTCAGACATGAGGTTGCATGAAGTGTAGCGCGAGTACAGACGTAATAAAGCAGAACATAGTGAGTGAAACATCTATGCACCTTCGTCTCCAGGGGGAGGCGCATGTGAATCTAAGCAGATACATGCATCAGAAAAAAAAAATTACTGTGAGTAATGTATGCCTTCTGAGGCTTTCGAATCAGCTTAGATAACATGCTTTGCATAGACTATCGAGCAGTACCTGAAGGAGGTGGGTTGTGTGAAGGTACAGCGGCAAATAGATGTTTTTACACTGTTTATCCTCCCTGTGAATCTGCTTTAGAGTGTGTATTGATGCAGTAATGCTGGGTAAATATATTAATGGAGCTCCAAGTAGCTGCTTTGCAAATGGCGTCTAGGTGGACATTTGCAATAAATGCTAAAGTAGCTCTGTTAGAGTGACCGTTTGGTGTAAAAGGTAGGGTCTTTTTAGATGGTGAAAAGCACAGCTGTATGCACTGAATTATCCATCTGGAGATTGCGTTTTTTAGAAATGTGATCACCTTCCCTACCAGGTGCCATGGAAACAAAGAGCTGGTCTGATTTCCTTACAGGTTTTGTTGTGTTTATGTAGTACATTAACACACTCCTTACATCTATAGAATGGAGGCTTCTTGAAGCCGAGTTAGAAGGCGTTTGGAAAAGGTAGGTAGTTCAATGGATTGGTTGACATGGAATGTCGATATGAATTTTGGTGAGAACCTAGGGTGTGTTCTAAGAACCACCTTGCGGATTACAACAAAAGGGTCTTGTACGGACAATGCATGTAGTTCACTGACTCATCTTAGCGAGGTGATGTCTTCCAGAAAGGTAGTTTTAGAGGTCCGGTGTTTAAGGCTGGCATGTGCATAGGTTCAAAAGGTGGACCCATGAGCTTTGAGAGTACAACATTATGGTCCCAACCTGGTGGAGGGTTAGAAATGGGAGGGTACAGTCTCTTTACTCAATCCATGAATGCTTTAAAAAAAAAAAAACAGGAACTTTCCACCAAGACACTGTTTTGGGAAGCGGTATACGCAGACAGGGCCACTAGGTGTAACTTGATGGAATTAAATACTAGACCAGAGTCTAGTAAGTAAAGCATGTTGTGTAGAATGTTAGATGGAGAACAGTTAATTGGGGTCAAGGATTGTGATCGGCACCATACAGCAAACCTGTTCCATTAGATAAAGTAACAGTGTCTGGTGTTGGGTTTCCGTACTTCCTTGAGGATATCCATACACCCTTAAGGAAGGTTTAAGTGTTTAACTCTATGAATTCAGGAGCAAAGCTGACAAGTTCATAGACTGAGGATGTGGATGCAGTGTTGTCCCCTTGTGCTGGGAACGCATGTAGAAGGGGCACAGAGGTTTGACTGGTTTGCACATTGCTTTAGGCTTGTGGCAAACAAGTCTATAGTAGGATGACCCAACAGGGAGAAAATTCAGTGTAAAACATCTTCGCTGATTTGCCACTCATGCTCCTTGGGTAGAACATTTATACTCAGCGTGTCTGCTAGAACATTGAGTTCCCACATCTCAGAACAGGTTATCATGCCATGTTCTTTCTGGAGAAGAGCGCCTGCTACCTTTTTTAATATATTTGCAAGGAACTTGGGGTTCGTCACCTTGAGTTACCTGGGGGTAACCAGACGTGGACTCCCTGCTCACTGTGCTCAGAGAGGCACAGCTTCACCTCACTGATGAGGCCCAACAAGGCTGAAACACGTGTATAGGGTTGCTGTTGGAACTCTTGTTCAGAGATGAATTGCCATAGCATTTCGGTGCTGGACTGCCATGTGGGCGGGTCAAAGACTGATATGCAAATGGATATTTCCCATCTGTGAAAGGTACAGTGAGCAAAAAGCGTGTGCTGCAAACTCATCTCAGAACAGCTTATCATGCCATGTTCTTTCTGGAGAGGAGCGCCCGCTACCTTTTTTTAAATATTCCCCTGGAACGTGTTGAGACTAGGAACATGTTCCTAGTGAGTGTCCACTTCCCGACTTTTTGGCATAGCCTGGACAGACTTGGAGAGTGCACCTCCCTGCTTATTTAGGTAAAACATGGCAGTGATGCTGTCTGTGAGGACCTTCACAGTTTGACCTACCAGACGCTGCTGAAAAGTTGCAGAGCCTTGTGAACTGCCAGGTGTTCTAGAAGGTTTATGTGGTTCTGGGCTGTGGTGTGTCCCACTGGGCATGAGCTGTGTGAAGGTAGTGGGCTCCCAATCCTGAGAGCGAGGGATCTGTAGTTAATATAGCTTGAACTGGATTGTGAAAGGGCTTTACTTTTAGCAAGTTATCCTTGGATCACCAGCAAAGAGATTGTACCAGGATTAGCTATACAAGAGAGATTGTCCCACTGATCGCTTGCCTGAGACTATTTTTCTCCTAACCACTCTTTAATTGGGCGCATGTGCAGACGCGCATCTGGAACTAAGTAAATGCATGAGGCCATAGTGAGGTAGATAGTGAGGTACTTGCAACGGCACGTTTTGTACTCTCTCGGTTGAGGGGGAAGACAAGCTGCTGTTTTACATCCATGACTGATCCCAGGAATCGTTTTATTTGATTGGGTACAAGACTATGATGATCGAGAATCCCAATTGCAACAGAAGGTTGATTGTTCTTTGGGTGTTGTATTTGCAAATTTGAGGCGATGCCCCCATTATCAGCCAGTCGTTTATATAAGGGTACATTGGGATTGAGACTCTGCATAGGTGCGCCGCTACCACTGCTCGTACCTTTGTGAATACCCTTGGAGCTGAGGCTATGTCGAAGGGGAGCACCTTAAATTGGCAGTGTTCTCCCGCTATTTAGAAGCGCATGTATTTTCTTTACGCCGGTAACTTTGAAATATGAAAGTATGTATCTTTCATATCCAACGTTGCCATGTAATACCACGGTTTTAAGAGAGGGATTACCTCCTGTAGCGTCGTCATGCAGCATTTCTGTGGATTGACATGTATGTTGGCTGGGCGCAGGTCTAGTACGGGATGCATTAAGTCAAGTCTTTTTTTTTGGCACAAGGAAGTGTGTAGATACCCTTGTTAACCTGGTTTGCCTGGACGATTTTTATGGTGTCCTTTGCCAGCAGGGTTTTGACCTCTTCCAAGCAATATGCACTTTTCCTCTGCAGTCTTGGCGGGCGGTTGGATGGTTTTTGTAGCAGCTCTATACAATATCCACCCCCCACGGTGGACAATACCCTCTTGTCCGAAAGTGATCCCCTCTCCCCCTCCCCCCAAGCGTGGATGAATTGTGAAATGCAACCTTCTACTGGAGTAGCATATGGGTCCTGGAGTGGTGTTTTATTGCTTGGGTGGAGTGGAGCCTCAGGTGGAGGAAGCTCTACCTCGGACTTTTGAAGCCTCTTTGAAAATTAGAGGAGGAGGACTTCTTCCCCTGTGATGTGCCCCATGATGGTGATTGGCTACCCAGACCATAATAAGAGGACTGTTGTGGGCCCTGCCCACAGGATCTTCTTGTGTTAAATGAGCCCCTTTGGACAAAACGTTTGTTGGATTGCCCGATTGGGCAGTGCCCCAGAGCATCCTGGTCCCCATGCCAGCGGCCCCCTGCATGCTCTCACTACACCCAGAGAGCCTGCAGGTGAGTGCCGTTACCTGTGACCCCCCCCTGGCCAGCATCCTAACTTTCCGCTTCATAATAGTCCTGCTGCCCTCGCCGCTTGCATTCATTCCGTGACCAAACTAGACCCCCAGGCCCCAGAAGCATCCCCCAGCCACCCCACACCCTCTTCCAAGTCTCTCTCACACCTCCCGATCCGCCCATCCCCACTCACTGTCCTCTCGGCCTCATCACTGGTCCCACAGGGCAGCGCTCTGCCCAGCAGCCCCTTGCGGGTAAGGAACCCAAGGGCGGCTCCAACAGAGGCAGCTCCAGGAGGTGTCAGCAGGGGAAGCGAGTGGCCTACCGTCAACCAGCAACTACTAGGACCAGCAAGGTAGGAGTGGCTTGAGTCGGGGGAGAGCGTCGCTCTACCACTGAAACCTGACCACTTGCACTAGGTGACATTTGGATTGCATTGATAGGCCTCTCTCCCATTATACAGGACTCCCAAGTTTAGCAGGGCCATAGTGCCCAAATTGCATTGTGCAATATTTAGACTGCACTGAGAGGCCTCTCTCCCACTATACAGGTCTCTCAGAGTTAGCAGTGCCCCTGTACCCAAATTGTATTGTATGTTGTTTAGTCTGCACTGATAGGCCTCTCTCCC